>NC_071518.1:43576000-43896939 GCF_027887155.1 Malaclemys terrapin pileata | reverse complement strand
ATATACACACATACAGAGAGCATAAACAGGTGGGAGTTGTCTTACCAACTCTGAGAGGCCAATTAATTAAGAGAAAAAAAAACTTTTGAAGTGATAATCAAGCTAGCCGAGTACAGACAGTGTGATAAGAAGTGTGAGAGTACTTACAAGGGGAGATAGAGTCAACGTTTGTAATGGCTCAGCCATTCTCTTAATTAATTGGCCTCTCAGAGTTGGTAAGACAACTCCCACCTGTTTATGCTCTCTGTATGTGTGTATATATATCTCCTCATTATATGTTCCATTCTATATGCATCCGAAGAAGTGGGCTGTAGTCCACGAAAGCTTATGCTCTAATAAATTTGTTAGTCTCTAAGGTGCCACAAGTACTCCTGTTCTTCTTTTTACATTCTAACTCTCCTTCACAGTCCTTTTGCCCAGCTCTGTTGAACTTTTATACCAGCCAATTTCCACCAGCAGGGAATCTGGCCTTTTGTGATTGTATGTCTACATGGCTCAGCAGTTCAAACTACAGACTGTGCAGCTAAGCACACCCAGGTGTGTTTCGCTCCAACCCTTCCCTCTTTTGTTCTCTTCCCAGGGGAACTGTTCTTATCTTGCATCTAAACCTGCACTGTCCCCCCAAAAATATCTGACCTGGGGCAGAACAGTTTTCCTTTCCTATGCTTGCAGCTGAGTCAGAGCCCAGTCCAGTTCAGCTGCACCCAGTGCTAATCCCTGCTGTCAGCAGCTGTTATTTGTGCAGCAGCGAATACAAAGCCCTGCAGAGTAAGTGATCGCACCTGATTCTGGCTTTGCACGTAGATGGCAACGGTAAACTCCCCCTGATTGTACCAAGCCCCAGAGTTATGCAGCCCAGAGATGGTGCTAGGTCCAGGCTTGTCTGTTATCACTGAAAGGTGCCTTTGTACCTGGCTGAGGCAGGCTGTGAGCAGTGGGCAGGGCAAACCGCCAGCTGCACCAGTGAGTCAGCAAATCCCACAGCGCCCTTTGCCAGCAGAAAAGTGCCACCTGCTGAAAGAATGGAGAATCTGGGGCGAAGCCCAGCCTGTTACCTCCCTCCCCTTACAACCAGCCCAGGGCATGTTCTCTGCTTCCCCCTTCTGCTGATCAAGGGGACACAGCTGACTGTAGTTCCTGGAAAGAACTGCCCATTAGGAGCAGGTCCCAGCCCCAGTCTGACTCCTGGAATCCTCTAGGCACCAGCAAAGCAAGCAGGTGCTTGGGGCAGCTCATTTGCAGGGGCACAGGGAGCCAGCATGGGAGCGGAGAACCAACAGGGGGCCTTGGGAGCTGTAGTTCCTTGGTTAGCTCCCTGCCTATAGAGCTAGCCCTGGAGCAGGGAAAGAACTACATTTCCCAGCATTCCCTTGGCTGCTACAACAGGAAAGGGAGGGGGAGGGAGTGAGGTAACTGAGCCGTGCTGCAGCTTGCTGTGAATGGAGAGCTCACTGCTAGAACAGGGTGGCACTGTGAATGGGGAACAAGTATGCCCAAGGAGTAGAAGGCTTTGCCCCAGATATCCCCTTCAGAAGACATCCCCAGCCTGGATTAGGGATACTGCTGTGACCTCACCTGGCAGCCCCCAAAGAAAGAATTGGGTGGACTAAAGGGGCAGTGCCCCTCTCTATCTGAAGCCTAGCAAGGGAGGTTCATGGATCCCACTAGAATTTAAAATGAAAAGTAAGGGAGGGGAGGCTCTGGACCTGGGCAGCTTTAGATACAGTACCAGGCACGTAGGAGGATTTCCACTTCTGAGCCATGGAAGCAGAAATTGACTTCTCCTTTCCAGATATAGCTAATATTCAGAAAGGGAATCTAGCACCTGCCTTCCAGATTTGAACACCTCAAAATTCAGGAGTGCTCAAGCTCAATTTGGGCAGCTGTTACTTCATTTCTCCCAAATCAAATATACTGATCCACTGTAACTTGCTGTAGAAAAAGTAGGATAAAATTGAGCAAGAAATGCTTCCCAGTGGTTATTAGGACTGGAATTGCTATTTTCAACAGCCATTGCCTTTTTTATTTGTTTAAAAGGAAGACAGTGATATTGCATTGGCAAATTCCCCATAGAAAGAAAGAGTGGACCAAAAGAATAATAAAGGCACCTCAACTTTTCCTCATTTATGGAGGACAGTCTTATAATATGCATCCAGATAGCCTCCAATCACACAAGCTGAAAATTGTTCCACTTTACTGCAGTTCTGTAACCATATGGGAACCAATCCTGTCTGTGTTCTGTGAACATCCAAAATTCCTGCTGAATGGCCTGCCCTGGGAGCGAGTTACCAGTGACCCAGGAGTGGGGCGGAAGGAGGGTGCAGTTGGCAGGGGAGAATCATAGAATATCAGGGTTGGAAGGGACCTCAGGAGGTCATCTAGTCCAACCCCCTGCTCAGAGCAGGGGAGCCCAGGGCTGGGGCAGCAGGGGGTGCGGGTGGAGGGGGGAGAGCCCAGGGCTGGGGTGGCAGGGTGTGTGTGGGTGGGGGGGCACTGGTGGGGGGAAAGGGAGGTGCCCAGAGTTGGGGCAGCAGGGGGTGCGGGTGGGAGGGGAGAGCCTAGGGCTGGGGCAGGTGGCGGAGGGGGAGAGCCCAGGGCTGGGGTGGCAGAGGGTTGCGGGGGGGTAGACTAGGGCTGGGGTTGGGGGCAGCCAAACATTTTTTTGCTTGGGGTGGCAAAAAACCTAGAGCCCGCCCTGCCCCTGAGTCAAAGCTTCCACTCACGTCTTGTGGCTATCAGCCAGGGCATTCGGGGGTGGGATTCCCTCCTAAGAGTCAGCCCCCCAATCTCCCCTCTGTGCAGGGCTGGTGCTACCATTTAGGCCAACGAGGCGGTTGCCCCAAGATTTGGGGGCACCAAAAGGCGGTGCCCCCAATTTTTTTTTTTTTTTTTTACAGTGGCCGCTGCGCTGGGAGGGAGAGGGAGTCTGAGCCGCCACCGACAGCCCTGGGGAACCCCCGGGTCAGCGCGCCGCCGACAGCCCAGGGGAACCCCTGGGTCAGCGCGCCGCCGACAGCCCAGGGGTTCCCCGGGTCAGAGCTGCCGCACAGATTCCCATGCCAGGGGGTGGGGGCTGCCACAGGGGGGTGCCTCAGGGCAAGAGGGGAAGTGCCGCGGGGGGGGGGCTCAGGGTGGAGGGGAGCTGCCGCAGGGCTGGGGGCGCAAGGTGGAAGTTTCGCCTAGGGCCTGCCTCTGTGGGGGCTCACAGCCAAATGACCAGGAGATGCCTGAGCTGCTGTAGCAGGGCGAGGTGGGGCGGGGATAGGAGGGAGCCAGCTGGGCTCCCTGTCTGACCATTCCTCTGATCTGATACATAGCACCAGCGCAGCTCCCACTCTGGGGACACCACATGTGGCAAGAGCCCCTGATTTTTTTGAGGGGCGTGGGGGGGGGAGCAAACCAGGCTTCCCTGTATTTTTGTTGCCCTCCATTGGACTCTTTCCAATTTTTCCAGAAGGATGTGGAAAAATTAGAAAGAGCCAAGTGGAGGACAACAAAAATGATTAGGGGGCTGGAGCACATGATTTATGAGGAGAGGCTGAGGGAACTTGGATTGTTCAGTCTGCAAAAGAGAAGAATGAGGGGGGATTTGATAGCTGCTTTCAATTATCTGAAGGGGGGTTCCAAAGAGGATGAAGCTACACTGTTCTCAGTATTACCATTTGACAGAACAAGGAGCAATGGTCTCAAGTTGCAGTGGGGGAGATTTAGGTTGGATATTAGGGAAAAAAAATTCACTAGAAGGGTGGTGAAGCACTGGAATGGGTTACCTAGGGAGGTGGTGGAATCTTCTTCCTTAGAGGTTTTTATGGTCAGGCTTGACAAAGCCCTGGCTGGGACGATTTAGTTGGGGTTGGTCCTGCTTGGAGCAGGGGGTTGGACTAGATGACCTCCTGAGGTCCCTTCTATATTCTATGAATGTGATGACACCAACTCATCCCCTTCCAGTATAACAACCTTCTCCTATTGCTAGCAAATGTATGTAGTTTTGTAGACAAGTGTTAGAAGTCTGTGTTGAAGGATTCACAATTCAAAGCTGTATTCATGATGTATGAAGTGGGGTGGTTACAGGTGCAAATAAGAGTTTCTTTTTAGCTTTTTCATTCTCTAAAAACCCCCTAGGAAATGAGATTAAAAAACTACATTAAAAGAATGTTAATTAGATTGCAAAATCAAGCACCCAAAAGTTAGGAGATGCCAGAATTAAGATTGCTTGTGCAACCTACTGCATCATGATACAGTTCTTAATTACATGACCACATACTATTTTTCCCATGGGCTGCATGCCTCCTTCAGTGCACAGTTGGATGGGCAAGGGAACAAAATTAAGGTTGTGCAGACAATTATAAAACTGCAAATCTTAAATTTGAGGGCTTGACTTTGTAACCTAATTAACTCTGTATGCAGTTTTTTGTATGGGATATATTGATAGCTTGAAGGAACCAGCCACATCTCTACAAGTATCTCCCGAGAGCTCGGCTGGTAAGGGATGACATCTCTCTCTCCTCAACACAAACCACCGTAACCTCGGCCATATTTATTTCACACAGTATCAGGAATGGAACCAACCCATGCTCATAATAAATCCCATCATCATTCTCTCCAGAAGCTACAGACCCCACGAGCATCCAGGCTGCTGCAGAGAAAGCTGAGGCCCATCTGGGAGGATCTGGCCTGAATTTGCTGATAAATAAATGCTGGCGTTATGCCAGAGAGCACTCTGGAGTCAGCAACTGCTGCAGATATGTTGGCCGTGTATAAAATCAACATTGTGGGACCAATGTTGGTGACCCAGGTGCCGACCCAGGACTTCAGCTGAGAATTTGTAGCTTCTACTTTAGTTTCCAGGGAAGAAAAGCAGCTGAAGAGATCTAGAATTTCACTCATCTCTGTTCTAAGTCAAAGGGACCTGATCTTGCCTTAGTTACACCTGTGCCACCCCCATGACGTTAATGGAGTGGCACTTGTGTAGCAAAGAAGAGAATTTAGCCCAAGGTTCATATAGGCATCCAGGCACCAGAAGCACGACACAAATCATTCATTGCTATCTCTTTCCATTTCTCAAACCAGAGTGGCGCTTTGCTTTGCTGCTGCTACTGAGACAAGTTTGCTAGTGGGAAAAGCTAGCCAGACTCAGACCTTTAGGATCATCCAAATCAAATCCCCTGGCCATGCTCTGCTCACATTCACTTGGAGCAAATGAATTGCACTGATAACATCTGTGCTCATTTGGCTTTTCTCTGCACTCCAGCCACTGCACCCACTGCCCTGTTTGCACTTGCAGACTCACCCACTTTGAACAAACATTGTGTAGTTGTAAAATAAACAGGGTTTGACCAATGAAGTGAGAAGCCAGGACATTTCTGGAGTCCTCAGACATTTGCAGGGCTGCAGGACACTGTGAAGGCTGGGAGCGTCCTAGTAAAACCTGCATTTGTAGTCACTTCGCTAGTAGGCCCCAGGATCATCAAGGCACAAGACCATTGTGATTTCCCCCCCCGTTGCAACCCACATTCTTGCAGATGGATGGTGAATAACTGAGGATGTGGTTTGTGTTTTCTGGAAATATGATGGGGTTAAATCTTCCTCCCTTTCCAGTCAATTTTCTCCCCATCTTCCAGTGTCTGTCTGCATCTCACCTATGACCTTGGGTCCCATATGCTCCACCTGCATCCCCCGTCCTGCCTCATCTGTGTCCCCAGGTCCTTTTGTCCCCCCCTCCAATATTTCTCCCCCCTTTAGTTCCTGTTCTTATTTGTGCCTCTACCTGCCCATGAGAACTTTATCTGCTTCCAACTTTGGGAGGTCCAGCAGCTGCTGTAGCTTCTCCTCCAGTCCGTATTTCCACCCCACCCCCACACAGGTTTACAAGATCTGTGCTTCCAGAAAGGCAACTATTGGCCCCCCAGCAACAGCCTGGATTTGCTAGCTATGATCCCAGAAGGAAGCAGCGGGCACAGGAAGGTGTGGGCCAGCTGCCACCTTAGCCAGGAGCCCACTTCCCTGGGGCGGGTGCTTCAAACACAAGTGGAGTTTCATTCTCCCCCTTTCATGTGCATGCTGCAGGCAGAGCTGACGGTGGAGGACAGCATGCAGGGGATTCTGAAGGTGCTCTCCATCCTCTCTGAGAAACACCATGGGATTGTAGTGGACTGGACAGGAAGAAATGTGCCATGGTGAGAGCCTGGCCTACAGGAATGATTTCACCAGCAGTGTACACAGGACACTCCAGCACCCGTCTGCATCTCATGAATAAATATCTCTGCCTGAACTAGCGCTGTTACTGAGTCTCTCTCCTCAGTCCTGCAATGAAGCCTTTTGGGTTATGGGTTCAGGACACAAGGAGGACATTTCTTTAAAGGAAATTATTGCCTAGTAATTAGAGGGGAGACAGCTGCCACTGAGCTGGTGGGCCCTTGGGCATATCGCTTAGTCTCAGTTTTCCCCCTAATGCTGCCTGACCCTTGTTTAGCATTTGGAGAGCCTCTGCTGAAAAGCAAAGGCTTACAATAGCAGTTATAGACAGTAAATTAAGTGTGCACAATCCAGCTGAGCTTACTGAAACAACAGACTCCAGGCACAGGCTAGATAGTGTGGATTTCCATATAGAACAAATTGGAAATTCACCTAATTCTCTATCTCTATTAGCTCACTAAAACAAAGGAACAGGAAACAGTTGAATGTGAGGCATCACTATCCACCCTCCCACCACTCCAAAAAGAGGATGTATACAGGTCTGTTTCACAGCAATCATTAGAGTTTATTGGTAAACAGCAACACCAGCATTAGAAGTGTCAGTAGAAAAATAGAATTTACTTTTACATTGTTTTCTGTTATACAAAGATTTGTTCATATTGGCTGTAGCAGTGAGTGAGATACACAGGGAGGCTGATTTGATTCAAACCAGCACACAGTACGTGCACACATATGAACAGCAGGACCATGAACCTCTGCTCCAGGCATAAAATGACTCCAGTGCAGAAGGCCTCTTGCCAGGCTCTTTGCTTCACTTAAGCCTTTGATTAGACCCTCTGGCCTAGGGTGAAATGCACCTTCGTCAGTCAGTCAACAGCACCTGTGCTTTCACATTTTTCTACAAGTTCTTTGCTAGTTTTGGTCATTTTGCCCCATGATGCAGTAGGAATTGCACTGCACCAAAACAAGTCTGGGTCATTTTAACAGCCCCATGCAACAGCTGCACAGATCTTCGATTAAAAAGTTGGTGACAAAGAGCTACCTTCTAGGCACGAACTGTTATTACAGTGTCTTCACTGGCTCTTAAGATTCAGTCCCTCCCTGCCCCCTGGTAAATATTTTTATGTACAGGCTGAGGGCCAGATCCTCAGTTTTTGTAAACTAGCATAGCCCTATTTATTTCAATGACACTACATCCATTCATACCAACTGAAGATTAACTGTGAGCTTCTTATACTTGCTTAATTAAGTTTGAAAGGTCATTAAGGAACTGAGCAAGCACATTTGATGGTGGGGGTGGAAGACAGACATTGCTTTTAATAATTATTTGTTATATCAGCTCACAAGAGCTCCTTTTGGGTTAGGTTTATTGCGTGGGAAAGGAGAGAGAAGGATGTCTCCCCTGTAGCCTTCTGCATTTCAACAGAGGGTGGAGAATAAGACCGGAGAACACTGAAGATAGCAGAGCACTATGAAGTTTCCCCTATCACCAAAACAATATGAACAGCCTTGCCCACGGGACTCAGTATTTGATAAGGCTGGTCACCTTTACAAGACCGTTGAAAAATTCACTGGACCTGGACAAATTCAGATAAACACTACAGATAACAAATCATTCAATACTCAACACCTACTGAAGATGCATATTCACATTCTTCAAGATAAGCAGATAAATGGTAGTTAAGGAAATTAAATAGGTAGAAAATAGAACAGCTTCTACGTCTTCCAGTTGCTCTAAGCCATTTTATCCTCATGTTTGTTTCAGCTCATAATTCTGAGTTTGTTTCATTCAAGTCCAAACCACAGCAATTAACGGTCAAAAGCACTCTGCTAGTGAGTGGCAATGGAAAGCAGCAGTGCGCTACCTGTGAGCCGAGAGATCTTTTAGAACTTTTTGGCACCAGCTCCCGCCTCCCAGCCCTGCTTCCTTCACATCCCTACAGGAAGAGTCAGCAGAAGGACAAAGTTTCCTCTCCAACCCTCTAGATTGGGCGACTGTTGGTTCAACAAAACTGGCTGTTTAGATGAGAGCACCTGCTCTCCAGCTTCATTTATCCCCCTGGATTGTCCTCGTGTGAGACCTGCAGATTCTTTGCTCTTTCGTGTCAAGATATCATTAAGCCTTTTCTGTTAAACTCTCCCATAGGGCATGATCCTTGCTCTTGAGAATCCAAACACGGGAGTGGGAACACAGGCACAGGGAGCACTGCAGATGTCTGGAACGCCTGTTTCTAGTGGCCCCCATAAAGAAAAGATTCTAAGATATCGAGTTTACCTGACCCAAGCCCCGTGGCACAAGCCTTTATAGACAAAGGAATTTTGTACCCAACAAAATTCAGGGTCATCCGTGCAAGCAAGCTGTGTTTAGGACATGGGCTATGGTGTGCAGATATTGGAGATAAGTGGGAAAGAGGACAGGATATAAGGTGACTTTTACATAGCTCATTTCAGACTCTTGGGAAGAAGTCTGAGGTGGCCAAGATAATCCAAGCCCGAGCCACCAGGAGAGAGGGATACAAGGATAATAATGACAGCCCTGTGCATGCAGCATAACACACATAGGATACATTTAGAAGTCCCAGTGTTTAGTACAAGTTACTTGGTGTTCAGCATGTTACAACAGCAGTTACATAAAATTTGAACCTTTGCCACCTCAAGATTAGGCATTCACATGAAAGCCTCTCTCAAGATTACACCACAGCTTGTATTTTTTTTTTTTACTAATGCTGACTGGTCTAGTTTAGACAGATTCTAGGAAGGCATCACAATAAACTGCCTCTCCAGGTAACTGATGATGGGCAACATGAGACTATTTTCTTTATGCTGCGACAAGTGCACTACCTCTCTTCTGACTGTTTATGGTAGATGGCACTCGGTTCAGAGGAAGTGATGGGTGTTACTGTAAAAGGAAGCAGGAATTTAGATGTAATAGGCAATCTGGTTTGCCTGGTTTGTTAATAAAATAATTAAAACCAAGTTCAGTAAAAAAAGCAAACAAACCACTTTTAAAAGTGTCTCCTGAGTAGCGGATGCTCTACTAATGGGCACATCTGATGCTTCCCTTGTAGCAAGCCGAAGGACTCCATTAATTGATCTGGAAATGCAAATACTTTGCCCTTGGCACCATGACAAACAGTGGGGAAGCTGCAGATGGCTACATAGCCTTAAAGGAATGCTTAGGGTTAATCCCCAGGCTCTAGAGAACCAGGGATACACCAGCCCCACAGAAAGCACGTGGCTGTACAAGGGCCCTTACTGCACAAGTGTTTCTGTCAACAGGGCAGAGAGAGAAAGGAGTTTAAAATCCTTTTCTTAAAAAACAACAACAACAACAACAGAAGAGATCATGTTTCCTGGCAGTACTAGTCGCTGAAGAAAGGGCAAATCCCCACGGCACTTTCTGGGATCCCCAAGGAGGCATCCAATCCCTGGAGATATCTCAGAGACGGTTAGGCCCAGATATTTAGAACGGAGGATGTGCACAGTCTGTGCTTGCAGGTACCATAGTGGCATGTGCAAGTGGCCCGTTAAGACACACAGCTGGCACATGCTGTGACTGCAACTGTGCAGTCATGGAAGCCACGTGCAGAAGTCTAAATCTCTGGACCTCTGATTATTACAACATCAAATTAAGACTTGAATTACCATCATGCCATTGTAAACATGTTAGGTACTTAAAGGGAGAACTAACAAAAGCTTAATCAAAGTCAGGCTTTTTCAAGGCTTGGAGATCAAGAGGGATACACACGTGATTTCCAACTACTTGTTGCTGTGGTAGTGGACATTCACCACCATTTTCCCCCTTAGCAGAAGTATATGATGGCTGATAAGTTTCACTGTAATAGGATGTTATCAATAGTGACCCCATAACATACAATAATTCTCCTGCTTCAGCAATGAATGGGAATGCAATCTGGCACCAATTTCCATTTCCAAGTATCTAAAATGAAGTTTCCTTTTGCTGCTCCCCCCACTAAGCCCAACACTTAGCATTAGAAAGAGGGGGGCTAGAAAGGCCAATTAATATATCTTTAAAAAGTGTTTTAAAAAGGTTCAATCACAAAGTGTAAAGTAGCGAGAGGTCAAAGCATTCCCTACACTCTGCACCTGCCACGTCATTCAGTAGTAACATTTCTACAGCAGAACCTCTCTATGTCACATTGTGGATTCTTTCTGTTGCTACAACAGTTCATTGTTTTCAACATTATACTAAATGCTACGAACCCCCCCACCCCATCCTATGACTCCTCCCCCCCCAAAAAAACCTTGGCACTTAATGTTACCAAAGTGTAACAAAATAAATGTTAATAAATTAGCTTCAATTTCAACCAAGTCTACAACAGACTGAAGACTGATCAAACAGTATATTCTGGTTGGAAGAGAACGCTTGCAGTAGCATCTGTGAAATATTTAACCCCTTATTTTCCAGGGAAGCGTGTACACAGCTGTACTACAAGAAAATCAAGACAAGCCTTTTTACTGTGCCTGCTTTTGTACTTTACAGAAGCCAAGTATAAACAAACTAACTTTGTGTTGAGGAACTTCATTGGGAGCATATAACCCCTCAGATTAGATCTCTTTCCTAGTTTAAATTATTCTGCTACCAAATCAGCGATGGAACCAGGCCTTTAGAAAACCAAAGACATAACACCTTCCAGGTACGTCCAGGATCTTCGTCTCATGCTGTTTTCTGCCCAGAGATTGAAAAATTGCCACATTCATGGACTACCTCTGCCACGCAGTCAAAATCTTCTCCCCTCCCGATTTGATCTTCAGCCTCAAGTCTCTGCTGGAATGCTACAGAGTCGCTAAAATCCGTGAGAAGGAAACCACCATCACACAGAATGTCTGCCCCACACCTAGAGTAAGTGCTTCAAAGGGGATCATTTGTTTTGCAGCAGCTCTGTAAACTCCAGCAATAGCTGCACCTGATAAGAAAAGAGCGTTAATGTGCTATGGCAAGTTTGAAATAGAAACTAAGTTATACACCACAATGGACAGCAAGGGCCAATCTCACAGTCTGGTCTATTTTTGTATGTTCAGTTTGGGTTATTTAGATGTGCAAACCACTGAATACATTGGAGTTTTACATCTAAATAAAAGAAAATATGCTAGCAAATAACTGTGCTTATAAAAAGCAATATAAACAAAATCTTGCCTGGTCTTTGTAAAGTCTCCAGTCATTAACCAGACATTTGTTTAAACCAAACACTTGAAGTACATTTTAAAAACTAAGTAGTTGGAGAAAAAAAAAAATGTTGAAATGAAGACTAGTCTTAACTGCTGAATAAAGAGAGTGATTCTTTCCAACTCTTCACTTCATTAATGCCTACAACAGCACAGTACACTTGGCGAGACACATCAGCGTTCTTTTAATGTAGTTTTAACTATGGAATAGCATTATATCTGAGACAGACATATACTCCCAGTACAAGGTGGGAGTATGGCAGACAGAGAGAGAATGTTGAACTGGATCCTGAGAAGGACAGCAATAGCACATTACACATACATTGCAATGCAATACCAAGCACAGTCCAGAAGTAGAATGGGGAAGGAATAAAATCTTGCTAATGCCTCATTGAATGGCGTATTGTATGGGGCTTCTTTAGATGAACTGTTTATTCAATGCGATGTGAGACTCTGTAGACCAGGATCTTTTGTGCCCATAACTCAGAATCTTTTGTTCAGTTTCAGGCAAACATACAGATCACTGTAAAATATTTTAAATATATTTCAAGTCTGAAAGTGACTAGACGTGCCACAGTTAGATTCCACATTTATCATCCAGCTCAATGTTAATTGTGCTCCATTTGAGCCTGTTTTGAAATCCTCAGTGGAAGGCACTAGAGAAAGAGACCATTAAGGAAGTGGAAGATTGGACAATTGACCAGGGAGGAGTATAAAAATATCGCTCAGGCATGCAGGAGTGAAATCAGGAAGGCCAAATCACACTTGGAGTTGCAGCTAGCAAGAGATGTTAAGAGTAACAAGAAGGGTTTCTTCAGGTAAGTTGGCAACAAGAAGAAAGTCAAGGAAAGTGTGGGCCCCTTACTGAATGAGGGAGGCAACCTAGTGACAGAGGATGTGGAAAAAGCTAATGTACTCAATGCTTTTTTTGCCTTTGTCTTCACGGACAAGGTCAGCTCCCAGACTACTGCACTGGGCAGCACAGCATGGGGTTGAGGTGGCCAGCCCTCTGTGGAGAAAGAGGTGGTTCAGGACTATTTAGAAAATCTGGACAAGCACAAGTACATGGGGCCAGGTGTGCTGCATCCGAGGGTGCTAAAGGAGTTAGCGGATGTGATTGAAGCGCCATTGGCCATTATCTTTGGAAACTCATGGCGATCAGAGCGGGGAGGTCCCAGATGACTGGAAAAAAGCTAATGTAGTGCCCATCTTTAAAAAAGGGAAGGAGGAGGATCCAGGGAACTACAGGCCAGTCAGCTTCACCTCAGTCCCTGGAAAAATCATGGAGCAGGTCCTCAAGGAATCAATTCTGATGCACTTAGAGAAGAGGAAAGTGATCAGGAACAGTCAGCATGGATTCACCAAGGGCAAGTCATGCCTGACTAACCTAATTGCCTTCTATGAGGAGATAACTGGCTCTGTGGATGAGGGGAAAGCAGTGGATGTGTTATTCCTGGACTTTAGCAAAGCTTTTGATACAGTCTCCCACAGTACGCTTTCCAGCAAGTTAAAGAAGTGTGGGCTGGATGAATGGACTATAAGGTGTTTAGAAAGCTGGCTATATTGTCGGGCTCCATGGGTAGTGATCAATGGCTCCATGTCTAGTTGGCAGCCGGTATCAAGCAGAGTGCCCCAAGGGTTGGTCCTGCAGCAGGTTTGGTTCAATATCTTCATTAATCTGGAGGATGGCGTGGACTGCACCCTCAGCAAGTTTGCAGATGACACTAAACTGGGAGGAGATGTAGATATGCTGGAGGGTAGGGATAGGATACAGAGGGACCTAGACAAATTAGAGGATTGGGCCAAAAGAAATCTGATGAGGTTCAACAAGGACAAGTGCAGAGTCCTGCACTTAGGACAGAAGAATCCCATGCCCTGCTACAGATTGTTTAGTTTGCAGAAGAGAAGAATGAGGGGGGATTTGATAGCTGCTTTCAACTACCTGAAAGGGGGATCCAAAGAGGATGGATCTAGACTGTTCTCAGTGGTACCTGATGACAGAACAAGGAACAATGGTCTCAAGTTGCAGTGGGGGAGGTTTAGGTTGGATATTAGGAAAAACTTTTTCACTAGGAGGGTGGTGAAGCACTGGAATGGGTTAACTAGGGAGGTGGTGGAATCTCCTTCCTTAGAGGTTTTTAAGATCAGGCTTGACAAAGCTCTGGCTGGGATGATTTAGTTGGGGTTGGTCCTGCTTTGAGCAGGGGGTTGGACTAGATGACCTCCTGAGGTCCCTTCCAACCCTGATATTCTATGATTAAAACACATGGAACAGGATCCTTACTTTGAGATGTTAGCTCCTTTCCCATGGGGAAGAAATAGCATCCCAGTTCAGCAAGCTTCTGAAGTGAACTCTCACTAAGAGACACCCATCAGTCAAACGAGTACTTTGGAATGTCTAACATACTTGTTAAGATTCCAGCAGAAATTGGTCCCACGATGCCCATCAACAGGATGCTTACAGACATGAACCTACCATATTTGTGATGTCTGAGGGTGAAGAGCGCCAGTAATCCCGCAGGAATGTGGAAAGAGAGAGAGGACACCAGCGCCCACAGGAATACACCATACCACATTTCTGCAAGGCAAGGAAAAAGGAGGTTGACGCAGACAGGACACTTCACCGTCTACCTGAACACAAGAGCAGCTACCAAAGGCTCCTATCAGAATTGGGCTCCCACTGTGCTAGGTGCTGTACAAACACGCAGGATGACAAAGTTCCTGCTCTAAAGAGTTTAAGAGGAAACAAGATATAGACCATGTACCCTAAGGGTGTCCATGATGTAAGGGACTAAGCTGTGACCTCACTACGGGCAGCTACAGAAGTTTGTTCTGTACTGGGGATAGCAATGCTAAGACAACATTCAGCCATTACAAACGCCTGCCCTAACTTCAGAACAATTTGAAAGTTTCATCAATTCCAAAACTACAATGCATCACAAGTGTAAACAGCCCTGTAATAATGCCTTGAGCATCTATAATCTGATCATTTCTTTATTATAGGAGCCAAGATACAGGCACAATTCTCTGAATCTCTTCATGCTACCAAAACTTATTTAATGCTGCAGGGAGATCAAAGTAACACCAAAATATTTTGGAATAAGAACCTGAAAAAGCAGTAACTAGACAGAATACTGTACTGGTCCGTATCGCTGTCACAAAATGAGCCTTCTTAGTGGGGATGGGGGAAGGTAAGGAAGAGATCAGGAGAGAATTTCTTTGGCATGGCCAAGGGATACGACTATGCGTTGAACCCCATGATCTAGCTTGAAAGTGACACTGAATAAGAATGGCAGCACCTCCTTAGTCAGGAAAATTGCTCCTCACAGTATAGAGTCAGACTTGCTCAATTTTGTGACAATAACATGATTGACTGCTTTTTACTCCAATGAGTCAACACAACTACAGCTGGATTCTACGCTGGCTGGTGCAGAGTGGAACAACTGCAGGGCCAAATTCTTCCCTCTTTTATACTCATGCAACCCCATTCAGGACAAGGGCTATACAGGTACCCTTGCAGGCAGGATGTGATCTGTCACTTTTGTTATTGGTGATGATTAGGGCCCAACAAAATTCACAGCCATGAAAAACATGCCACAGACTGAGAGATCTGGTCTTGTGTGTGCTTTTACCCTATACTATACAGATTTCATGGGGAAGACCAGCATTTCTCAAATTGGGGTCCCTGACCCAAAAGGGGTTACAGGGTTATTACAGGGGGGTTACAGGGTTATTTTAGGGGGCTCACAGTACTGCCACCCTTATTTCTGCGCTGCCTTCAGAGCTGGGCAACCGGAGAGCAGCGGGTGTTGGCCAGGCACCCAGCTCTGAAGGCAGTGCCTTGCCAGCAGCAGCACAGAAGTAAGGATAGCAATACCATACCATGTCACCCATTCTTATGTGCTGCTGCATTCAGAGCTAGGTGGTCGGAGAATGGCGGCTGCTGACTGAGGGCCCAGCTCTGCAGGCAGCAGCGCAGAAGTAAAGGTGGCAATACCATACAAGGCCATCCTTACTTCTGTGCCGCTGCTGGTGGCGGCTCTGCCTTCAGAGCTGGGCTCCCGGCCAGCAGCCACCGCTCTCCAGCTGCCCAGCTCTGAAGGCAGTGCCGCCGCCAACAGCAGCACAGAAGTAAGGGTAGCAGTACTGCAACATCTCCTACAATAACCTTGTGATCCGCCCCCCCCCTCCCTTTTTGTGTCAGGACCCCACTGTGAAATTTCAAATTTAAATAGCTGAAATCATGAAATTTATGATTTTTTAAATCCTATGACCATGAAATTGACCAAAATGGACTATGAATTTGGTAGGGCCCTAGCGATGATAGCAGCCATCTTGACCTGCATATCCCCAGCTGAGTTTGCAGGACTGGCAATTAAGGAACAGTTTTATTTGTAAACTGACTAAATATGAGATGGATTCACCCAGACAGTCAACATGGAAGCAAGTTTTGGTGCTAGGGCACCCTTAAAATCTTATTTGAATATTTTTAAAAAATTCTAGTACTGACCCTGAGAGGAAAAAAAACCCAAGTGCTATGGCATAAATATCCTGTGTTATTTATGTGCTCGATTTCTGCTGGAAAATTTGTTAACCGCCTGGATTTCTAGCACTAAAGGGCTGTTTGAAAATCACATCCTTAAGTCAAACAGCATAGTACAATAATAAAGAAATCTATGCTATTACTTGCAATTTGTTTTGATCCTTTGACTACTACTGCTCTGCACCTGTTCTTTTAGAGATCAGCTGCCTTTGAACCTGAGCAATAGGGATGCCTAGAAACAGAAGGCAATTTTTTACTCTTGTGTAAGTGTAGTACTTCAGAAGCAGTTCTCTCTCCAGGAGGATACCCTGGATTCTAGCATCATTAGGAAGCAGTTAAATTAAGATGGCAGAAAAACTGATTGAGTTTTTCTTACCATGATGAAGCAGAACTCAACCTGTAAGCTTGCTGACAAAGACTCCTGTACTACTTCTGCAGAAGTTATTTCAGGTTAACCAAGCAAGGAATTTTAAGTCTTGTAATGTGACAAGTGTTAATACCACAGATTCTGGAAACTTTTTTTTGTTTGTTTTGAGAGTGTGGGGACTGGAGTCCTGATAGCTCTGCCAGAGGACTAAACATGATGATCTTTGAGAACCACTGTTGTTCCTAATTTCTAAGGATGTTTACAGTAACTCCTGCTGTACTTCTCCTTTGTCTTATTACATATTATTGTATTATAATACCAAGCTCTTTATGGATGTGCACTTTCAAGGCTTGCTTAATCTTTTTAAAATAACAAAAGCTCTACAAATTAATTAACTCTCCCTCAAAAAAAGTTATTAATTGTACCTCTGAATTGAATTTGACACTACAGCTATGCATCTATTGCTTGTTACATTTTCCATTATTTAATGCAGTTGGAGTCTCAACAGCTTACCTATTTTAATAGAGTTGGTCCAAACAAAATGCATTATCTGTAACTCCTTGTTTTGTTTACTAATCAAACAAGCTTGCCACTTCTATATTCTGCACTCAAAATAATATGTAGTCTTGATTTAAGAATTCAATGTTCTTCTAAAAAAAATCTGCTCTAGGAATTATTTTGGGAGTGTTCTCTGGCCTGTGTTACACAGGAGGTTAGAGGATCCCAATGGTCCCTTCTGATCTTTGAATCTTGAGATTCAAAGTAAAAATTCACAGCAAAAAAGCAGCTTAAATACTGCAGTGAACGAGGTCTCAAGTGTAGAAGTGAGAGAAATAGCCAAGGACTCTTTTTTTAAATTTCCCAATGAGATCGCTGTTAGAAAAGCCTTCCTACTGAGTAAACAAAATTGAATTCCGTCTCACTGTTCTCTGGAACGAAAGGAAGTTCAGTAAAACACAACCTGCATTTGTGCCTGAAGCGATACCAAACCTGGAATGAGATGACTAGTAGTTTTTAATGCAAGCAAAGCCACCCTTGCATCCAGCCTCTCAACAACTAACCAAAGAGCAGCCCCTTTTTACACTTGCTTCAACTAGCAATACTGTACTGTAATAATCAGAAAAGGCTTCGCTCCAGACCTCCAAACTATACAAAGACTGCATGCATCAGATGTGATATTGTATGTATACTGTAAGCCTGCAGCCCGTTTTTGCTCATACTGTAAACTAGTCCCTCTATTTTAAATGCCATTCACTATATGGGGTGTCAAATGTCATGAAAGCTGGAGAAGCAACTGTACTGCCAAAGATATCCATCCATACAGGGGACCAATAAAAAAGGGGATTAAGAACATAAGAATGGCCATACTGGGCCAGACAAAAGGTCCATCTTGCTAAGTATTCTGTCTTCCGACAGTGGCCAATGCCAGGTGCCCCAGAGGGAATGAACAGAACAGGTAATCATCAAGTGATTTATCCCCTTTCCCATCCCCCCACTCCCAGCTTCTGGCAAACAGAGGCTAGGGGACACCATCTCTGCCCATCCTGGCTAATAGCCTTTGATTCAAGTGACCCCATTGGTACCTACATTCATTTTGCCTGGGGGAGGGAGGGAACAGTTTTTACTTACAGGGCCGGCTCCAGCTTTTTTGCCACCCCAAGCAGCGAAGAGAAAAAAAATAAAAATAAAAAAAAGCCGCGATCGGCGGCAGCTCTATCACGCCACTTCATTCTTCGGTGGCAATTCAGCGGCTGGTCCTTCCCTCCGAGAGGGACTGAGGGACCCGCCGCCGAATTGCAGCCAAAAACCCGGACGTGCCGCCCCATCCCATGGGCTGCTCCAATAGCAGCCCATGGGATGGGGCGGCACGTCCGGGTCTTTGGCTGCGCTGGTGCATGGAGCCGGCCCTGTTTACTTACCGGTTTTAAAATGGAAGCATGATTTTGGTGGCTGGTGCATATAGGACACAATCAAGCAAATTGATTTTAAAGGTCGGAGTCACTGCCTGATTGCATCTGAGCATTCCCTGGCCCTTGACCTATTACTATCACTAAGAATGCTTAGTCACCATTTCTCACACCTGCTTCCCAAGCATTTACCATGTTTCAGAACTTGCTGAAGGCCTGGCAGGCTTTGGCTTGAATCTAGGGGCAATGCAAAACCATTTGATGAGCTTCTTTCCAGGAGAGACACCACAACTCTATTCTCTAACCTTACCTACCTACCTACAGGACATTTTTACAAAAGATTCCCAGTGTGGCCATCACCTAATCAGTGATCGCAAGGGTAGGAGCTCTAGGGGCAGGCTCTGGCAGATGATTTCAGCACCAACTCAATTACATTTGCTCAGTTCTGGTCATCCTTTCTTAAAGAGCAGACTGCAGCGGGGGCTTAGAGTCATGCAATGAAAACTCTGAAAGGCCAGGAGTGATTCCAGAGCCAGGGACTGCTTAGTTCAGACAAAGAGTAAAGAGGAGAGAATGTGACCAGAGCATCCAGACTGATGAAGAGGGGAACGTGCCCGTGGGCGGTCCTGGGCGGATGGGGGCAGGTCCATCCTGGGGGGGAATCGGCCCCGGAGGAGAAGGGCTGGGTCTGCGGCGGATGTGGGTGTAGCGGGAGCGCGGAGGGGCATGTCCGGAGAAGGGATGGGGGCGGGAACTGCGGCGGCTGGAAAATAGGGCGGGATTGGGGTCCCGAAGGACGGGACCGGAGAATAGACGTGATCGGGGTCCCGCAAGACGGGGCGGGGGACCGGAGCATGGGACCGGGAGGGGGGCCGGGGTCCCCGAGGGGTTGGGCGAAGGGGGACCCGGAAAGGGGCGGGGCCGGGCCGGTACCTGGGAAGCTGACCAGCGGGGTGGTGTACAGGGTGCCGTTGCCCACCCGCGGTACTAGACGCAGGCTCAATATCTGCTGCAGGAGCCCGCCCGGCTCGCCACTTTCCATGCCGCCGCCATTAAAGGCACGCAGCAGCCTCGGCGCCGCACCTGAGCTTGCCTATCGCCTCCCGGCACCCGTCACCCCGCCCCGCGGAACAGACGGCTCTGTGCTCCAATCGCACCGCGGCTTGCTCCTCGGGTCCCGGCTCTCACCATGACAGACAAGGGCCTCCGCCCATCACCCCACTGTGCCTAGAGGGGCGGGACGCCGCTCGGACGTGCCTCCCGCCCTGCCCCGCCACTCTCGCAAATGCGCCCCCTGCGGGAGGAGGGCGCCGCGCCCCCGGCTCGAGCCGCCTTTCTCTGTGCGTCGGAAGCTGCTCCGTGCTCGGGGAGTGCTGCCGGGAGGAGCGGGCGGCACTAGGACCGTAGCGGGCGATACAGAACCGATCGTCCACGTGGGGCCTCAGGCTGTAGGCACCGTCCGCAGACCTGCCCCCCGCGGCTCCTCTAGCTTTGACCGGCGCCTCCCTCCACTGCAGACGTGAGCCTATAGCTGCCGCGGGGGGCCCGGGCTCACCGCGCCTCTCAGCCCAAGGCCTGGCCACCCCCGTGCAGTGACTTCGCTCTGAAAGCCTGAGCCCAAGTGCTGCAAGGGCAGGGCAGGTAATTAACTGGCCACCTATTTTTAAGGCAATAAAGGAACATAGGGTAGCAGCGGAGATGGATGGCGCGGGGGCCCTGTGTGTGTTATCAGCCTCCGAGCATTGGTACAATCACAGCTTGGAAACAGATTGTCTGAATGGTGCAGCAACTGCATAGACAACAGCTAATCCAGCCTCAGGCCCCTCTAGCAAGGTGGGCCAGTGACATTATCCCCAAAGGAAACGGGTGGAGAGGCAAAGTCACCTGCCCATAGCCTCGCAGCGAGTCAGCGACAGAGCTGGGCACAGAACCCAGGCATCTGGCTCACAGCTGTTACGGCTGACGAGTCCCATAGGAACTACAGCCCCCAGAGATGTACAGTACCTAGCGGGGGGGGCGGGGGAGCGCAATGCATGCTAGGACGTATTGGTCCCAGCCGCAGCCTGGTGCTTCTTTCGGACAGAAAGCGCCGCACAGTGGAAAAGCCATTTCCGCATCCAGGTAGCGCCGGATGTTCCTTCCGGTTCCCCTCAATGAGGTGAGGGCTGGTTAGTTCCGCTATGGCTCGCGCAGAGATCACGGGAGACGCTCTAGCCTCTCAGCGCATAGCTCTATGGTGTCTCCTATCGCAATAGGGCGCTCTAAGCCTCCCAATGCGTGGCTCTATGGTACCTCCCCCACGGACGCGAGCACCAACAGGCGCTCTAGCCAACCCCCTTTGATTCTGTAGCTCAGGCGCGAATCGCGGAGGGCGCTCTAGGCCGCTTTGCCACGTCTCTCTGGTGCCGGCTGGCGGCTTGAGCGGCTGGCTTGGAACCGGTAGCATGTCGGACTCGGAGGAGTATTCCTCCGCCGAGGACGAGGACTATGTGCCCTCAGGTGGGGCGGGGAACCTCCGCGCACAGCGTCCCGGCGTTGGGGGGGGGGGCATTGGGGGCTATGATGGGAGAGGGAGAGGTGTGGGGAGCTACGCTGGCAGGGGAAGGGGTGGGGGGGCTGCCGTGGTGGGGGAGGGGCATTGGGGGCTATGATGGCAGGGGGAGGCTGTGCCGGGGGGGCCCGAGTGCGGCTTTTGTTGGAGTAATAACAATAACTTAGCTCTTATCCAGACCTTCTCGTGGGTAGTCCCAGAGCGCTTTACAAAGGAGGCAATTAGCTCATTGTGTTCAAGGAGCCACATGATCCCTGCCACAGTGTGCAGTGTGAGCTGTGCCTCCAGCCAGCCTGTTTTAGGGTACCCTGGGCCTCAGCTGGCCACGTGCTCAGAGCACTTGCTGGTGGCCCAGGAGGGCCAGCTGGACTCCTGGCTGCTGCAAAGGGTGTCAGTCTGTTGCTCTGTTCTTGGCCAGCCTCAGATTTTTGAGGCCTCCTCCAGTTACTGCCTTCGGGGCCTCTCTTTGCTGCTGGTCATAACTCTCCAGAGCAGCTTCAAAGTGAAATTGGCTTGTTTCTAGTCAGTTTTCACTGTTGCCCCAGGGCACTCTGAATAGTCTCTATGAGTCAGTTTCATTCTGCAGTTGCAAGGAAGCTCTGAGCACCAATAGAGGCAGTCTGTCTATGGACTCAGGCTGGTATAACTGCATCATTACACTTGGTTCACATCTGGAAGGATTTCTTGGCTACCATAGTGGCTAGAAAGTTAGCTTTTTTAAAAACAAAAGCTCAGATTGTGCAGAGTGAGGGTGTACGCCCATAATGAGATCTGCAGACAGCGTGCAGAGCATCACCTGCAACTCCAAGGTGAACTAGTCTCCATGTGCATCAGCATTTATATTGTGGTAGCGCCTAATAGGCTGATGTTTTACCACACTGGTAAGATGTCTGTCACCCCCTGCCCTGTAACTTGGAGGTGCCTTGGTGCAGTGCGGCTATGGTTCAGATCCCTGACGTTATACAGCCAGCCCACAAGCATATGGTCTCACCTTGGTCCTCACCAGTCTAGTTACTTCTGGTAGGGTGACCCCAACACCTGGAGTCTCCCCAAATCCATCTTCCATGAGTTCTTAATTACCAGCTGCTCAGACCATTCTCCTATGGTTCATCAGTTCCAAAGGTGTGAAAACAGCCCTCCAGTTATCAGTTGATTTTGGTGTACATGCTCCACACAGTTTGTACACCTGAACCTGCATGGGATAAAATTAAACCAATAATTTATAAAAGGAAACCTACAGACTCCAAGATGAACTAGTAAGGGAAAGCAGACATGCATAAGTTACAAAGAAAATAAACATATAGATGCAACCCTCAGGCTTTATACTTTTCTATTGGATAAAATCCCTTGTCTAATACAAATTACCTATTGTCTTTTAACAGCTTTCCGGCACTCCCACTAAGCTGTAGGGGGGAATCTCGTGTCCATGGGCAGCATTCTGTCAAGAAGCTGTCCCTCAGTTTCTAGATGATCAGCCTCCTCTCCAAGCTTCTTTTTAAAAGGCTTTTTCCTTTTTTAATTATCTCGGGTCTGGTCTACACTACACAGTTAGGTCGACAAAGGCAGTTTACATCGACCTAACTCTGGAAGTGTCTACACTAAAATTTTATTCCCGCCGACGTAACTGCCCTGCTACACCGACTTAACTCCTCTATGAGAGACATAGAGTCAAGGTTGATGTAGTTAGGTCGACACAGTGTCCGTGTAGACACTGTGTTGCTTACATCGACTGTTACTCGCTTTCAGAAGCCGTCCCACAATGCCCCACATTGTGACAGTGCAATTGATATACGTGCTCCTGGTGGGAATGTGCACCACGAACACAATGAGCAATTACTGCAGCGGCTATATGCTGATGTAAATTAGGTCAACTTAATTTTGTAGTGTAGATATGCCCTTAGATTATGGTTGATTCGTGGGGAAATTCCCTCTTGACATGATACCTGGGGATGTCTCATTGTCTTTCCATTAACTCAAATGGTCCATCCTTGTCTTTTCCTGGGCTGGATAATGAATGGGTATTTACAGGTGGTTTAATGTAAACAACTTGTTTGGGAGGTGCCTCTCCCCGCTTGTCAGCTACGCCACCCTGCTGTGATTTTGTAACTGAAGCTTATGAGCCCAGTTTTCTATATACATAAATATATAAATTCATCACCATGGTCTGTTTACGTATCTAATAATGACTATTAAGTTAGAACATTACAAGCTTTTATGAGAGATCTTACTTGATGTATTTATATAATACGACAACAAAGTATACAACCAGTTGGTTTAATGGCTTATATTTGGGATTTAAACTTTCTGGTCTCCCCTTGGTGTGTCTGGACATTGATTGTCACATAGGCCAACCAGGCTGAGACCCCACTATGCTAGGTGTTGTGCAAACATAGTAAATGGCAGAGTCTAAAAGACAAGTCCTGACAGGTGGATAAGACAAATAAGTGGCATGATAGAATTGAGCACTTCCCTCTGAAGCCTGACTGCTTTGAACCTTTGAACGCAGTATGCCTATAGCTTGTTTCACCAGCATGCTTTCTGTGGGCAGGCAGAGGAGAAGGTTCCACTGGCAAGATTTGGATGTGCCACATACTTACGATTCTAATTTTGGCAACTAGGTTGTTTGAAACCATTTTTTCCTGTAGCAAGAGCAGAAGCGCCCTTGTTTTCCTTTGTTTCTTGGGTGATTGTGGGTCCTGCTGCTGTGTGGTTTCAGGTGGGGAGTACAGTGAAGATGACGTGAGCGAGTTGGTCAAGGAAGACGAGGACGAGGAGAAACCGTACAAAGAAAAAGGCAAAAAAAGTTCCAAAGGCACTGTGTGCAGGTAAATGCCAAATCCACCCCATCTTAATGGGATCATAACGGGTCTGTCAGTGGCTTCATTGCTAAGCCACTGGGGTCAGCTGCAATCACCCTCCCTCACTTCAGTCATGAAAATGGGGTGTAGTTTAAGCTTTTCTCTTTGGTTAGTATTAAAGGTTACCTGCAAAGACAGTACAAAAAGTGCCAAACTTATAAGGGAAGATTCTCCAAGAGCATTATCTCTGTTCTGCAGACAGATGTGGAGACAGAGGTTAGATGAGTTGCCCTAGGCCACGCTGGAAGTCAGTGTCAGAGCCAGGAATAGAGCCCAGTTCCTGACTTCCAGGTCCAGGCTCTTTCCTCTAGAACAGCGGCTCTCAACCTTTCCAGACTACTGTACCCCTTTCAGGAGGCTGATTTATCTTCCGTACCCCAAGTTTCACCTTAAAATGTACAGGTTTCAGAGTAGCAGCTGTGTTAGTCTGTATCCGCAAAAAACAGGAGTACTTGTGGCACCTTAGAGACTAACAAATTTATTAGAGCATAAGCTTTCGTGGGCTACAGCCCACTTCTTTGGATGCATCCAAGCTTGTGGCACCTTAGAGACTAACAAATTTATTAGAGCATAAGCTTTCGTGGGCTACAGCCCACTTCTTCGGATGCAATAAATTTGTTAGTCTCTAAGGTGCCACAAGTACTCCTGTTCTTCTTAAAAACTACTTGCTTACAAAATCAGATGTAAAAATACAAGTGTCACAGGATACTATTACTGAAAAATTGCTGACTTTCTAATTTTTGCCATATAATTATAAAAGAAATCAGTTGGAATATAAATATTTTACTTACATTTTAGCGTATAGTATAGAGAGCAGTGTAAATAAGTCATTGTGTGTGTGAAATTTTAGTTAGTACTGACTTCACTAGTGCTTTTTATGTAGCCTGCTGTAAAACTAGGTGTCAAGTATCAGGGGGTAGCCGTGTTAGTCTGTATCTACAAAAACAACAAGGAGTCTGGTGGCACCTTAAAGACTAACAGATTTATTTGGGCATAAGCTTTCGTGAGTAAAAACCTCACTTCTTCGGATGCATCCGAAGAAGTGAGGTTTTTACTCACGAAAGCTTATGCCCAAATAAATCTGTTAGTCTTTAAGGTGCCACCAGACTCCTTGTTGTTTTTGTAAAACTAGGCAAATCTCTAGATGAGTTGATGTACTCCCTGGAAGATCTCTGCATACTTCCAGGGGTACGCATACCTCGGGTTGAGAACCACTGCTCTAGAACACTTACTTCCTTACCCAAGTTCTCCATCCCCACCAGCCTTTGTAGCATGAGCTTTTGCCATATAATGGAGCATTTAAAGAGATTCTCTGAATCTTGCCCTTCAACTTTCTGACCAGTGTGGGGTTCCAGCTCAGTGTCTCCCCTTGAAGGTAAATGGAAGCCTCATGGTTAGAATCCAGCAGTCTTTAAATACAGAATCGTTAAGTCACTTCACCCATGCTCATGTTTCTACTGGTGGGGCTTTGCCCTATCTCAGCATTTCTGTTGTCATCTGTTCCCAGGAAAAGGAAGAGAGGAGGCCTCTTGTTAGTGCTAGGGGAAAGAGAGGAATCGAAGGATCAACAAAGCGACAGTGAGGAGAAAGAGGAGGCTGACAGTCTAAGGCAGGTGAAAGGAGGCAGAGCGGCGGAGGAGGAGAAAAAGAAGAAAGAGGATGCTCTGTGGGCCAGTTTCCTCAGTGATGTGGGACAGAAATCTAAAGCACCGGCTGCTGCTCAGCTGACCAGTCCACAGACTAACAAGGTAATGGAGAAACCTGGCTGGGGCAGTTTTTATTGTATGGAGCCGGGGAAAGAATCCAGAGGGTTAAAATCTGCAGATGGTGATGAATATATCTCTACCTCGATATAACGCTGTCCTCGGGAGCCAAAAATTCTTACTGTGTTATAGGTGAAACCGCGTTATATTGAACTTGCTTTGTCCACTGGAGTGCGGAGCCCTCCCCCCCCCCCCCCAAGCACTACTTTACCACATTATATTGGGGTGGAGGTGTAGTTCTAGTTAGTATTGAGTGTTGGCAAAACACTCAATGGACTCTCCCTACCCCCAATGTGGCCTTGTAGGGCAAGGGTGTCAGAAATGGGGTTGAGCTCTTGGCACCAGTCGGAGTGCTGAAGCCAGAGTCTTTCATTCCAGCTGAAAAGAAGTGACACCATAGAGTAAAGGGTGCTGACCTGTCCTGGCTGCTTTTGGTGCTAAGCAGCAGCTTTCTTTGCCTTTCTCTGAGCGTACAATTGGGCACAGGCATCCCTACAAGGTACAAGGCCTATCTCCTCACTGGCTTTGGCATGGACGCTTCATCTAGCCTGTTGCACTGGCTAAACCCTTCAGTATGGTGGTGGGATGGGAAGGTCTGGTTCAGGATGGGAAGGAGGGGAACTGGAGCTGCCAGCTGCCAATGGCTTGTCAGGTTCCTGTTAAATGTTGGGCAGGTTGACTCCCCCTACCATGGGCTGCATGCAGCTGCAAATGGCAAGTGTAATTTGCATGAGTACCTCTAGTGCAGCACTGTTCCTCTTTGATTCCATGTGCATTTCATAAAAGGACGATTAGGAGCAGGGGAAACATGAGGCGTAAAACATACCAATGTCCTTCACGACCCCCTGCAATCCAGGCTGTCCTGAAGATGCTGCAGGTTTGGATTGTCACTCTGGGATGAAAGGGGATCTCATCTCCATGCTGCCATTCTCCAGAGTGGTGCTTTTTAACATAAACTGCTTGGCTGTGGAGTCTCTGACCCAACTGTCCTTTTCTCCATGGCAGAAGTCCGACATTATAAAGCCCATTGATCTTGGGTCCTTTGGTCAGGATATACTTTGTTGTAAACATTTCAGCACAAGAACCTGAATGTGAAACTAATGAACTTGACTAATCCAAGTGGTTTGGCACTTACTGGTAGCTGGTCACATGGAGCTAGCGCCCCCTGGCTTTCAGCTGCTAAATTGCAATAAAAAAACCCTTAAAATACATTATTTTCCTAAAAAAACAACAACGAGTCTGGTGGCACCTTAAAGACTAACAGATTTGTTTGGGCATAAGCTTTCGTGAGTAAAAACCTCACTTCTTCGGATGCATAGAGTGAAAGTTACAGATGCAGGCATTATATACTGACACATGGAGAGCAGGGAGTTACTTCGCAAGTGGAGAACCAGTGTTGACAGGGCCAATTCAATCAGGGTGGATGTAGTCCACTCCCAATAATAGATGAGGAGGTGTCAATTCCAGGAGAGGAAAAGCTGCTTCTGTAATGAGCCAGCCACTCCCAATCCCTATTCAAGCCCAGATTAATGGTGTTGAATTTGCAAATGAATTGTAGTTCTGCTGTTTCTCTTTGAAGTCTGTTTCTGAAGTTTTTTTGTTCAATGATAGTGACTTTTAAATCTGTAATAGAATGACCAGGGAGATTGAAGTGTTCACTTACTGGCTTATGTATGTTACCATTGTTTTTGTAGATACAGACTAACACGGCTACCCCCGATACTTGACATTATTTTCCTAATGTCACTTTTCCATGTCCTTGAAGAACAGGAGTCAGGGCACAGTTTGCCCCCAGAACCTTAAGTAGAGGCAGTAGTGAGTGAAAGGAAGGAACCCAGATTGACTCTCAGATCCCAGTATGAGTGTACAGGGCTGGCAGCTAGAAAAAACATTTGTAAACTTGAGCATACATGCGCTGGAGTCATTGAGAGACACGAAATACAGATCCCCACAAGGCTATTTATAAAGACCCACCCTTCAGAATACAGCTGCATCTGAAGGCTCCAAAATGTCTTCAGTTGTATAATCCTTGGTTTTCATTTGCTCATAACTTTTAGGGAAAAAAATCTCCAGTTGGGTTGAAATCTTCATGCTTGGTCTCTTCCCAAAGGTGAAGTGGTGCCTGTTGAGCATTTAAGTCACTTACATTCAGGATTGTTTTAAAAATAAGATCATGAAAAAAATACACTATTCTAATCGCTGCTTTTTTGCAGGCTCATTGCTAAAAAATGGGTGGACTTTGAAAGTTCCGCATGCAGGTTAATTCTCAGTGTAGAGCCCGGGCTAGGTTTGGGAAATCTTGGTTTGGGATTTCTTAAAGTCATGTCTGTTTTTAAATGTATGGCACGTGTACAGTGGATAGAACACAAAACTATTACAGGCATGCTTGAAAAGTTTGCAGTTGTCATTTGTAAATTGCAGTTGTTTCTGACTGGGGGCATTGTCTGACCAGAAGCTGACCCAGTACCTGGTAGTTAAAAATCTGAAGACTTTTCCTTAAAACGAAGTATAATAATTAACTAAGGCAATTAAATGCAAAAACTAGTGTTAATATAAGGATGACAAATCAGTCATCAGAAAATTCTCAAGAGCTCTACTGCAACAGTGACATAACCATTTTGTATAGATGTATTTTCTCTTTGTTTTCCCTGTTTAGAAGCAAACCTTAGTACATTGCTTTTAGTTGTTGAAAGGTTATGGGCCAGGTGAGTGTAATTTGGTAGTAAAAAGCTTAATTTAGAATTTCCAGATGCTAACCTAATTTCTGAACTTTATAACTTTAGTTTTTGCATTCGGTCCCTTAAAGGGCAGCCCTTGGATTCCTCGGGCTTTTCTGCTGGGTGTGTAGAAGAGTTTGAGGTTCCAATCCTGGCCCTGCAATGAGGATTAGAATCCAAGTGGCGAATTTAAATCTACCATCTGAGCCACTAATCTCCTTTGCCATTATTGTGGGTGACTTGCTTTGGATAGTGACCAGTGGACCCAGGATCTGAGCTGTAAATTCAGTGCCAACTGACTGATGGGGCGGTCCATAGGCCACTTGACATAATTAGGTACTCTCACTGCAGGTTTCAAGTTCTTTGCTTTGTCATTGCTGTGTTTCTCAGACTACAGAGGAGAAGAGTTCGAGCAAACTCCAGGAAGAAGCAAAAGAGCCAGAGAAGCCAAAAGACATGGCAAAAGTGACAATCACCAAAGTGTTTGATTTTGCAGGTGAAGAGGTCAGGTGAGTTTGCCTTTAGCTGGTATGTCCAAGTTATTGTATGTTGCCTTTGGAAAATGAGTGGCTAGAACATCTGTCTTTCTGCTAAAATGTTGGTGGTGCAGAGCAGCGCTAGATGCTCCTTTTGTTCTCAGTGTGCCGTTCTAGTTCTGTAACTGACCATGGACAACTCTTGTAATGCAAATTGTACTGCAGTTCACTGTGGCTCTGGGTGACCCATGAAGTCTTGTTAAAGACAAGACACAGGGGTAGTAGCACTTTGCTGCTAGCCAACCCCCTTATAAAACTGACAGACTTAGGGCTGGACTAATGGATTATTTGACACTGGGTGTGCTTTGAGGAGCTGGTTGTCTTCAAAGCCTTCCATGAGCAAAGGCCTGACTATCTCTTGGACTGTGTCTCCCTTCACATCCCTGTGAGAGTGCTGGGATCAGCAAGTAGGCTGCAGTTGAGGGAGCTTAAGACAAAGCTCATAGAATCATAGAACTGGAAGAGGCCTCGAGAGATCTTCTAGTCCAATCACCTGCACTCATGGCAGCACTAAGTATTACCTAGACCATCCCTGACAAGTGATTGTCTAACCTGCACTTAAAAATCTCCAATAATGGAGATTCCACAACCTCCCTCATCAGTTTATTCCAGTGCTTAACTACCCTGATAATTAGGACATTTTTTCTAATGTCCAACCTAAACTGGCCTGGTACTGCAATTTAAGCCCATTGCTCCTTGTCCTGTCCTCAGAGGTTAACAAGAACAGTTTTTCACCTTCCTCCTTGTATCAACCTTTTATGTACTTGAAAACTGTTATCTTGTCCCTCCTCAATCTTCTCTTCTCCAGACTAAATAAGCCTTTTCAATCTTCCCTCACGGGTCATGTTTTCTAGACCTTTAATCATTTTTTCTTGCTCTTCTCTGGACTCTCTCAAGTTTGTCCACATCTTTCCTGAAATGTGGTGCCCAGAACTGGACACAATACTCCAGTTGAGGCCTAATCAGCACAGAGTAGAGCGAAAGAATTACTTCTCATGTCTTGCTTACAACACTCCTGCTAATACATCCCAGAAGGATGTTTGCTTTTTTTTTTTTTAAACAGTGTGACACTGTTGACACATATTTAGCTTGTGATCCACTACAACCCCCAGATCCTTTTCCGCAGTACTCCTTCCTAGGCAGTCACTTCCCATTTTGTATGTGTGCAATTGATTGTTCCTTCCTAAGTGAAGTACTTTGCATTTCTCCTTATTGAATTTCATCCTATTTACTTCAGGCCATTTCTCCAGTTTGTCCAGATCATTTTGAATTTTAATCCTGTCCTCCAAAGCACTTGCAACCCCTTCCAGCTTGATATCATCCATAAACTTTATAAGTGTACTCTGTATGCCATTATCTAAATTATTAATGGGATGATGATGATGATGATGATGGTAGCAGGGGCAGGTTTCTCAGTGGACAGTGATGGAACATCCTTCTGTGGAGCTTATTCGTTGGCCATCTTCAGAGCACAAGGGTAAACTCACTACTTTGCTTAGACCTTCCCTCAATGAGGGATGCTGGAAAATGGCTTGCCAGCCCCTACCCCATGGAATTCAGCCACCTTGCAGGATGATGTGTCAGGAAGTTCAGGGCATTCGGTCATAGGGGGACAGCAGTGATGCCTCTTACTCCTTATTTTAAATGCCACAGTGAGAAGCATGTTAGCAGTGCCTGAAGTTAGTATTGAGGAGCATTGGCTGCGCTGGGTTGGTGAAGCTTGCATAATGCCTGGCTGCATTATGGCCTGGTAAAGATAATGATGTTGGCAACAGAATAGAATCGTCACTCTAGGTAATAAGGCAAAATGCTGATCCCTGACCCCATGAAAAATTAAAACGTATGGAATTGAATTCTCCACCAGGGGGAGCCAAATCCAAGGAATAACACCCCAATGTTATCCAAGAAGGGAGAGGGAAGCATGGATAATCTGCTCCCAGTGACATTGCTTTTAATTATGGGTGATTGAGTGAAAGACAGTGAGCCAGTCACAAAACTTAGACCTGTTTCTCAATGGAATTAGTACTGTTGAAATAATTGATACCTTGTATTTTCTGAAGGTAGCATCTTCTGTTAGAGAATCTCCAAGTGCTTTTCATATGATGAGGTAAGCCTCCCAATTGCGGTGCCTCAGTGTATAAAACGGAGATACTGTCTACCTTCTGGAGGATGGGCAGGGGACTTTCCCAAAAGCTTCTGTTGCAGTCACAAAGAGAACCTAGGTGCCCTGACTCCCAGTCCTCTGCTCTAAGTGCTAGGTTCCATTGCTTCTCTCCAGGATTGTTTTAAGACTTGAACCTTTGCATATGTGCTTATTTCTTACCCACACGTATGAGAAATAGAAGTTCAGATGCAGTTGTGCTCTTAAATGAAAAGAGACTAATCAATGGCACTGCAGGTTGCCAGTTTAAAAACCCACATTGCTACTTGGATAAAGCAGCTTCTCAGCCAAATGAAGCATTGCAGAGCCGTGTTCGCACTCAGTTACCAAAGGAATCTTTCCTCCCTTCACATCACACAAATGTCTCTTATTCAGGATACAGTCTAATTAGAGGTATAAAAGGTTTGCTCAGCAAGAAACTATTACTGAATTTTTCTGAAATCTGCAGGATGTGGATCTGCAGTTGCTATTGCTGATTCAAGTCTCTTGTGCATATAGGTGAGTATGATAAGTGTATAGTTTAAAGGAGGACTTTGATTAATAGGCAAATGTACCTTGTAGGTTTTCTTAAGAACACCGGTATTCCATGGGTGGAAGAGTGCTTAAGCATTAATGCCTTTAAAGCAGGGATTGTCAAAGGAGCCCAGCAGAATTAGGTGAACTTATTCTCCTTTGACAATCCTAGCCAGGGCCGGCTCTAGGCACCAGCAAAACAAGCAGGTGCTTGGGGCAGCACATTTGCAGGGGGTGGCATTCTGGCCATCCTTTTTTTTTTTTTTTTTTTTTTAAACTCACTTCCTCCCCTCTCGCAAGGCTGCAGAAGCGGAGAACCTGTGGGACCCTGGGAGCTGTAGTTCCTTGCCTAGCTCCCTGCCTATAGAGTATAGAGCCAGCCCTGGAGCAGGGAAAGAACTACATTTCCCAGCAATCCCTTGGCAGCTATCAACAGGAAAGGGAGGGGGAGGGAGTGAGGTAGCTAAGCCATGCTGTAGCTTGCTGTGAATGGAGAGCTCACTGCTAGAACAGGGTGGCACTGTGAGTGGGGGACAAGTGTGCCCAGCCCAGGAGTAGAAGGCTTTGCCCCAGATATCCCCTTCAGAAGACTTCCCCAGACTGGATTAGGGATACTGGTGTGACCTCACCTTGCAGCCCCCAAAGAAGGAATTGGGTGGACAAAAGGGACAGTGCCCCTCTCTATCTGAAGCCTAGCAAGGGAGGTTCATGGATCCCACTAGACTTTAAAATGAAAAGTAAGGGAGGGGAGGCTCTGCTAGAGGACCTGAGCAGCTTTAGATACAGTACCAGGCACGTAGGAGGATTTCCACTTCTGAGCCATGGAAGCAGAAATTGACTTCTCCTTTCCAGATATAGCTAATATTCAGAAAGGGAATCTAGCACCTGCCTTCCAGATTTGAACACCTCAAAATTCAGGAGTGCTCAAGCTCAATTTGGGCAGCTGTTACTTCATTTCTCCCAAATCAAATATACTGATCCACTGTAACTTGCTGTAGAAAAAGTAGGATAAAATTGAGCAAGAAATGCTTCCCAGTGATTTTTTAGGACTGGAATTGCTATTTTCAGCAGCCATTGTTTTTTAGTTTTATTTGTTTAAAAGGAAGACAGTGATTGCATTGGCAAATTCCCTATAGAAACAAAGAGTGGAACAAAAAAATAATAAAGGCACCTCAACTTTTCCTCATTTATGGAGGACAGTCTTATAATATGCATCCAGACATCCTCCAATCACACAAGCTGAAAATTGTTCCACTTTACTGCAGTTCTGTAACCATATGGGAACCAATCCTGTCTGTGTTCTGTGCACATCCAAAATTCCTGCTGAATGACCCACCCTGGGAGCGAGTTACCAGTGACCCACGGCTGGGACAGCAGGAGGGTGCAGGTTGGGGCGGAGAGCCTAGGGGTGGGGCAGCAAGGAGCGGGGGCGGGAGGGAGAGGGAGCCCAGGGCTGGGGTGTGGGGCAGCCAAAATGTTTTTTGCTTGGGGCGGCAAAAAACCTAGAGCCGGCCCAGATCCTAGCCTTAATTTTTCTCTCTTGTCCCTCAGGAAAGAGCCTCTTGCTGAACCGCAAGACAGCACTGTGAGGGAGACATGGGTGTTGTGAGCTTCTCCAGGCCTCAGATCTGTCTCTAAATCTGTCTTGGGCATATGGAGGGGGCCCATTACCACAATAGCTAGGTCTTGCAAAATGGATGTAAGAATTCTCACTTCCCTCGCCCACCATGGTGATGATAATTTTGGGGAGGAGGGATTGGGGAGGAATTATTTTATTCCTGCCTGTCAAAAGGAGTGACATGCCCTGGGGGAATAAAATTTAGCAAGGGGCTCAAATATTGAGCTCAGGGCTTTAAACATCAATATCCACTCATTCCAGCTACAGCATTTTAATATTACATCCTGAATACCCTACATTAAGGTAAGGCATCTTTTTCCTGCAGGTGCTGCTTTTCTGGCAGCCTCCCATTTTTCAGCAGTGGGCTCATCTCTAAGGGGTCTGTTGGAGAAATGAGTTCAGTTACTAGTTAAACTGTGACTTCTTTCTAGAATAAATCAAATCTGGGGATTTGGTGTAACCCTGCAAACCACCAAGGTTAACTTGCTTTATATTGTTTAAAGCAAGCCCTGTATCAACAAGTCCCCAAAGCTCGGGGTGGCTCGAGATAGACCAGCAGGACAATGCCATCCATAGCTTGTGGCGACGTTCCAGTGGGATGCAGCTGATTCTTAGCTCCTTGGAACATCTTTCTAGTCTCCTTTCCCTGTTTTTATGAATAACCATGCCTGAAGCTCCAGTCATTCTGACATCAGAGTAATTGACGCCCCAAACCCCAAGCTACTTGCATCTCAAAATATCCCATACTGCAGGCAGCCAGTAAAGATTCCATGGATCATGACTTGAGAATCACCCCGATGAACACCCATCTGAACAGTGCTAGGTTGGGGAAGTGGGGGCGTTCTTTTCTTTAAAGGAACATGATGCTGTTTGTGCACAATGGTAGCTTATAGAAAGGGCCTGAAAACCAATTGCTGAATTTTTCTCCTGGGGAGATAACTGGCAAGTGTCTGTTATGCTGCTTTCTAAGTGGGCTGAGGCTGCATTTCGGGAATGGTTCCTTTTTTGAAAACTATAGAATTTAGATCAAGATTTAAGCCTGGATAGCTTTGAGGTACAGATCTCAATGCTCTTTTCTTGAAACTCTTACTGCCTAGGAAACCATTTATTTTTATTCTTATACAGATACAGAGAAAACACATCTAATGTGCAACACAAGGTGTTTAATACATAACCACCCCAAGCTTCCTAGGGGATGGGGTGGGGAAGGCACCTCTATGTCCAGCCCATTGTGTCATGTAGGATTTTCCATGATTCCAGGCCCAGGAGAAACTACCCTTTCCTATATTAGATTAATTAATCTAATTAGACTAAGTCTGCTGTTGGATCACACTTGCTAGTTTAGAGAAGCTTCTTAGTAGGTTCAGAATATTAAAAATGCCAAATAAAGGACCAAGTTTATGGCCTACGCTATTTTCTAAATTAATAGTTTACCTATTACTATTCAGAGCTGACGCATCTCAGTCTTGGAATTATTCATGATCGTTCTTCGATGGCTGATTTCCATTTCTCCTTGGCACCTATTCCCCTGTTCTGACACTGTCTCTACCGTTCATTGTCAGCTTTTCATGTCCCTTTTGTGTGCAATAGGCATGGAGCAGCGGGCGATTGTCACCCAGAGAGCTGTAAATCGTGGACAGTGGGAGCAATTTGCAAAGCCCGTTTACTTCTCAATGAAAGTTTAGCGTCGTCTCGCAGCGCCCGGGTGGAGAGAAGCCCTTTTGAAGCACTCTGCTTTATGAACTTGCCTCATGATGCAAGGCGTGCAGCTGCATTAATAAGCAGCAGTTCTCTGTTGCCATTCTAATTACAGATAAAAGCCCCTATCAGGAGGCTTGTGTTCTGTTTGGCTGCCGCAACTTCTGCGGCTCTTGGCCTTTCTGTCAATTACTGCTGGGCACTGGGTACAGAAACCAATCTCCAGCTGGAAGGGAGCTGGTGCTCATCCAGAATCGCAGTAAAACTCACCTAGTTTGAATGGAGCTGGCCATGAATCCACGCTATCACTGCAATGTGTCACGGGCCAGGTTAGAATCCAGGCGGCTGGGAGGAGGCCAGAGAGAAGCCAGTTCTGATGACGATCAGAAACGGAGCTAATCTGAGAGCTCATTTCAGAGGACATTAATTACAGAGAGGAAGCATTGTCCAGTGGGCAGGGCACTTCCCTACCTTACAAGGACGGGAGGGTAACTGTATTGAGAGACTGTGAGGTGCTCACAGACTATGGTGATAGGCGCCGTATAAGTACCATCAGTAGAGGTGATATCCATGCAACTAGAGACGCGATCTGGATTGACTGGCCTGGGCTTTGGAAACCAGCTCTCTAGACCCTTGGCTCTATCCCTTTGAGTTTCAGCCACCCAGCCTCCTTAACTTCTCCAGGCTCCCCACCACTGCCACCACTCCTCGTCCTGTCCGCAGTCACGCATTTGCTTTAAATAGTGCTTGTGTATGGGCTATTGAAACAACTGGCCCCCTTAGCTCCCCCATGGACAACCACATCCAGCTGCCCATGAACGCGCACCCACACGAGACAAGCCACATCGAAAAAACAAATGAGTATCCTGCAGGTCCCCAGGCATTGCAGTTGGCAGCTACCACACTTCATTCTGTGCACCAGGTGGCTCCATGCAAGGTTATAAACAGCAGCATTCATTGTACCCTCAGCAAGGAGCGGTGCCTGCTGGATCCAGAGGAATCCCAAAACAGGTGGGACAAAGTGAAGAATGTCCGGGTCTCTTGTTTGAAACACAAGGGCTAGATGTAAGCAATGTGCTCCCTGCAGTTGGTTCCTCTTCTTAACTTCGCGGAGGGACTTGCTGTTGTCTTTGTGGAAGCGTTTCTAATGCAATTAGAATCCATTTGTATTGCCCCTTGAGTAGTTCTCTTCCCACCCTTACCCTGAGGGACTCTCATCCTCCCTGGCAGATGGCTCCATCAGAGAAGCTCTTTGGAAAAATTTCCCTAAGACTGACTTTGTCCCAAGTCTTCTCCCAAGTTTGGAATCAAAGCCACTTTCATCTGGACACACAGTGAGGAGGTGCATTTATTTTTTCCCCAAAGTTCAGATCTAATCCACTCCTGGCAGGGATGCCTGTGTAGGGAGCTTGCCCAACGTGTGCCTTTACTTTCTGATTGCTCAGCTGCAGCCGCAGGGATGCTGGAAGCTTCGCTGGCACTGCTGTGCCAGGAATGCAAGACCATAGAGCCCTGGACATGAGGCCCATTGCAGCTGGAGTTTTACCGCAGCCCTTGGCTGGATGGAAATGGGGATAGTGGTTTCTTATCTGAGAAAATATTTGAAGAATCACTTAGTTGACAACAGAAGATGGCTCAGAGTGTAGCAGAACTGATTCAAGATCATCAGTTGAGGGGGGCTCTACAACCTTCCTTAAATGTTCCTGAGCTGCACATTTGCTGATTAATTCAGGATGTTTCTGAAAGTGCTTTGCTCTGGCTACTGGGCTGCTCATTAAAGCTTACCACTGTTTTTAAGCCCTCTGCTAGAATGTCCACTGTACTGTCTAGGGCAGGGTTTCTCAGAATGTGGGTTGGGACCCAAAATTGGGTCTCTGGAATGTTTCAAAGGGTTGTGTGCAGTTCCCACAGGGCTGGTTGGGCTCGCCTCCCTGCTCCAGGCACTGCAACCTCTGGGTTCCCAGCGCCACTCAGGTTTGGCCCAGCTGTCATGATGATGGCAGTCCGGGTAGGCCAAAGTTGAGTGAGTAGCCCTGCAACTCCATGAGCCAGGTCACAACTCCATTCACACAAATTTGGTTCAGTCAGGGGGGTGGGGCCAAACATTAGCGCTGCAACCCCTGAGGTTGCAACGCCCAGAGTGGAGAGCCAAGTCCACAGCATAGGAGCTGCCACCGTGGGGTGAGTGCCGGGCAGGATCCAGTCCCCCTGGGAGGCAGGATCTGACCAAAACCACTCCCAAGGCCTCCACCCCCAGACTATTTACTAGGTTGGGCCAGTACATAAACATTTACAACTGGGTCCTGAGCCCACAAAGGTTGAGAACCAATGGTCTAGGGCAGTGGACAAGCTGACCCTACTGGCTCTTTCACCAAAAGAGCTGTCCTGTTAATTAAATAGCTGTGAAAAACACCTGCTGGTACAGATTCTTTGCCTCCAGTGTCAGGAAAACCAGTCATATGGAGTCTGCTTTTTTACACTGTCCCTTTAAGTTGGGTTTATTAAAATATCACATTTGGATGTATAGTAGAAGCACGGGTAACAGAAGGCTCCCTGGTGTGTTTAAAGCCCTTTCGGACAGGAGGTTTTGCAAATGCAAAAGGAAAAAAATGCTTAGTTTCTACAGAACTTTCCATCTAACTATGTCTAAGCACTTTCTAAAGGAGCGTAATTCCTGTTTTTATAGATGTGGAAACTGAGGCAGTGAGCGGTTAAGTGACATGGTTCAAAGTTACCCAGCAAGCCAGGGTCAGCACCAAGACCTCACTGTCCCCCGGTCCATATGTAACATGGCTTGATGCAGTCAGTTCTTTGCATCAAGGAGGAGTGCTGACTCTCTGTGCAGAGCTGGGGTTGCACCTCTCAGTGGGGCCAGTGGTATGTTTATTGAAGGTAGGAATTCAGGGATGAAGAAGGGTCAGTGGAGGCATTTATCTCTTAAAGGTGAAATACAAACTTTTTAAAAACTGCCTAGGAGTTCTGATCAGTGACCAAATAGATCTGTGAATTTAACTTTAAAATAATTGCTGAGTTTGGGATTGTCACCTGTGGCAGGTGAAATATCAAACCCTGAACTTAGGACTTGGTAAGTAAAAGAGGCTGATTTCCAATCAGTACTGTTTATAAATGTCTTTGTAACTTTCAGTTGTACACATGAATTTAGTCACTGATTGGGTAGCTCATGGCTTAACAGCTTTTCAGTCCACCTTAAGGAAATAGAGCAGGGATCATTCTGGGGCAGTTACTCTTGGATTGGGGTCCTAGAGATGGGCGAGGGTTCTTTTGGAGGGTGAAGGAGGTCAGGTTTGGCCATGACTTGTGGTAGGGAAAGCAAAGCCTGGGGAATAGTGGGGCTGAGGATCTGAACCATTAAGGGTTTGCCTGATCTGATAAAACCACACATCGAGCCTGATGCTGCAGACCCCTTATGTGCAGGCTTGAGATTGAGGCTGGGAATTGTGTCTGCAGAACTGCAGCATTAAGCCCAATGTATTTGACCCTTACCGAGATGGGGAACTGCAGAACAGTGGATCTGGCCTGTGAGAGCTCTTAGCATGCTGCCAAGAGCTGCCCCCTAGAAAGTACCTTCCCTGCTCCCTGGGGGGTTCTTTAGTTACCACCATGCAGTATTTCACATTCCTGCTCAGCTCTGCCTTCCCTCCCGGTAACTGCAGTTTCACTCCTGCTCTTTCCACAGCAGCCAGGACCCCCGGCGTAGGGTGATATCCCTTCTGCCTCCCAGGCTAGGTGGCTGAGTGAAGAATGAGCCCAAGGGTGTGTCTGCTCCCTCTGCCACAGTCCATAGGATGGAATTCTGCCCCTCGGTTCCGTTGGGCTATCCCTACACTTATGGCAGCATGTAGAGTACAGAACTGTATGTGTAGCTACACGCTGTGTCTGGTAGCGGGGAAAGGCTCCGGAAGCTACCTGCTGCTAGAGCCTTTCACTGTGGCAAGGAAAGGCACTGGCAGCGTGGAATCTTCCCTCCTGGCTGCTGGACCCTTTCTCACCGCCTTCCCCCGCCAGAGCCTTTCCTCGCTGCAGTGAAAGGTTCTGGTAGTGGGGAGCTACACTGCTAAAGATAGCTGTGTAGGCATGAGAGGTGCTGCTTGGCCTGCAGAGAGTGCTGCAAGGTATATAGCTGGGTGTGTGGAGCACTTGACTCGCCTAAGTCATGTCTCATCATCTACACTTCTGTTTATACCCAATCTAGCTGGCCCTCTAAGCACCGCCTCAAGTGTAGACGTAGCCTTAGTCTGTCAGTACAGCATGCTGAGCCCCTATCTCCTACCAGCAAGTATAGGGAAGAGTTGGGAAATGCCAAGCATGAGCAATAAAATAAAACTTCTTTTTTTTAAAGCAGGGATTTACTGCAGTGACTTTCAGGATTTAGAGTGTTTTCCCCATCCCGTGTTTAAACCACTTGTAATTGTCCTGCCACCCTCCTGTCCTCTGACTCTATGGTCACTCAGTATAGCTCAGCCAGATGCCCTCCAACTCTATGGTCACTCACAGTGTAGCTCGGCCGGATGCATCACCTAAACCTGTCAGGATAGGCCTAGGATAGAGCAGATGATTAACCCTCTTCTTGCATTACCAGTCTGGCTTCTGACGCTCCTCTGGATATCCAGGCCGTTAGTAGCGAGAAGTTGAGAGAGCCTTCAAAATTCTTGCTGGAGATGTTGGTGAGAATCTTGGATTCAGTGTGTCATTCCCAAGGTATTGTGCAGGGATGAATAGAAGAGGACAGTGTCCTTTAGTGCCATTCAGAAGTGGGGATCAGTCTTTGATGTCTTTCCTTCAGTTGCTGATGCTATAGATGAGGCGCACAAGGCTGATGTGTATTGCTGATCTTCATGCAGATTGTTTTTTTTCTGAAAAGCTTTTGCAGCATATGATAGAGGATATGATAGCGGTATATAAAATCATGAGTGATGTGGAGAAAGTAGATGAGGAAAAGTTATTTACTTATTCCCATAATACAAGAACTAGGGGCCACCAAATGAAATTAATGGGCAGCAGGTTTAAAACAAATAAAAGGAAGTTCTTCACACAGCGCACAGTCAACTTGTGGAACTCCTTGCCTGAGGAGGTTGTGAACGCTAGGACTATAACAGTGTTTAAAAGAGAACTGGATAAATTCATGGAGGTTAAGTCCATTAATGGCTATTAGCCAGGATGGGTAAGGAATGGTGTCCCTAGCCTCTGTTTGTCAGAGGGTGGAGATGGATGGCAAGAGAGAGATCACTTGATCATTACCTGTTAAGTTCACTCTCTCTGGGGCACCTGGCATTGGCCACTGTCAGCAGACAGGATACTGGGCTAGATGGACCTCTGTTCTGACCCAGTACAGCCGGTCTTATGTTATCAGTGAATGATGGGGCAAGTAAGTGCTAGCAGAATTGTTCTTTGTGTCCAAAAGTCTCCGATTCCTGTCGCTTTATACAGAAAGGGTTGTAGGACCCGGGGCTTTACAAGGGCTTCCTGCAAAAGTGGACTGTTTAATTATTAAACCTACTTCATGGGACTGATCTGAGCAATTTAGTAGCAGCCCAGTGCATAGCCAGGCAAGGGATCACCCTCTGAAAACCAAACCCCATGGCTTCCTTCTGGACTGGCAGGAGTTTGGAATGCCCTGCATTGTCCTCAAGTTATTCCCTCAAAGTGGATGGCAAGAGATGTATGGAGACAGCTACATCCAGCTCTGATATATGGAGGTCTGCTGTTTACTGGAAATAAGGGTAATTAACCATTGAAACAATTGGAACAATTTACCAAGGGCCATGGTGGATTCTCCATCATTGACCATTTTTCAGTCAGGACTGGATGTTTTGCTAAAAGATCTGCTCTAGGAATTATTGTGGAGGAAGTTCTATGGCCTGTGCTATACTGAAGGTCAGACTAGATGATTACAATGATCCATGTGAAAACCTTGAAATAAGGCTGTGGGGGGGCAGTGGGAAGTAGGGGAGGGAGACACCCATCTAGATATCTGGATGGGAGAAGATTGGTCTGTCTTGTGTCCGTTTTAATTCCAGATCCCCTAACCTGGTGAAGGGGATCAGGAAGAGCCTATTCTAGTTGCTTCCTTGTGATTTGTGTTTCCTGGGGTTTGCCTCTACATTCCTCACAGCGCCTTAAGGATCTCCCCACTTGGAACGCCCTGATCCTCAGTCTTTTTGGGATCCTCAGCTCCCATCCTTCCTGCAGAGTGAAGCTAGATAGAGCAGGCTCCAAAGGAAATACTATCAGAGCTGTTCAATGACTGTCACCTATCCCCATTGCTCCCCATAGCATCCCCAAAGCTGGGAGCGTTTTTTCTATAGCACTTCTAGACATTTGGCCTAGATACTAAGAGACCAGAAGTCTTTTTGGACCCACGATTTCTGAAAGAGAATAAAGCCATCCTGGGAATGAAGCCAACCCCAAGTAGGTTCCAGGGATGATTGCCTTCGGTATTGGTTTTGCTCTTTAAAATGAAAAAATGACTAGCAGCTTTGCTGCAGCTGATGCCTAACCCGCTGATCTTGGCATTATGACGTGTCAGCAGCACAGTTCTGTGCTGTGTCCGTCCTTGCAATGTTATTGCTCTTAGAGGTCAGAGGATACCTCAGACTTGTGCAGTTTATATTGTTTTTCTCCAATTTCAAAAGCAGCTATTGATTTTGGAACCCAGTAAGTAAAAGTATGATACCTCTGAGGAGATGCATAAAGCTTCTGAAAGGGTCTCCTGGCAAGTTTCAATAACCTTTCTGAAACTTCAGAGAATATAGACAAATGAGATTTTAGCTAATAGTGATGGATAACTATTGACCAAAGCTGAAGTCATTAAATGCAGGCATCAGTTATGCTCTTATACATTATGCATGGGGTTCACTGGCACTTCTTCTCCGAGTAGATGCAGCCGTATATTCCACTTAGGTGTTTGTGCACTGGAGCTAGAGAATTTTGCCTAGCAATACCCATAGGAGGCAGCGTTCACACCTAGCGACCATAACCCTTCACCTGGCTATATGAGGTGGTGCCGCCTTGACTCCCCTCAATTCTTTCTTACTTTTCCTAGTAACCCTTCATAATATCACCCAGAATTCATACATTTGTGCAAACAGTTTGCCAGATCACCAAAGCTAATAACTAACCAGTGTAAGGAAAATGAAAGATCTCATCTGTGTGTGTGACCCTCAAGGAAGGAATCTCAAAGCATCTTCAGAATTGTCAGCTGGATCTTTCCAATCTGTGTTGGCTATTTTGAGGACTTCCATCACCATGACCATGCACAGTGAACTTGATGATGGACTCTACTCCTCATCTCTCCCCTCTCAGTTGCTTTCTGGTGGGGTATTTTTATTTGCTGCTGGTGCCTTGTCTTCAGTTGGCACTGGAATATTATGGGGGGAAAGTTTTTGAAAAGCATCTTCAATGTAGTAGAGAAGGAAACTCCTCCTATGGCTACGGAGGTATTTATACCAAATTTAGGACCACAGTAACACACCAGCTAAAGCACAAGATGAATAGTCAGGAAATCTGAGTTCTTTTCCCTGTCTGCTGCGGATTTTTTGTATCACTTGGCTAAGTCTGATCCAGACTGAATCAGATCAGGGTCCATCTGGCCAAGGATCTTATCCCTATAACAGTGGCCAGTACCACATGTTTGAGAGGAAAGTGTAAGAACCTTGCAGCAAGCAGTGATGGCATAACTTCAGCTCTTCTGTGCGTCCGTTTCCCCATCTGGAAAAGGAAGACAACACTACTTGCCTCCTGGGGGGGGGTTGAACAGCATAATGCTGGCAAAGTGCATGCAAAATACTCTTCTTGTGCATTAGATCTTAGAAGAGGACAGTAGTTTCCAAGATTTAGTTGATCTGTTGTGGTTTGTGCCTCAAACTCAGAAAAGGGAAGGGTTGGACAACATAGTTGGGCTGCAGGTGGAAGAAGGGTTTTGTTTTTTTAATAGGTGTTTTCCTTGGTAGTATCAGTTGATAGTGTGACCACTTGGACTCAGCTTGGCTGTAAAGAAACATGCCTAGTGTCGACGGATCTCAAAGCCTAAGGAATTGAGTGAGCTGTCCATGTTTCAAAGCTGCTCTTTTGCTATCAGGTTATACACAGGGACCAAGAGCCTCTTTTATGGTTTTATTCCAAAGGCCTCCGAGCCAAACTTGCTGTAACTTTTTTGCTGTGTTCCCCTTGTCTCCAAACCACCTCCTTGTTCCTGACAGCTATGGCCTTAGACAAGTACTTTTGATGTCTGAATAGATGCTGACAGAGCCAGCTTTGCAGACCGCGGATTTGGGTTTCCACCCAGGACAAAGAATAGCTTATGACATTTTAGTAACTGCCAGACTTTGAACCCCGGAGGACCTTTGTGTTTCCCACAAGAGACTGGGGGAAGGGAAGCTGGACTTGTCACTCTGTTATGTCATTAACAACTTACAAACAAATCCAGGCCTAGTCTGTTCTCCTTTGGGTGATATTTTTCTCTCTGGTTATAGTATGTAGCATCTGTTACCATAGCATTCACCATCTTTGTCCAGATATTGGTAGTTTTAAGGTGCAGTTTTAGCATGTGGTCTTTTGGACCCAGGAGACCCCTTCCTCAGGTGAGGGACGTTTCCCATAATGAAAGTAAATCTGCTGTACAAGAAGAATCAGAGAGACTAGCAGAATATTGATCAATCTGTGACTTTGATTGTACCTCCTTGCAAATCCAGGTAACAAGATGAGAGCACCATATTGCATTGACTTACAAAGAAAATCTACAAGAGCTAACTGCAACCATCCCCCTAGCTTGGCTAAGGAACCAACTAACAGGAGTGGCGAGTTGTATGGGCCCATGGTGCCCAGGCTCCATGAATATTCAGGGCCCAGGGGCCCAGCTCTACCAATGTTCGGGGCTGTCTCTCTCCCCCGGCCCCTCCTGCCACTCCCACATGCCTCCCAGCCCCTCCTGCTGCCGCCGGGTGATTTAAAAGGGCCTGGAGGCCCCTGCCACTGCCGTGCCACTGGCAGCACAGCAGGATTGCCCACACTAGAGCGTGTCCGCAGCAATGCTGTGATGTGGCCAGTGTAGCCAGGAGAGAGCGATACCCCGAATGAGGGGTGGTAGCTTTTTTTGCACACCCCTGAACAACTAACGTTTTAGCGCTGAAAGTGGCAGTGTAGACACAGCCTAAGGCGGTTTCCCGCCTGCCCGCTGTGCACCGTTCCAGGAAGCGGATGGCACATCCCTATGGCCCGGGGGGAGGAGGGGGGCGGCGGAGTGCGGCATGTCTCCATGCCCTGCCCTCGAGCCACTGCCAGAGGGGTGTGCAGGTTGCTTTTGGAGGTAAGCGCCAACCCCCGACCCCCTCCTGCACCCCAACCCCCTGCCCCATCCCAGAGCCCGCACCCCACACCCAAACTCCCTCCCAGAGGCTGCACCCCCTCCTGCATCCCAACCCTCTGCCCCAGCCCAGAGCCTGCACCCAGCACCCAAATTCCCTTCCAGAGCCTGAACCCCTTCCCACGCCCAAACTCTCCCTCCCAGAGCCTTAGGCAGGGAGTCGGGGGTGGGACTTGGACCTGTTCTGGGCACCACCAAAAATTATCCAAACCTGCCGCCTCTGGCTGGGGCATTTGTCAAGGCTGAATCCCCACTCTGGCACTTTGAGTGGAGAAGGTGGGGGCCCGCAAGGATTAAAAAAAATAATACTGGCCACTCCAGGCTTGTATTAAACTCCCAAGGTTACAGCTTTTCTCTGACCTTGGCTTGGTAAACGCTGCCACCACCCAAATGCAAAAAAACTCCTTGAATCCAGGAAGGAGCACTTGCGAATTTCTCCCTGTGGGGTACCCTCAAGCCCTTTCACCCCCCTCTGGGGAAGAGCTGAGAAAGAAAACAAAGGAAATTAGCTGTTGCCACCAGCTAATTAAGTAACCTATGCACAAACCTCTTAGGGACACAAAAATCCAATCCTGTTCTTAAAAAAGGTACAATTTATTAAAAACAAAAAGAAAGGAAATACATTTGGAGCTTAGGCTTTTTGCTAGATCTTAAAAGAAACAATTACAAAAATTAAACATCAAGATAGCTCTCTTGAGGTTCAGCTTGAAGGTTACAAGCAAATCAAAAGCATCTGGGGTTAGCACAGAGGAATCCATTAGCCATAGGAAATAAACAGAGATAACCCTAATCGCATCTTTCTAAACATTTCTGATCTACTTACGTATTTGGGTTTTCAGATAAGTAGGGTTGAGGTATGATTTGGTGTTTTTTTTATACCTGGTTTTAAAGCTGCTTACAGCATTGCTGCTCTGTGTCTCCGCTCTTTCCCTGAGAATGACAACACACAGACAAAGAGAAGTTTTTTTCCCCATTTTAAAAAGTTCTAGTGCTCATAAACCTTTGAGAAAACAGTCTCCTCGAGGTCTGCTTTTCAGAATTGTGTTAACTACTTTATGCTAAACAATCTGTTCCATCTTGTATTTGGCTGTGACCATGAGTATGTTTCCCAAACATGGAGAAGAGCTCTGTGTAAGCTCGAAAGCTTCTCTCTCATTTACAGAAGTTGATTTAATAAAAGATTGTACCTCATCCACCTGATCTCTTGACCTTGTTAAGTGTCTTCCATCTCTAATCCTGTGGATAATTCAATAATAGGAACTCTGCTTTTCATGGGAGTCAGACCTCTCCTAAGGAAGAGGCACATTCAGGCAAAATTAGGTTTATGTTGAACATTAGGAAAAACTTCCTAACTGTCAGGGTGGTTAAGCACTGGAATAAATTGCCTGGGGAGGTTGTTGAATCTCCATCATTGGAGATTTTCAAGAGCGGGGTAGAAAAACACCTGTCAGGGATGGTCTAGATTGGGGGTAGTCAATTATTTTTTGTCACGGTTTACATTTCTTGGTCAAGATATAGTCAAGATCCAGACGCCAGAGAAAATAATGAGGAAAAAAAAATGATAACAAAAAGTACATAAAAAGATTTTGCATTCCGTTCAAATGCATCTGGTGGTCCGGATTTGGCCTGCAGTCCGCCTATTGACTATCCCTGGTCTAGATAATACTTAGTCTGCCATGAATGCAAGGGAGTGGATTAGATCTCTCGTGGTTCCTTCCAGTCCTACGATTCTGTGAAAATAATGTAGTCCTTAAATTTCATCTGCCTCAACAGCTAGATCTTGTCTGTTTAGAAGAAAATGGGATTCTGAAAAGCAGCCCTCAAGGTGACAGTTGTCCTAAAGGTTTAGGAGTTAGAATTTGGTTTGGGAATTATTTACTCCTAAGCAAATCAGTGCCACTTGTTTTCCTATAGAGTGGTTGGTACAAAAGACCGACAGGCTGGATCGCTGCAGACTAATCTCTGCACGTAAGCACAAGGCTGCTCTGTGTCAGACAGGTAGGGGAGCAGTGCTGACTTACATGGAGACTGAGAACGCAGGCCAGATTTTCTAAAAAGCACCCAGCTGCCCCCAGTCTGACACAGACCAGATTTTCCAAACAGTGGTGCTGAACTCTTTTGAAAATCTGCCCCCTAGTGGCCCAGTAGTGTATGATTGTTTTGTTTGCGAGGTGCCTTGGCCGGTGGGCCAGAGGGAGAAGCTCTGGGATTTGAAGAGTCGGGGAGTCTGGTGGGTGCTAGGGAGGTGTCCTGGGGGCCTGGTCCTTTAAGGGGAGTTGGGGCCCAGCCTCACCTGTGACTTGTTAGCTGATCAGTCTCAGCTGGGAGGTAGCTAGGGATCAGGTGATTATAAAAGCTGCATGTAGCCCAGTTGGGGGCAGAGGAGCAGGAAGGCTTCTGCAGGCGGTAGAGCTACAGGGAGTGGGTTGGCTCCTGTGGCAGGCCATGGAGCATGGGGACTCCCTGTAGGGGGACTAACACAGAACAGCTGGGAGCAGGGTGGCTCTGGTTTGAAGCTCCGGCTGAGGAGGACAGAGCCCAGTTTGTGGATGACTCTCAGGCAAGTGGCCTGTAGAGTGGAAATCTGTAGGGAATAGAGCGGCCCCCGCAAGGAGGCCCTGGCTTAGGAGGCCAGGTTACTTGATATGCTGCACTAGGTTTATGTGGAAGCAATAAGGCTGAGCTCTGAGACGAGGGCCTGAAGCAGACTCTGGCCAGGGGCTCAGGCCTTCCTGGGCTGAGGGGATAGGCCAGCTGCCTACGTGAGGCTGTTGCTGTCAGTGGGACAGAAGCAGACTCCCATTGCAGTACTACCTCAGGTGGGAAGGGAAGGAAACGCCTGGTGTTTGAGGAACACAGGGAGTGAGAAATCGTGAAGGAGAAAGGGACTGTTCTCAGCCATATAAACAAGGGGGGTGGGAGTTGCCTGGAGTCTCCAGAAATGTAAGGTTGATGATTCAGGGGTCACCTGCCACCTTCTGTCCAGCTGTGATCTTGGCCAAGTTTTGTGGGCTAAGGAGATGTTCAGCCCCTTTCCCATTCAGCTCTCCAGGGCATGGCCTCTCCTGACTGGCTGGAGCAGCTGGGTTTGATGGGTACTCTTTTTTTTTTTTTTTTTTTTTTTTTTTTTTATTGAGGGCCAAGGAGTAACATCTAACTCAGAGCAGCAGTGGGTGTCGCGTGGAAGAGACAAAGGGGCCAGTTCATCCCTGCACTGAGCTTGGCCCAGGGACCGAGGGGGAGGTAAAGGTGGCTTTGTGCCATGGCCAGACAGCCAGGGATAGCCTGGGCATAGACCTAGCCCAGCTGTGCACTCTCTCCTCAAGTACGATGGCGTGTGGCTGTTCCTGCCAGGGGGAATTCCTGGGCCTCTTCACATTAGTAGAGCCAGCATACAGGCCCAACACACCCATTACTTTGACGCTGAGAGTCTAATCTTGTGAGGGGCTGAGCACCCACAACTCCCATGGCTTCACCACCTTGCAGGATGGAATCCCTTAATTCTCAAAGTGCAGCTAGCTCTGGGGAGAGCACCCAAGCAATTAGGCTTGGGCATGTGAGATCCAGAAGGGGAAACATTTCCTCTCTGTATAGTCCAAAGGAGAGGTGGAAAGTGATTTATAAAAACCTGCAACAAATGAGCGTCTGCTGTGCAGTGCTTACAGAAAGCTGGTGGCCTGTAAAATAGGCCAAACCCAGCTGGTACTATTGAAAACGGGATAACTAGCCAAATTTTCCCCTTCCGCAATTCCCTAGCACAAATGGTGAGAAGTATTAGGATTGCCCAGCACGTGTAGGTTGGAGCAGGATCCCTGAGCAGGGCTGGCTGTTGTGAGATGTGACAGGCAAAAGAGCTGGGATTTTCCAGCTGAGCCACTCTGAGCACAGAAAGGCGGAGGGAGGGTTAGTGCTGCAGTTAGGGTCTGGCTGGACTGTAGGAGTTCCTTTCTTCCCCAGTGTTGGCACACACCTTCTTAGCCTACGCATCTTTGTTCACCCATCACTTTCGTTGTTTTGAAGAAAGCTGCATTGGCCAGTGTCGCCAGCGTTGTTGTGCTGAGCTCTGTCGGGAAAGGCTTGTGTGCAAATTTGGAGCCCAGTAGCATAAGGGGTGGGTTGGTCATAACCCAGGCGTAGTGCAGAGATGCTCTGCATGCTCTCTTCATAGAGCTTTGCACATGGGCTTCTCTCCTGGCCTGATGTTATCCTCCCTTTCTAGTACTGGACACCCGTTCTGTGCCTTTCTTCCTCTCACACACACAGCTCTGCTCAATAAGGACCCCCTTGCTGTTCCAGGCCTGAGCTTCATACGACTGCCAAAGCCCCTGAGTCCTGACTGCAGCATTCTGCATTTCCAGCCCTCTGCCTCCCAGGGGCAGAAGGTCAGACTGTGTAACAGGGTGTGGAATGTGGTCCAGTATCAATCCAGGACCAGGCGGAGAGCACAAAACTTGTTTCACTTGTGCCTGAAGCCAGAAATTGGACCAGAGAAGAGCTAGTATGTTATAGCCCCGCTCTTCCATTGAATTCAAGTACAAGTGAGGGTTTAATAGATTAAGTTCAATGTTTTATCCAAATTGACTCAACATTATAAAAGCAATATTGAAACTAGGCTGTATTGGCTTAGTTGCTGCTGTTGCTAAGAGGGTCGTTGTCATGAGTGGATAGCTCTGAAACCCTGATTTATATTTGAAAATCTTATTCTCCTGTTTCCCAGTTTATTTGCAGAGGCAAGGGCTCCTTGGTATGGGAAATGGCCGGGGGTGGGAGGGGTGTCTGTTTTTCTTTTTTTGACAGCTGCCCAATGACTAGGGGTAACTATGGGCATGTCTTCACTGCAGTTAACCTAGCTGTGATCCAGGTATTAGCCCAACCCCCCCTTGTGTCCGCACATACCAACCTTTACCTGGTGTCATGGGCTGGCTGACCCCCTGTGATTGAAATAACTCCAGCGCCCCTGTACCAGAGCAGATGCTCCCAGAGGAGCCAGTTAATGAGGAAGGGCTGCACCAGGCTGTAAAGTAGGGTGACCAGATGTCCCGATTTTATAGGGACAGTCCCAATATTTGGGGCTTTTTAAAATATGGGCTCCTATTACCCCCCACCCCCGTCCTGATTTTTCACACTTGCTATATGGTCACAGTAGTAAAGCATCAGGGAGTTCAGTGAGATGAGAGCTAAAGGGGAGCTGCGGGGAGAGAGGGTTGTCCTGCGGTTGTCACTGAAGAAGGGAGTTGGTGCTGGGGAAGAACACCCAGGTGAACATTTTGTTTTCCTTTGGGAGAAGAAAAGGAAGGCAAGCCAGGCCTTGCATCTTCCCAGCTGCTCAGACCTTGTGGCGGAGGGGCAGCACCCAGCTTAAGGCTGGGTGGAAGATTTGGTTTTGTGTTTGCTTTTTGGGAACTTTGTTAACTTGATGGAGAAACCAGACCCCAAGAAGGGCTGCGATTAGCAGAGAGACAGTGTGGAGTTGGTTTAAGGAGCCCTGAAGAAAGGGAAACAGGAGGCAGGACACTGCAGAGGCACCCCTGGCCACAAAGGGGTGCTTGGGTGGCAGCCTCCTTGTTACACCAGGGTTTAGAGGTGCTTTAACACCAGGTTAATTGACCTTGCTGGGAGTATCGGTTAGAACCCAGGTTATGCTTTAACTTGGGCTGGGACCCACCCACTTTGCAGCGAGGACTCAGCTAAACCACTTGAGTGCTGATAGTCATAGAGTCATAGAATATCAGGGTTGGAAGGGACCGCAGGAGGTCATCTAGTCCAGCCCCCTGCTCAAAGCAGAACCAATCCCCAACTAAATCATCCCAGCCTGGGCTTTGTCAAGCCTGACCTGAAAAACCTCTCAGGAAGGGGATTCTACCACCTCCCTAGGTAACTCATTCCAGTGCTTCACCACCCTCCTAGTGAAAAAAGTTTTTCCTAATATCCAACCTAAACATCCCCCACTGCAACTTGAGACCATTACTCCTTGTTCTGTCATCTGGTATCACTGAGAACAGTCTAGATCCATCCTCTTTGGAACCCCCTTTCAGACAGTTGAAAGCAGCTATCAAATCCCCCCACATTCTTCTCTTCTGGAGACTAAACAATCCCAGTTCCCTCAGTCCCTTCTCATAAGTCATGCTCCAGCCCCCTACTCATTTTTGTTGCCATTGGCTGGACTCTTTCCAATTTTTCCACATCCTTCTTGTAGTGTGGGGCCCAAAACTGGACACAGTACTCCAGATGAGGCCTCACCAATGTCGAATAGAGGGGAACGATCATGTCCCTCGATCTGCCGGCAGTGCCCCTACTTATACAGCCCAAAATGCCGTTAGCCTTCTTGGCAACAAGGGCACACTGTTGACTCATATCTAGCTTCTCATCCACTGTAACCCTTTTCCTTTTCTGCAGAACTGCTGCCTAGCCATTCGGTCCCTAGTCTGTAGCAGTGTATGGGATTCTTCCGTCCTAAGTGCAGGACTCTGCACTTGTCCTTGTTGAACCTCATCAGGTTTCTTTTGGCCCAATCCTCTAATTTGTGTAGGTCCCTCTGTATCCTATTCCTACCTCCAGCGTATCTATCACTCCTCCCAGTTTTGTGTCATCTGCAAACTTGCTGAGGGTGCAGTCCACACCATCCTCCAGATCATTAATGAAGATATTGAACAAAACCGACCCTTGGGGCACTCCGCTTGATACCAGCTGCCAACTAGCCATTGATCACTACCCGTTGAGTCTGACTATCTAGCCAGCTTTCTATCCACCTTATAGTCCATTCATCCAGCCCATACTTCTTTAACTTGCTGGCAAGAATACTGTGGGAGACCGTTATCAAAAGTTTTGCTAAAGTCAAGGAATAACATGTCCACTGCTTTCCCCTCATCCACAGGCCAATTATCTCATCATAGAAGGCAATTAGGTTAGTATGGCATGACGTGCCCTTGGTGAATCCATGCTGACTGTTCCTGATCACCTTCCTCTCCTCTAAGTGCTTCAGAATTGATTCCTTGAGGACCTGCTCCATGATTTTTCCAGGGACTGAGATGAGGCTGACTGGCCTGTAGTTTCCCAGATCATCCTCCTTTCCTTTTTTAAAGATGGGCACTTTTTTAAAGATGGGCACTTTTTCCAGTCAGCCAGGACCTCCCCCGATCGCCATGAGTTTTCAAAGATAACCATGAGTTTTCAGAGAGAGCTTTCCCACAATCCAAAGATAGCTTTCCCACAATTCCCCCTGAAGGACAGACGGTCAGTGGTTTGAGCATTGGCCTACTAAACCCTGGGTTGTGAGTTCAATCCTTGAGGCAGCCACTTAGGGATCTGAGGCAAAATCAGTACTTGGTCCTGCTAGTGAAGGCAGAGAGCTGGACTTGATGACCTTTCAAGGTCCCTTCCAGTTCTATGAGATAGGTATAGATAGTTTCTCCCACAATTGACACAGTTGACTGGGAAAGAATTATAGAGCATCTCAACACAGAGAACCCTGGGATACACCCTCAGTACACATGGGTGAGTGCAGCATCAGTGAGGTTCTGGAGTGTGGCTGCTCACACCCGGGCTAGGCCAACCTGGGTGCTAATCCACCTGGGTTAACTGTGCAGTGAAGACATACTGTACAGTAACTCTAAGGCCTTGTCTACACACACAGGATGTTCTACTTTAACTGTAGCCCTACAGTTAGAGCGATAAAATTGCCCTAATGTGGGTGCAGTAGAATAAGCACATTTATACCAGTATAACTGCATCCATGTTAGAAGATGTATTAGTATGGTGGTACAAAATCTCTGTGTAGACCAGACCAGATCTGTGGAAAGCATTAAGAAATTGTTGTTAGAATACTGGTTTTAGGTTTTGAGTTTGGGGACGCAGCGTAGGGTGGAAGGGTTGCTTGTCCGTCTGCATGAGGCTCCTGGTAAAAACAGGAGGTGCTGCATTACGGGAAATTGTATTTATATTCTCTGTCCATGGTGAAGTTGTGTGAGGCAATGTGGTCTAGTGCAGTGGTTCTCAAAGCCGGTCCGCCGCTTGTTCAGGGAAAGCTCCTGGCGGACCTGGCCAGTTTGTTTACCTGCCGTGTCCGCAGGTTCGGCTGATTGCGGCTCCCACTGGCTGCGGTTCACCGCTCCAGGTCAATGGGGGCTGCGGGAAGGTGTGGCCAGCACATCCCTCGGCCCATGCTGCTTTCCGTAGTCCTGAGCTCTATTCCAAGCTCTGCACCTCACCTATCTAATGACTATAGGCAAGTTGCTTTCCTTTTCTTTGCCTTAATTTTCCCCATATATAATATGGCCTCCTTGTGAAGTGCTTTGAGATCTATGAATGAAATATTATTTATAAAGCTGGATCAAAAGAACTACTAGCCAGATAGGAGGAGGGTGTCCTTAAACTTTTTCAGGCCCTGTAGTCAGACCCTCACTATTGACTGGAAGACTTGTGAAGTGCTGGGCTTCACAATTTAATATCTCAAAAGCAAGGTCACTGCACTGCAAAATGTGCTTTATGCGTTTGTTTGACAAAGGTGGCTTAGGTTAGTTTTCAAGTATTCACTCAATCTCATATGTAGCTTGTAAATGTGATATCGTTAGTACTGTACTTAGAATGTAAGGTCTTTGGGGAAGGTGCTGTCTTGTGCCCTGTGTCAGCGGTTCCCAGGCACTAATAATACCTAGCTCTTATTTAGCACCTTTCATCAGTAGATCTTATACTGCTTAACAAAGGAGGTCAGTAGTATCGTCTCCAATTTAAAGATGGGGAAACTGAGGCACTGAGTGGGGAAGTGACTGGCATAAGGTCCTCATCAGGACAGAGGCAGTCAGGAATAGAAGCCAGGTCTCCTGAGTGCAGTCCATTGCTATATCCCCGAGGCAACACTGCCTTTCCTTATGCTAGTGCCATACAAATAGCAATAATGTTCATATTATTATATTTTGTACAAGTCTGAGGAGATTCATTTTAACATTCAGCTACTGTATTAAATCTCTATGGAGAAATGAGGAGAGTCAGCAGATTTGTGTGTGCAAATTACAGGGTACGTGAGTGGGCGAGACACGTCTGTACTTATTTTAATGCTGACAATATATTTATTTTCATATTTATTCCTGGGTAAGAAAGTGTGAATAGGATCCTGGTAAACAGCCAGGCAAATAGTTACTTACCAAGTATTTAGTAGCAAAATGTCTTGTAATTTTCTTTAGTAATCACTGTTATTTCTTCCAGATGGATTAGCAGCTCCCAGTTCTGTCAGTGCAGAGCAGGGAGTGCCTAGGTTAGTGCATGGTGAGCTATTCTCTCTTGAGAACCTGGCCTCCATTATTACTTTCGCTTGGCCAGGGATCTGAGGAAGGAAGAAATGTACGTGCTCTGAGCAGCTGCCCATCAGAGCCTTTTAATATTCTTTCATTTGTCACTTACATTGGAATGATGCAAAGTCACTGCCGGCTTTGGCCCAGCCGTACCTTGCTGCCGAATTGCTTTTGTGTCATTTTATGAGGCAGTATAGATCTCTTGTGATGGAATGATCTTCAAAGATAATTATCTCCATTTTAATTCGTTTCCTGATGCTTGTCTCCATCCCCAGCTGGGTGGCGCTGGCGAAACAGGCTGCGCACTGCATCTGTATCTTGGTGCTGTGATGGCTAATGATTTTTTAAAAATAAATTCAGAGCAGCTGTTGACAGCCCAGAGGGAGTGGTAAATAATTGTGGACAAAGTGCTTTGTTGTACATCCAGCCACCACTGCTGTTGCTCTAAGCCAAGGTGTGAAGCAAGCCTGTCTCCTCCCACTGAAGCGCAGAGGGCCTCCTTGGTACTGATCCTGCTTTCTCGTTGAGGGACCTAGCCGTAGTCTTGCTGGGTTTAGCACTAGGTGGAGTGAACTGTGGAAGCTCAGCTAATGTGACTGTGCTCACTGGGCATCCCTGCTATATGCTTTTTGTCACATTGTACATGAGCAAATCTAGTCAGGTATTTTCTTGGGAATCTTAAACTTCATAGTGTTCTTTGGCCAGTTTCTTTCCTAATAATTTGGGCTGATGGTGTCTTATGGTGAGATCAGAGCAGAGGGTGCCAGGACTCCTGGGTGCTGTTCCTGGCTCTGTGACCTTGGGCATGTACTGTGGCTTATCCTGTGCACTGCAGTTCGCTCAGCATTACTGAGTGCTCACTGGGGTTGTGAGGTTAAATGCTGGCGCACTGCCTGAGAAAAAGAGCTCCAGATGTGCAGAATATTATGAGCTGTTTCCCAATTGTGTGTCGTTGAAGGCAGCACCAGTAGGAGAGGATCTACTCAAAGCAACCATACGCTCCCATGCAATCACTGCTATTATTAGGTACGCTAACCTAGGACTTGGCAGACCTGGGTTCACTTCCCTCCTCTGTTGCTGACTGCCTGGGTGACCTTGGGCAAGTCACTTAGTCTCTCTGTGCCTCCATTCCTCATCTGTATAATGGGGTAATAGGGTTGCCCTGCTTCATGGGTGCAAATGAGGATAAATCCAGTAAAGATTGTGAGTGATGGGGGTCAATCAGGATCAGTGTCTCATTATGCTAGATGCTGTACAAACGTATTGTAGGGATGCTGTCCCTGCTCCAAAGAGCTTATGGGCCATTATTCTTGATTGGAGCATACAGAGTTAATAGTGGCATGCTCCAGTTCCAATTTTCCTCCTGTAACCCTTGCTTTATTCCCAGACTGCTGCTCTCTGTTTGCCGTCTTCCCCAGGCCAAGGCTATCAAGTTCCAGAAAGGAGTTGAACAGCTAGTTTGGCTCCCCAGTGGAAAGCTCCTCTGGCAGATTGGAGAACAGGGGGCCTAGAGCCGCAGAGTTCCGTAGAGTTCCGTTCCATGTCTCTTGAACTCCTGTATCCCTTGGGTTGCTTTGATGTTTCTCATGGCTGTTTGTCACTGTCTTTATGCCTTGGAGGCATGCTTCAGGACTTGGTGAAAGCATGTGCGGGGCTGATAACAGCCAGGAGAGTGTCTACATGAGCTGTCATCTTTGTGCAAAATGCACAAGAGCCTATTTTGCTGCACAGCAGTGAGAGGAATTGAGCCACTTCCCCAAGCTGGTGCATTTAAAAATAGACCCTGTGATGGTTTTAATCTGAGGCCGGCATCCACCGCTGATAGGCCTCCTTGGGGAGTTCCAGCTAATTGCCACATAAAGGCAATGAGTTTATTCTGTCTAATGAAATTAATGAAAAGTACAATAACCGTTGGTATATAAATACAGCACGACATGAACATTATCTCTGAGGGCTGTGCATGAGCAGCGTCTTCTGGATGTTCTAAATTGTAACGCTGCTGTAACAAGGATTTTGCTTCTTCCTGAATTAATTTTTCCCCTTTCAATCTGATCTGCAAACACTTCTAAATGTTCCTTGCTTTGAAACGGACTTCAGTCCACATGACTGCTGCCCATTGGAAATGCAGGTGGCAAAGCTAAAATGAAGCTAATCTCTTCTTTCTGCACTGAATGAACAAGGCTGGGGCAAGAATCAATTAGCACAGATGTTAATTTACTTTTCAACATTCCTTTCTCTCCATATTTGGGCTTCAGGGAAGAAGATGAAGGTCTTTTTCCTTCATCCCCTCACCTTATCACTTCCTGCTGGCCTTGAAGTGCTGTTGTCGCTGAATGTTGACTGTATAAACAGCACTGTGGGAATTCATCATCTGTTCCCCTGTCAATGTCTCTAAGTCAACAAGTCGAAAACATTTTTCTCACTGCCAGTCTTGGAAACTTATCCAAGGATCTGAGAGTTAGGCTGGGTTTTCCTCTCGCACATCAACTGTAATAAATGGTTGCAGATTCTGACCTCAGTGACCCCTGTGTAACCTCATTGCATTCCTTTTATGTGCTCTGGTGTAATGGATTGGAACATAGGTTAAAGGAGAGACTACAACAGGTCATACTGAAAGGGAAACTGTTGGGCTGGAGGCAGCTTATTAGTGAAGTTTTTCAGGGATCAGTCTTATTTAACATTTTCATTAATGACCTTCCCATGAAAAGTGGGACTGTGCTAATAAAATTTGGGGATTATGCAAAGTTGGAGGTATTGCCAATATGGAGGAGGATCGGAATGTCATCCGAGAAGATCTGGAGGATCTTGAAAACTGGAATAATAGATATGGGATGAAATTTAATAGTTGAAGGGCATGCACTTAGGGACTAAGAACAAGAATTTTTGCTATAATCTGGGAACATATCAGTTGGAAGTGACAGAGAGGGAGAAAGACCTGGGTGTATGGGTTGATCACAGGATGACTATTAGATGTCAATGTGATGCGCAGTCATAGAATGCATCAGGTGAGGTATTTCCAGTAGAGACAGGGAAATGTTGGTACCATTATACAAGGCACTGGTGAGACCTCACTTGGAATACTGTGTGCAGTTCTGGGCTCCCAGGTTTAAGAAAGGTGAACTCAAACTGGAATAGGTGCAAAGAAGGGCTGCTAGGATGATCCGAGGAAAAGAAAGCCTACCTTACTAGAGAAGACTCAAAGAGCTTGGCTGGTTTAGCCTAACCAAACGATGGCTATGGGGAGATATGATGGCTCTCTATAAATACATCAGAGGCATAAACACCAGAGAGGGAGAGAAGTTATTTAAGTTAAGGGCGAATATGGGCACAAGAACAAATAGAGAGAATGTGGAAATGGCCATTAACAATTTTAGGCTTGAAATTAGATGAAAGTGTCTAACCATCATAGGAGTGAGGTTCTGGAACAGCCTCCCCAGGGGAGCAGTGGGGACAAAAAACCTAGCTTGTTTTAAGACTGATAAGTTTATGAAGGGGATGGCATGATGAGATGGGATGCATGCCATTTTAGGCAGTCTGCAACTGCTAGTAGCAAATATCCCCAGCGGCCAGAGATGGGACATTAGATGTGGAGGGCTCTAAGTTACTACAGAAAATTCTTTCACAGGTGTCTAGATGGTGGGCCTTGTTGAAGTGCTCAGGATCTAACTGATCGCCATATTTGGGGTTGCGAAGGAATTTCCCCCCAGGTCAGATTGGCAGGGACCCTGGGGGGTTTTCACCTTCCTCTGCAGCGTGGGGCAGGGTCACTCGCTGGTTTGAACTAGAGTGTATTCTCTGTAACTTGCAGTTTTTAAATCAAGATTTGAGGATGTCAGTAACTCAGCCAGAAGTTATGGATCAATTACAGTAGTGCGTGGGTGAGGTTCTGTGGCCTGCAATGCTCAGGTCAGGCTAGATGATCACAATAATCTTCAGGTCTGAGTCTATAGTCAGCAATTGTTTCATGTCCCATGTAGGGACCGAATAGGCTCCAGCTTGCTCTTCGTAGCTGCATTGGCTCAGCAGGGATATGAGGAATAAAAAGTTAGCAGCGGTGGATCTGGATTTTGCCAGGGAGCAGGTCTTAGAAATCAGAGGAAGAGATTTTTACACAGTCACTTTCTGAGAGAACCAGCCTTTGTGTTGACCTGAAAATGAGATTGCTCAGCCGGCAGATCCAGCAAATGGAATGAATGGAGGTGAGGTCTGGCGGTGGGTGGGGCTGAGGCTGTCCAAAGGGAGCAGTGATTGGCGGCATGGGGGCACACCGCTTTCTTTAGGGTGTTTTCAGGCTGTGGATGCTGAACTGCAAGGGGGTTGTGAGAGGCTTTAGCTTTTGTATAAGGGAGTGAGGCTTTTAGTTTGAAAAAACAGGACAAGCTCATTAGGAGCAGCTGAGTGCCTGAAACACACATTGCTAGGGGCAGGCAGCCAAACTGAGGAGGCTAAAGTAGCTGGATATTTTGAATGATTCATTCTAGAGTAGTTTTCTGGATATTTTCTTTCTAATATTTGTATTCATCCATAGCAGATGCAATGCTGACTTTTTTTTTAATAAGTTCAATATTTTGTATCCTCTAGGCCTGAAACAAAAATAGCAGCTAGAAAATTGTAGCAAATTTCTGCTTTCAGCATTAAGTCGGAGTGTGGTCGCTATAGACATGTTCTCTGCTCCAGCATCAGTTACGGGTAGTCGCCAGCCCAGTCCATTGTTGGTTGGGAAGTGTGGGTGGGAGAGATGCTATCACAGAAGACCAGCAAATGAGGAAATCAAGCACCCAATTAAAGAACAGATTTGCCTCCAGTGACCCATTTGGGGTATTCAGTAGCTTCTGGTGAGATGGGCCTATTTGAATGAACAAAAACATTTCTGTTCATTTTTAAAGCCCCGTTAGCTCTAATTTGCTATCATTTCATTATGACATGAATACAGACAGTTTGCAACTGGAATGGGATCTCAACAAGACATGCTGATTCCGCGGTTAATAGAAGGGGAATTAACACAATCCATGTGGCCCAGTGTCACCTTTGATACAGATATTTTCTGTGCTCCCTTGCTGGATCTCTGATTCACATTCTGTGTGAGTCTCTGCTTTGACTTTGACTTTGACATGGCTTTGTCTCTCCCATGCCACAGGGTGACTAAAGAAGTGGATGCTGCCTCAAAAGAAGCCAAATCCTTTCTGAAGCAGCAAGAGAAGGAGAAACCGCAGCTAGTGGCTCCTACTTCCCTTCCGACAGTCTCTGGGTGAGTGCATGTGTTTTACATCCAGAGGGTGCCTGAGTTTGTGGGGAGGAGGGAGCCCCACTTGGTGAGTAAGGCCCAACCCTGTGCTGTTAAAGCCAAAGGAAGCTTTGCATCGACTTCAGTGGGCAGGACTGAGTGCTGGAGACCTGAGTCTGTGAGGCGCTGAGCATGCACAACTCCCAGGACTCAGTAGGACCTGAGTAGTTTCTCAGGATCAGGCTCTAATTCTGTTCTTACATCATCTCGACCCAACAGGTGATGTTAAAGGTCTGAAGGGACTGTCAGATCCACTCCATGGATCGGTGACACTCGTCCTTATGAACGACTTGAAAAACTCAGGGCAGCCTAGCTAGGGCACAAAAGAGATGCTTCCACGTTCTATTGGTGGTTTTTTTTCTAGGCCTAAGCCATCTCTTTGTGTTTGAAGAGACCTATAATGAGTTTGATCGGAATGTGGGTAGAATGAAAACCACTACATTGTTATTTCATCAGCCTAAAGCGGGTTTGAAAGGACAGTTTCTTGCTGTGAGTTAATTCTGATATTAACTGGTAGAGCTTGAGTTCTTCAGTATCTGCAGCTGGATCGTCACTCTGAAATTCTCTGTCTGAATATCGTCTTGCCCGTTAGCTAAATTGGGGAAATGTAAACATAGACCAATATGAGGACTAATGCTCCTTGGATGAGTCTGGTCCTTAGAGGAACGAATGTGTATATAAGCTTAGTATTGTCACTTGTGACAGAATCCTGGAGTAGTGTGCTTGTCATGTAGGGCAGTCTTCACAACAAAGTTAACTCTAACTTGAATCCTGTCCACACACATGCACCCTTCACTGGAATGTGGGTGCTTTGAACTCGAGTTGGCTGCCTGTCAGGAGATACAGGGCTCAAGTGAGCACAACTTGTCAGCTGTTAACATAAGAAGTGTGCAGGGTGGGCACAGATTAGCAACTCCTGCACTGCCTCCCCACAATTCCCCCTGAGTGCCAAGAAAGGACAGACAAGTTCTCTCACAATACACTTTGCAATAATGTGTAATGTGACTCAGTTTACTGTAGCGCAAAGGATCATGCCCCCAGAAGTCTTAGCACCCCACACAAATATATTGAGTGAGTAATGAGTGCACTCCTTTAAAACATTCTGCTTCTGGAGTGAATGAAGTAGGGCCAGTTGCCTATCACTAGACCCCTGCCTAGTTGAGTGAAGAGACCAGGAACAGCTTGCTGAAAACATGAACTGAGGTTGTCGAGTTGGGTGGCAGCGTGCCAGGGAGGGGAGGCATGTCATGCATGGTCTGGTGTTGTAGAGTAACATTTAGCTGCTGACCAGCAGTTTGTGGCACAGCCTAATGACTTAACACAGACAAAAGCACTTCTGACATCCCCTTCGCTGGTGTGTATGCCCCAAAACACTTTAAGCCCTACGGCATACTGTCATGATGTCAAATGCATAATATTGTGGGGCTTTGTTTAGTTCAGTGTTTGGAATGAGCTCAAGTAGAAAAAAATCAAAGGGCGCTAGACTGTTGCAAAGTCAGTCTATGCAAGTCTGTTACAGGCCCAGTGGGCACTGCTATGATATCCTAATATCATGCTGCTGTAAGCAGGCTTCCCAGTAGACTTTTACTGTACGTGAATTTCTTTGTACATGTCACTGGGGATAATCCATCCTGGTGCATTTGCTCTGACCATCCATTGGGACTCTTTCCTTTAAGCACAAAGGTAAACGTGCTTCAGAGAATTCTGCTCCCAGTTTGGAAACGAGCCAATGTACTTTCAGGTAAGAAAATTACTAACAGGCCCGATTTGTGTCTTTAAGCCGGAATAAGGCACCTATACGTTAAAAAATGCGCTCAGTTTCCAGACACTGAGCTCAGCTAGTGTCTGGGCACTGACTCTGTGTTTCTGGAGTGAGGATCTCCAGACCGCTCTGACATGAAAGCTCTGTGTGCGAGGAAAGGAGCAGTCTGGTTGAAGATGATAACATGGCCCTTTGTCTGGTCTGTTTAGCACACTGTGAGCTCTTTGGGGCAGGGACTGTCTGCCCCTTGTGTATTACATCACCTAGCACAGTGGGGCCCTGATATTGACTAATGTCTCTAGAAGCTACTGATATACAAATCCTCAGTAATTAAAGTTGTGCTGTTGTTGGAGCCTTCAGAGATCCAGTAACTGATCAATGATCCCAAAGAGGAGTATGTGTCGGTTGTGAAATGACCTGCTCTTTGACTGGATTGTACTTTTAGACCCCTGAAGTGTAAGATAGTTATAATAACGAAGAGTGGATTCTCTGTAGGCTTTTCCTCCCTCATCCTGCAAGCAGTTTGTTTTGATTCTGCATGCAGCCAGCCTGCCCCATATTTATTTATTTTCCTTTATCTAAACAGCTTGAAGTAATCCAGGAAAGCAATGGTAGCAAAATCAAACATCCTGTTCTCATCTCCACCTTAGCAAGCCCTGGTAACTAACTGGTCCTGGGGAAGGGACACTTGGAGCTGAAAATGCATTTCTGTCACGCTTGACATCCACACCAGACATGCTATAAAAAGCAATGGTTTGGGAGGGGGGCGGAGGAAGGGAGCAGTTCTGGAGAGGAGCAAACTAAACACTGGGCTTTAATTAAAGCCAGGAATAAAAGGCAACCAACCCTGTTCCCTCAGCAGAGTTTGTTCACAAGGTCAGTCCCCGGGAGCCCTTCTCTTTGGTTCCCATAGATCCGATGCTTCCCAGCCTCTTCCTTATTGCAGTCCCGATGCATTAGAGTTGTCCCACAATGACCCCCTGGCTTCTAAATTACGATTACAGACGATTGCATGGATGCCCCCAGTGATATTCATTAGTGATTTGCTGGCAAATCAGACTACCACTTTACACCACTTACCTGGTTGCATTACCATTGCGGTGCTAGTTTGTTAAAATTTACGGTCACCGCCACAAGCTGTCAGCATTTATTTGCCATCACTAAAATTGGGCAAGGGCTCTCAGCCATAAAATGCCATGCCAAAAAGCCGCATTGTTTTTCCTGCAGTATTTCTTACTGCTGTGCATCTGAGCTCGCACTGGGGAAGCCATTACAGTCTGTCTAGTCAATAACATGCACGCTTAGCTAGTCCCTAGTAGTCCTTGGTGACACAGTAGAGCCTTTGTGGTCTATAACATGAGTACTCTACTCTCTTAAAAAAGCCCTTCAGTATGCAAGGTAATGAGGATGCAAAATGAAGCTGGAGGAACCTCCACACAGGCTGCTGGAATCACATAGCATGTGAATAGCATTGACTTCAAACCAAGGGAGTTCAGCGAAAGACTGAGAAAGATCATTCCCTAATATGTGTGCCCCGATGCTTTCTTGTATCTTCCTTCACCCCTCCATATAGGCAGCCATCCATGCTGCTTGATCTGCGCCCCTTGGTTAAGGAGCAAAGTTGCTTCCACTCTGAATTTCCTCACTCTAGTAAGTTTGATTTTGCTTTAATCAGTGTATTTGATTAGAAAAGGGGCTGGGGGGAGATGTTTGTACTTGGGCTGAACATAAGCCAGGAAGGGGCAAGGGATTTTCCACCAGCTTTGTTCTCATGTTTGTTTATTACCAAAGCTGTTTGTCATTAAAGAAGGGCTTGTTCTCTCAACCCAGCTGTGCCCTCCCTGTTTAATTACAGTGCTGGGTTTGTGACCTCCCAGGCCTTTTAAAATCCACCTTTGAAGCAGGCTGGTGCCACTCCCATTGACTTCAATGGGAGGGATGCACGTTAGCATCAAGAGCTGGATTTGGCTCGCGGGGTTGTGACCTCGTTGCAGGATCAGGCTGAAAGAGATGCTGAAACTATGTGACTCCTAGCCAACCACGAGGATCTTCAATAAGAGCAAAGGCCAGAGAAATACCTGCCCAGTAAGTTCTTTTCCGGTCAAACGCTTTTCTTCCACAACCTTTGATCTCCCTGTTTGCTTCAGCCAGTTCTTCATTGGCCTGAGGAGAGTCTGCCCTTTGCTTTTAGAAACATGGAGGGGGAAAACCACTGCACAGGTGATTGCCATCCGAGCAGTACTGCGATGGGCAATGCTGACTCCCCTGCCTGCCACTGGGCCATGTGGCCGCATCCCAGCAGAAGTGCTGCCAGGCCTTGTTTCCTCACCAGCCTTAAAGGTAGTGGGAGGAGCAGCTGTGGGACTCTTTCTGGGAGGATGTGAGTGGGCTGCATCCCAAACCCCATAAACCTCAGCTAAACTTGCTCCCCAAGCGGGGCTGTTCCTAGGGTTTCTTTCCAGGGCTCCTCTGCCTAGAGATGCGCATCAGCCTCCTTTAGATCCTGGTTGGAGTTAATTGGACCCAATCCTCCTCATAAGCTCAGAAGTAATTCCTCTGGGTCTTAATGGAGCATTTTAGCACCTGAGCCTGCAGTTCCTCAACAAAAGAGTCCTGTGTTCCCAGGATCTTGGTCTCTGCCAGTCTGCTACGGAGGATGTGCAGCAGTTTGAGCGCATCCATTTTCAGAGTGGATGTTGGTTAAGGAGGCCAGTGGTACTACACCATTAAAACTGGAGCAGCAAAAGAATGCTGTGCCTCATGGCTACCACATGCTATGGTTTGCCTGGAACACTTTGCTGATTTCACAGCAGCTTGATTTGCCTCCTTTCTTCTGAACACCTGATTCCTGTGTGCTTGGGGTTGATGCTGAGCTGTCAGTCATTTAGGGGTGACAGAGCTCGCCAGTGAGGAGTGAAAAAGAAGGTCTGCCTGTAACCATCACAGTAGCACAGAGGACAAAGAGCTCGGCTTGCTTGGACTTGATTTTCTTTTTAATAGTGCACTATGTAATTGCACAGCTGAGTCCTCACTGACGATTTCAAGAACCTTGCCTGTGCTTCTCCCCGGTGCCCTGGCTGTGCTCTAGGGGGCAGTATACTCCCGGCTAGGATGAGAAATCCTGGCTCCTTGCACTGGTGCCAACTGTCTGGAGGCGAATAGTACATGACATATATATTTTTCTTCTCATAATGAGGTGAGGCTGCCAGGGTGCGACTTGTGCCCCACAGCTAGTTTTACATATTTCTTATTAATTCCACTTGGGTCTGGAAGATTAACTATTTTCAATGTGGTATTGGCTTTTCCAATGGAGCGAGCTCTATACAGGTCTCTGGTCTGTTTTTATTATTGTCATTGTTATTTCTTTGCATCTCCCTGGGCACTTTCTAATTATTCCTTGTTAGCTTCTGCTGACTATTGATTTCTTGACTGACTCCTCTTTGATCCACCAGGGCTATTGTTTTTTAATGTTACACTTTTGTTTATTACATTGAGATTAATTGCCATGGAAGGAACAGCATTTAAAGGCTGGGAAAGAATGGGTGTCATCAGCTTGACTAAACAAGGGTGCAGCTGCCTTGTTTATTATCTTGTTTAGGGCATTCCAAGCAGCATGACCCCTTGAGCATCCCCCGTTGAAGTCACCAGGAGCTGAGTCTGCTAGCACTGCACAAGACTCGCCCTAGCTGAGACTACTAACTAGGCCAGGTTATTGTTCAGGATCTCCTCCCCCCACCCCCCAGTTCCCACTGCGGGGTTGCCATTAAGCATTTTCTCAGGACTGCGGGAAAACTGGGGGAGGGGAGCCACTGAGTTTGGAGAGCTCTCTTGTTTTCCCCTCCTTTGTGTTTGGTACATTGGGCTCAAAGCAAAGAATGCAGCCAACATCTTCCTCCAAGAGGGAGATCACGGATCCTCAGTCTCCTCTCTCTTGCCCATGTGCGGAATGGGTAAAACTCCACCCGCTTGGATGGAGTGATGCCTGAGTCACGGCAGGGTGAGATGAGAATATGGCCCCCTGGCGCCCTGCCCCACTGCCAGTTTCGCAAGTGTGTGGTGGGGGTTAACTTTGGCTTAGCAGAGCCCAGGCTGCTCCATGCCTCATTGTATTTCTTTGCCTTGATCGGCCTGAGGAGGTTCCCCAGACCAGGCTAACTGGGATCAGCTGTTTCTTTTCCTACTCTTGTCTGACCTCAGCAGAATGGAATCTCAGCTATTTGAGGACTTAAACTCTCTAAAGCATCTGTCTTATAAAATACAAACAACCCCCTCCAAACTGGGTCCTTTGATAGTTCTCTGATGAAAGTTGGGGGGCAGTTTTCCCTCCAGGCAGCAGGGGTTCCGAGAAGCCTGCTCTCCTCTACTTCCATCTCCTGTGTCACATGCATTTCTCTCTCTCTGAGAACTGTGGTGGAAACCAGCTGCTAATGGAGCTGGCTGTATTTTTATTCTGGACCATTTGCAAACATGCAGAGGGAGCCCCCTGTATCTTCTCATGCTGGGCATTGCCGTATTGGAATGGGAAGTGAGGGAAAGCATTGCCTAATGGTTAAAGCATGGCACTGGCAGTTGGGTGCTAATAGTGTCTTTGTTTCAAATTGACATGGCTTAGGGTGTCTCCACCAAGGTGGTGATGCAGTCTGTTCTGCTTTTGTAGTGCCTCTTTCCTTATGGACATGGTGCATATTTCCTTCACAGGAAGATAATGTTATACATTCTGCTTTCCTCCAATTAATGTCTGGGAGCCTTTTGGATAACAGGAAGCCACATCAATCCTGTCCTCCCTCTCAGAATATAAACTGGGTTAAGAGAGGGAGAAGCTGCGCCGTAGTGTGATAAAGGGACATCTTTGACTGCAGCATATCTAGCACTCCACCAAATGTTCTTTGCCTTGAATTCCTTCTCTTCCCTGTTGGAATGTAGATAGCCTGGCATAGAGAGCACTGGGTAGGTGACATTGTCAAGTCTGCTTGTTCTCTGCACGCTTGATTTGCCTCCAGGGTTTTACTCTCTCCTGCTGGCTACAGGTTTAGAAAATGGAACTGATCAAGTTGGCTCAGGTGGCATTTTGAATGAAGTTGTCTTCTTGGGTTGAGTTGTGAAACTTGTTGGCTACAAGTGCTGGTTTCTCCCTTCCCATCTGAGTGAGCACTTTCAAACCCTTCCTAACACTTTGGGGTCTCAGCCCATCAGGTCTGTTGCCGACGCTCTGCTCGTTAAAGCAGATTTACTGCTGGGGATAGTTGCCATATTAACAGCCCCTCTGTTGAGCTAGGTAACAAGTACAGCTTGGGCGCAAGCTTCCCTCTGCCAGCATGCCTCAGTCCTGATCTGGAGGGGCCTGCTGCTAGAACTCAGCGGGGAATTAATTTTCCTGGAGCACCTCTGCTGAAGAGCCTGTTCGGTTAGTGATGTGCACAGCATGGACCCCAAGACTGAGACTCCCCAGCAAGCTTCACATAAGCGTCCAAGCAGCTGTTTGATGCTACCAACCTTTATTGACTGCTGGCCTGCGGTAGATTGAAATATATGAAATGGCCAAGGGGACTTGGCCCTGGTTAACTTTAATAATGTGAATGGTTTCCCTTTTCCCAAAAGCTACAGGAAGGCTGACGGGAGATCCCAGACCTGCAGTGAGTGTAAAAAGGCAAAGTAAATGTGTCCCTCTATTCCTATAGCCAAGGGGGCTCCCAAATGGGAAGCTCTCTCTGATTGGAGGGGAGCTTTTCCACCATGCCATGCTGCTGGGGGTGTGGTGTGCAGCATGCCATGATGCTTGTGTTCCGATGGGTGATCAGCTGTAATACTTTGGAAGCTATTTGGAGTACGTTTGGCAGCGATGTAGGGGTTAAAAATGAAAAAGAAAAGGCTGCTGTAGATTTCATCTCATGGCTTTCCTAATGCAAAGCCAGTGGGAATTCTGCCAACAGCCTTAATTTCCCCCCTCCTGGCTAGAGGCAGGCTGACCTTTCCGGCACTTAAGGAACTCTGTCCCTGCCTCTGCTGCTAACTTGGAGAAGCTTTGCAAGGGAGTGGAGGTGTGAGCTCATGAAAGAGGAGGATATTAAACTGGCTTGGGAGAGGGGCGAAAGGGATGCTTTCTAAACCGATCCTACTGTTTGATTGCATGATGGCTGGCACACAGCATGACCATCTTTACACCATGCAACCGTCTCGGTGCAGCGGGTGGAACAACTGTTCAAGACGATCTGATAGAGCAACTGGTGCATGGGGAGCTCTGTATGGATCGTGTGGTTTGGGGACTGGATTGGGCCTTGGGAGATCTGTGTCAGTTCTCAGCTCTGCCACAGAGTGCCATGGACAGGACACTTAATCCCTATGTCTCAGTTCCCCATCTGTACAATGCTATACACCTGCCTGACTACAGTAGGTTCTGCTTAATAGTAGCCCGGATATTAATAGCGTTTTGCCGGGCACCAATCCTGGCCCATTGACTTTAATGTTAATGGGATTCAGATATTGGCACTTGCATGTTGCTCATTAGCAACATTTTTTGGAAGAAAGGCCTCACCTGCAGGCAGGTTTGCAAGGCTGCAACCAGGGAAGGGAGCACTGGGACGTGTGGAGCATCCCCTGCAGGCCGGTTTGCAGGGCTGCAGCTAGGGCAAATGGGCTGGCATGTGCCTTCCCTTGCTGCAGCCAGTGCTCAGCCCCTGCCAATGCTGCCATCTGGGGCTGCAGCCCCAGAAACCTGCCTGCACACAGGCTCCATACAGGAGGTAAGGGCAGGGAAGGCTATGGGCAGGGCAGTAGTGGTGAGAGGGGCTGCACCTGGGGAAGGCATGTCATCGTGCTTCGTCCCTGGCTGCTGCTGCCTTACAGGCCTGACTTCCACTTAATAGCAACTTTCTGCTGGCAACCGAGAGGTTGCTTATAGGCAGAACCTACAGTATATACCATCTTGCCATCCTCTGACTGCCCTGTTTATTTGAAGTGCAAGCCTTTCAGGGCAGTGACTGCTTCTCAGTATGTACCGCACCTAGCAGTCTGGGGGCCTGCTCTCTGTTAGGGCCTCTAGTTGCTGCTGTAATACAAATCATGGTGTCTCGGTTTCCATCTCTGCTTGATGCACTAGACTGGGCTTCAGATTCCCCCACTGCCTCTTGTCAATGGATCATACAATCTAGGCCCTTTTGCTTTTTTGAGTTGCAGTTACTTTAAGACAGCACCGTGATGGTATTTTTCCCTTCTCCCTCCCCACTGTTTGGACTAACCCTATGGAAAGCTGGAACAGATCCCTGTTCCTTTCTCTCCCTGAAACGTGCATGGTGCTTTATTGGAAGGCCTGGCCATGAGTGCCTGGCCATTGCATTGTGGGAAATTTTCCACACACACACGCTCGCGCTCTCTCTCTCTCACTTTCCCCAGTCGAAAGAGTGCTGGAGCCTTTGTGTTGGAAACCAAGCCACTTCTAGAGAATTACATGGACTCTGCAAATAGATTTGTAAAAAATACGTCAGGCATTTTGGGCCTTCTCTAAAGACCAAGCCAAGTCACCCAGCGCTGCTTTCTGTTTCCTCTCTTTCGTGTTACATGGCTGTTGCATTTGAGCAGTCTGGAGAATTCTTTAAAGGGGAAGTTACACATGGCCAGCACTGTGCGATCAGGATGTGTGGTGGTTCTCTATAGGTCCAGACTGGATTGTAGGGCAGGGAATAGGATCTCTTTCTGCTCCTGGAGGAATGAGTAGTTTATCTGCCTGGCTCTCTTCCTAAACCTCCAGTGGGGTAGCAGAATATTAGCATGAGCTTCTTGGTCCTAGGCAGCAAATGATGTTGTGGGGCGATCTGTCCTCATCCTTCTTTTTCAATGCAAACAAATCTCTTTATAGCCGCTCCTGTAAAAAGTGTCCGCTCCCCGAGCACTGGGCAAGCTCTGGGTTGGGACAGCGCTGCTGTTTTAAGGAGTGTTCTGCCTTCTTAATGGAACGGCATAATTGTTTTCAAACGTAGGCTTGTATCCCAGGTTAACTGGGAGTTCCTGAAATCACCTATGATATCTTGCTGCTCTGTATGCTTTATTGATTGCGTCTGCATCGCATGGGTATCCACACAGCACTGACTTAGCTCCCTTGAAATCTCATCCTAACAGATATGAGGTTCAGTGTAAAGCTTGGGATGGATTCTCTTCTTTGATTGTTCCAAAACACTGAGGAAGTTTGGGTGGAAGGGACCCAGGATGTTGCACAAAGATGCTATTGCTCCTCTTGGCCCAGATGGTTACCCAGCATTTGGGGCCACTTGGGTGCTCCACTAGGAGGAGAAATTGACTGTTGTCTCTGATGCAGTCCTGTTTATTTACAAAGAATGTACACAAAGTCCTAATTCTCTGAACGCAGTAGGATCAAGCAACAGGAAACAGTTTCCTTGTTCACAACTCCAAGCCTGCCTTTCCAGCTCTGCCCCAAAAACTTTCTTTCAGCTTTCTCTCTGGGTCTCAGTACCAGAGCTTTGCTTGCTCTCTCCTGTTTTCAGGCTGCTTTCTGTTGCTCTCTCTATCTGCTCTTGGTTTCTTTTTCATCCACACAGACAGCTGCAACAAAATCAGACCCTGTGTTTTCATTCAGTCTAGTCTTTGTGCAGTGGCTTCCATTGTTTTAGCTCTCGTTAAACAAAGGGACATTTAATTGTTCCCACATTTAAGGTGAGTGGAAACCAGATAACATAGCCATCAGTTTCAGTGACCTTTGTGACTGCCTGCAGATGAGACATGCTTGCCAGGAGCCACCCAACCTCCAGCATAACAATCCTAAGTTATTTGGCTAGATCCCAGACTCTTCTTCCACCCACTTCTGTTCACAGACTACTCCTGCCTGGGATGGGAATGTGCACAGTTTCCAATATCCTAGTACCGTAGTGACCTGTGGGTTATTCTAGGCCACTGCATGTTTCCGTAAGCAATGCTATGGTGGAGAGCACCATCCAAATGCCTATAAACAAACTGAATGTCCTGCTTGGGCATGAGATTCTATCTGAATTGTTCCATAGGGAGCCAACAAGATGATGCTGACTGGATTGTGAACCTAAATCCAAATTGTGCTCTGGCCCTTGGTTAGGGGGTGGCATAAACTGAGGGGCCTTGGGTTTAAAAACTCAAGCAGAAATGTGTTTATTTCTTGTGCATGTGCCACTCTGGTTCTAGGGGTTTCACTCACTTAGATTTTAACAGCCAGGAGAGTGGGATGGTGAGAGATCAGCCACTGCAAATATTCAGTCTCCTGATTTTCTGTCTCAAGAGTCGGCTAATGGAAAGAGCCTGAGACGAGACCACAGCTGCCCCAGAAACTCTGAAGCGACTCTCAGTAGGATTCAGTGCTTGTAAAAACCGTTTGCTGTATGATTTTCCCCCCATGCAACAGCCACAGGCTGTCGTTGCAGGGCAGCAACGATTGCCAGCTAAGGACTCTGCTTGTTTTATGTGGCCTGTGTTGTGTGTAATTTTACTACAGGGGAGAGCCATTAACTATAGCCCTGGCAATGTAAGCCAGATTGATGGCTTTACAGTGAATGCTTCTCAGGCCAGTGTGGAAAGCTGATTCTTTTAGGGTGCCCGTATATTTAGAGTTTATGGGGTCGCATCATATTTCACAGCCAAGTACCATGTAGGAAAAAACATCTCAGTGCGCTGTTCTGTAGTCAAAGTAGGACCGGATGGTGGGCAGCTGGGCAGAGTGCTAAGCAGAGCCTGGCCTCGAGTGTCCTCTGGATCCCTGGGAGCTCTGCAGCCCTGCTGGCCAGAGGTTGCCAGCAAGCTCAGGCTTAGGCCTTATCTGTGCTTGGAAGGGGACCTGAAGCAGCTCGGACGCTCTCTAGCCAGCTGATCTGAATGGTCCCAAGCCACGTTAAAGGTGTTTGAAGTGAGGTCACTGCCTGAGTGACTTGACTGTAGTTTTGGCATGTCCCCTCTGGTTAGCTATACTGGGTTTTAAACGTCTCAGTCTGAAGTAGTTTTAAATGTTCAGTAATGCTGCCTCGGGACATGCAGGCCCTTCCCATACACACACATGGCCTCGGAGCTGCCATTCGATTTCTGGAGAAGCGGCCAAAAAATTATCTTTTTAAATGGGGAGCTGTGCCTGCCATCCCCGCCAGGAGCAGAGTCTTGTGAGGAAAAGCTCTAAGCACCAGCCCATGACTTTATCTTGGGGGTAGAGCCGGGGATGCCTGCACAGACTTGTGATATCTGCAGCGATACGATGTTTGACATGCTGGTTCAGAGAACCCACCACTGGTTCTTGTTATGTCTTTTGTCAAAAACTGGATCTATTTATATCTAAGAGAAAGAAATGGAGGAGGGGATACTTGAGCTTTGTTCTGGTGGGTTTTATTCACATGTCACACATTTGTATTTATACCAGTGTCGTCATAATGGCCTGTTGCTTTGTTTCTCCTTGTTTAACTTTCTCTCCAAATCACTATCTCTGTGTTTGAGGATGAACCGTGGCTGATCTTCTGTGACACTTCTCGTCTTGAGCATGGAGGGGTGAACTCTGGAGTGATTCATCTAGTCCCCCCTCCTACATGAAGGGCAGTGTCATAGCAAGCTGTCATGCTGTTGTGCGAGTAGATCTCTCATACGCACCTTAAGTGCAGATCTGTCGCTCACACGCACATACAGTGTTATGTGACAAGTCTAGAAACACAGAGTGTGCAGGAATAAAGGGTTCTGAACGTGAAGTGCTAGTAAAACACAAAGCGGGGGAGAGGGATGCAATCAGTCCAGAGTAGCATAATGCTTCATGAGCATTGGGGCATCAGGCTGATGGTTGTGCCGTGCACCCAAGATCCATGGGAGATCTGGTGTTCCACAATAGGTAACCAACCATTTAAAAAAGTAATAAGTTCATAGATTCGAAAGCCAGAAGGACCATTGTGATCATCTAGTCTGACCTCTTGTATAACAAAAGCCAGAGAACTGCCCCAAAATAATGCTTAAAGGAGATCTTTTTAAAGAACATCCTATCTTGATTTAAAAATTGCCAGTGATGGAAAATTCACCACAACCTTTGGTACCTTGTTCCAATGGTTAATATCTCTCTCTCTCTCTCTCAAAAATTTATCCTCTATTTCCCAGTCTGAATTTGTCTAGCTTCAACCTCTAGCCATTGGATCATGTTATATCTTTCCCTGCTGGACTGAAGAGCCCATTGTTAAATAGTTGTTCCCCATGTAGGTATTTATAGACTGTAATCAAGTTACCCCTTACCCTTCTCTTTGTTAAAATAGATTAAGTTCCTTGATTCTACCACTATAGGGCCGATTTTCTAATCCTTTGATCATTCTCATGGCTCTTCTCTGATCCCTCTCCAATTTTTCAACACCCTTCTTGAATTTTGGACACCAGAACTGGACACGGTATTCCAACGACTGTCACACCAGTGCCAAATACAGAGGTAAACTAACTTCTCTACTCCTACTTGAGGTTCCTCTGTTTATGCATGCCAGGATTGCATTAGCCCTTTGGCCACATTGTTGCATGATTATCTACCGCAATTCCCATATCTTTTTCAGAATCACGGTTTCCCATGATAGAGCCCCCCATCCTGTAAGTATGGCCTACCATCTTTGTTCCCAGATGTACACATTTACATTTACCCCATTAAAACACACATTGGTTTCTGCCAGTTTGCTGGGCAGTCCAGATCGCTCTCAATCAGTGACCTGTCCTCTTCGTTATTTACCACTCCCCCAATTTTTGTGTCATCTGCAAACTTTACCAGTGATAATTTTGTTTTCTTCCAGGTCTTGATAAAAATATTAAATAGTGTAGGGCCAAGAACAGATCCCCGTTGGACCCCACTGTAAACATACCTGTGTGATAATGATTTCCCATTTACAATAACATTTTGAGGCCTATCAGTTAGCCAGTTTTTAATCCAATTAATGTGCCATGTTAATATAATCTAGTTTTTTTTAATCAAAACCTTTTGTGGTACCAAGTTAAATGCCTTACAGACATCTAAGTAGATATCCACACTATTACCTTCATCAACCAAACTTGAATCTTATCAACAAAGAAAGATATCAAGTTAGTGTGATAGGATCTATTTTTCATAAACCCATGTTGATTTGCATTAATTATATTATCCTCCTTTAATTTCCATATCAGCCACACCATTATCTGGCCTGGGATCGATGTCAAACTGACAGACCTATAATTACCTGGGTCATTCTATTTACCCTTTTTAAATATTGGTACAACATTAGGTTTCTTCCAGTCTTCTGGGATTTCCCCATTGTTCCAAGACTTATTGAAAATCAACATTAACAGTCCTGTGATTTCCTCAGCCAATTATTTTAAAACTCTTGGATGCAAATTCTCTGAACCTGCTGATTTTAAAATGTCTAACTTTAGCAGCAGCTGTTTAATATCCTCCAGAGATAATAGTGGAATGGAAAGAGGGTTTTCATAACCTTATGATGAGAATATACATCATCTGTTTTTTCCCCAAATATAGAACAGAAATATTTATTGAACATTTCTTCCTTTTCTACATTTTTATGGGTAATTTTACCATTTCCATCTAGTAATGGTCCAATACCTTTATCAAGATTTTTTTATTCCTTATATGCTTAAAAAACTCTCCTATTTCCTTCAACCGTGCTAGCCATAGGTCCCTTTGTGTCCCTTTGCTTCCTTTATCAGTTTCCTACAGTTCCTGGATTTTGATTTATATTCATTACTATCAACTTCCCCTTTCTTCCATTTGTTTTATAAATATATATATATATTTTTTTACAGTTTCCTTCATTTCCTCTCTAAACCTGGTCAGATATTACCCAATACAACCTTCTTTCTCGATCGTGGCTTTTTGGGCATCTAGAAAAGTGTTTGTAAACAATTCCCAATTCTCATTCATAGACTCATAGACTCATAGACATTAAGGTCAGAAGGGACCATTATGATCATCTGGTCTGACCCCCTGCATGCTGCAGGCCGCAAGACCCTTCCCTGGACTCTACCGTTGAAGCCCCCAATCCTGTGTTTTAGTGACTTAAATCGGCTGAGACCCTCCTGCTAGTGATCCCTGCCCCATGCTGCGGAGGAAGGCGAAAAACCTCCAGAGGCTCAGCCAATCTACCCTGGAGGAAAATTCCTTCCCGACCCCAAATATGGCGATCAGTAATACCCCGAGCATATAGGCAAGAGTCTCTAGCCTGACCCTTGTTGGCCATTATGCTGTTCATGTACCATTGCTTGGTTTTCCTTGGCTACTATGTTTTATCATTAAACCATTCCCTCCATAAACTCATCCAACTTAATCTTAAAACCAGACAGGTCCGTCGCCCCCACCGTTTCCCTCGGAAGGCCGTTCCAATATTTCACCCCTCTGATGGTCAGAAACCTTCGTCTAATTTCAAGCCTAAACTTCCCCCCGGCCAGTTTGTATCCATTCGTTCTCGTGTCCACATTAGTACTAAACTGGAATAATTCCTCTCCCTCCCTTGTATTAACCCCTCTGATATATTTAAACATAGCAATCATATCCCCCCTCAGCCTTCGCTTTGTCAGACTAAACAACCCAAGCTCCTCTAATCTCTTTTCATATGACAGGTTTTCCATTCCTCTGATCATCTTAGTCGCCCTTCTCTGCACCCGTTCCAGTTTGAGTTCATCTTTTTTAAACATGGGAGACCAGAACTGCACACAGTACTCCAAATGAGGTCTCACCAGCGCCTTATACAACGGAAGCAGGACCTCCCTATCTCTACTAGATATACCTCGCCTAATACATCCCAAGACCGCATTGGCTTTTTTCACCGCCACGTCACATTGCCGACTCATAGTCATCCTGCGGTCCACAAGGACCCCTAGGTCCTTCTCCTCTTCCGTTACTTCTAACCAATGCGTCCCCATCTTGTAACTAAAATTGTTATTATTCGTCCCCAAGTGCATCACCTTACACTTTTCACTATTAAATTTCATCCTATTTCTGATACTCCAATTCACAAGCTCATTCAAGTCTCCCTGCAGAGTATCCCTATCCTCCTCCGAGTTTGCAACTCCTCCCACCTTCGTATCATCCGCAAACTTTATCAGCCCACTCTTGCAATCGGTCCCGAGGTCAGTTATAAATAGATTAAATAAGATGGGTCCCAAAACCGAACCTTGAGGCACTCCACTAGTAACCTCCCTCCAACCCGACAATTCACCCTTTAATACGACCCGCTGCATTCTCCCCATTAACCAATTCCCTATCCACCTCTGGATTTTCATATCGATCCCCATGTTTTTCATTTTAACCAATAGTTCCTCATGGGGTACTGTATCAAACGCTTTACTGAAATCCAGGTATATTAGGTCCACCGCATTTCCCTTATCTAATAAGTCCGTTACTTTCTCAAAGAAGGAGATCAGATTCGTTTGGCACGATCTGCCCTTCGTAAAACCATGCTGTAATTTATCGCATTTGCCATTAACTTCAAGGTCCTCAACTAGTTTCTCTTTCAGAATCTTCTCCAGCACCTTGCACACTACTGATGTTAAACTAACAGGCCTATAGTTACCCGGGTCACTTTTTTTCCCTTTCTTGAAAATAGGAACCACATTGGCTATTCTCCAGTCTAACGGGACTACCCCCGAGTTTACAGATTCATTAAATATAGTCGCTAATGGGCCTGCTATTTCCCGCGCCAATTCCTTCAATATTCTCGGATGAAGATCGTCCGGTCCACCCGACTTAGTCCCATTAAGGCGTTCTAGTTTTGTTTCTACCTCGGATGCGGTAATCCCCCATCCCGTATGCCCCTCTGTAACGGTGCTAGTATCCCTAATACCTTCATTGGCCTCATTAAACACCGATGCAAAATATTCATTGAGATATTGCGCCATGCCTAGATTATCTTTAATCTCCTCTCCGGCTATAGTCTTCAGCGGTCCCACTTCTTCTTTCTTTGCTTTCTTCCTATTTATATGGCTGTAAAACCTCTTACTATTACTTTTAATTCCCCTCGCTAAGTCCAACTCTTCCCGGCCTTTGGCCTTTCTCACTCTATCTCTACATTCTCTGACTTCGCTAAGGTAAGTTTCCTTACTGATCCCTCCCCTCTTCCACTCTTTGTACGCTTTCTGTTTTTTCCTAATCGCCCCTTTCAGCCGGTCGCTCATCCAGCTCGGTCTAAGTCTCTTGCTTAGTAATCTTTTTCCCTTTTTGGGGATACAGGCCTCTGACAGCTCTTGCATCTTTAACTTAAAGTAATCCCAGGCTTCTTCTGCCTTTAGGTCCCTTAATACGTTTGCCCAATCCACTTCCCTTACCAGTCCCCTTAATTTGTTAAAATTGGCCTTTTTAAAATTATAAACCCTAGTCTTTGACTTAATTCTGGTACTCTTTCCATTTAGTTTAAAGCGAATTAGCTCATGATCACTGGAGCCCAAGTTGTCCCCCACTACCACTTCCTCAACAAGGTCCTCACTACTTACCAGAATCAAATCTAAAATGGCCTCCCCCCTCGTCGGCTCAGCTACCACTTGATAAAGGAATTGATCCGCAAGCACATCTAGGAACATCTGAGCCCTATTATTGCTACTAGTGTTTGTTCCCCAGTCTATATTCGGGAAGTTAAAGTCCCCCATAATTACACAGTTTCTATTAGTATTTACCTCCCTTAAATTCATATTTTTCTGTTCACATTTTTCTGATTTAAATTCTTTCTGCCAGCTGATTTGGCTCATAATTGTTTTCAGCTGTGTGAAATTAGCCCTTTCAAAGCACCAAATATATATATTTACTGGTTTGACCTTTATTCTGCTTGCTCTTCATAAATATGATCAAGTCTATGATCCCTTGTATCTAAGCTACCATTCATTTTTAGTTCTGTGATCAGTGCCTCTTTATCTGTCAGGACTTGATCTAACAGAGAATTCCCCCATGTTGGTTGCAACACTTTCTGAGTTAGGAAATTGTCCTATTATATTATAGAATGTTTAGAAATTCCAAGCATGTTTTACTACTGGCAGCATGAGATTTCCAGCATATGTCACTCAAATTGAAGCCCCAGTGATCACGTCGCTTGTTTTTCCTGCACATTTCAGATAGGTGCATAAGGAGGTGGTCGTCCTGTTCCCTAGTGTGATGTGGTGGCCTGTAGCACACCAACTAATACCTTATCTTGTGTTTTATCTGTTAGGACATTGATCCAGAAGCATGCAAGTAAAGAAAACTAGGCTTAAAGCCTTCTGGATGAACTGATGTACATCCCCTAGTGCAGTAAATAAAACCGAACTGCACAGATGAGCATTGAAAATTAGCAACCTTTTCATTTCTTTTTATTTAGTCTTTATATTAGTCGGCAACAATAAAATGTCAGCATCAGCTAGTGCTTCTCAAAGCAAGATTTGAAGGGCTGATGCGAGTTGGTAGACTTCTGAATTGAAGCCCAGTGATTCATTTCAGTGCAGTTAAGGAATTATGATGTGATTGGAATAACAGAGACTTGGTGGGATAACTCACATGACTGGAGTACTGTCCTGGATGGATATAAACTGTTCAGGAAGGACAGGCAGGGCAGAAAAGGTTGTATGTATATAAGGTTGCATTGTATGTAAGAGAACAGTATGACTGCTCAGAGCTTCGGTATAAAACTGCAGAAAAACCTGAGAGTCTCTGGATTAAGTTTAGAAGTGTGAGCAACAAGGGGGATGTTGTGGTGGGAGTCTGCTATAGACCACCAGACCAGGGGGGTGAGGTGGACGAGGCTTTCTTCTGGCAACTAACAGAAGTTACTAGATCACAGGCACTGGTTCTCATGGGAGACTTCAATCACCCTGATATCTGCTGGGAGAGAAATACAGCAGTGCACAGACAATCCAGGAAGTTTTTGGAAAGTGTAGGGGACAGTTTCCTGGTGCAAGTGCTGGAGGAACCAACTAGGGGCAGAGCTCTTCTTGACCTGCTGCTCACAAACAGGGAAGAATTAGTAGGGGAAGCAAAAGTGGATGGGAACCTGGGAGGCAGTGACCATGAGATGGTTGAGTTCAGGATCCTGACACATGGAAGAAAGGAGAGCAGCAGAATACGGACCCTGGACTTCAGAAAAGCAGACTTTGACTCTCAGGGAACTGATGGGCAGGATCCTCTGGGAGAATAACATGAGGGGGAAAGGAGTCCAGGAGAGCTGGCTGTATTTTAAAGAATCCTTATTGAGGTTGCAGGAACAAACCATCCCGATGCGTAGAAAGAATAGTAAATATGGCAGGCGACCAGCTTGGCTAAACAGTGAAATCCTTGCTGATCTTAAACGCAAAAAAGAAGCTTACAAGAAGTGGAAGATTGGACAAATGACCAGGAAGGAGTATAAAAATATTGCTCAGGCATGCAGGAGTGAAATCAGGAAGGCCAAATCACACTTGGAGTTGCAGCTAGCAAGAGATGTTAAGAGTAATAAGAAGGGTTTCTTCAGGTATGTTGACAACAAGTAAAAAGTCAAAGAAAGTGTGGGCCTCTTACTGAATGAGGGGGGCAACCTAGTGACAGAGGATGTGGAAAAAGCTAATGTAATCAATGCTTTTTTTCCCTCTGTCTTCACGAACAAGGTCAGCTCCCAGACTACTGCACTGAGCAGCATAGCATGGGGAGGAGGTGACCAGTCCTGTGTGGAGAAAGAAGTGGTACAGGACTGTTTAGTAAAGCTGGATGAACATAGGTCCATGGGGCCAGATGCACTGCATCCAGGGATGCTAAAGGAGTTAGTGGATGTGATTGAAGAGCCATTGGCCATTATCTTTGAAAACTCATGGCGATTGGGGGAGGTCCTGAATGACTGGAAAAAGGCTAGTGTAGTGCCCTTCTTTTAAAAAAGGGAAGGAGGAGGATCCGGGGAACTACAGGCCAGTCAGCCTCACCTCAGTCCCTGGAAAAATCATGGAGCAGGTCCTCAAGGAATCAATTCTGAAGCACTTGGAAGAGAGGAAATTGATCAGGAACAGTCAGCATGGATTCACCAAAGGGAAGTCATGCCTGACTAACCTAATTGCCTTCTATGATGAGATAACTGGCTCTGTGGATGAGGGGAAAGCAATGGACATGTTATTCCTTGACTTTAGCAAAGCGTTTGATAACGGTCTCCCACAGTATTCTTGCCGGCAAGTTAAAGAAGTAAGGGCTGGATGAATGGACTATAAGTTGGATAGAAAGCTGGCTAGATCGGGTAGTGATCAATGGCTCCATGTCTAGTTGGCAGCTGGTTTCAAGCGGAGTGCCCCAAGGCTTGGTTCTGGGGCTGGTTTTGTTCATAATCTTCATAAATGAATCATAGAATATCAGAGTTGGAAGGGACCTCAAGAGGTCATCTAGTCCAACCCCCTGCTCAAAGCAGGACCAATTCCCAGCTAAATCATCCCAACCAGGGCTTTGTCAAGCCGGGCCTTAAAAACCTCCAAGGAAGGAGACTCCACCACCTCCCTAGGTAACGCATTCCAGTGTTTCACCACCCTCCTAGTGAAATAGTTTTTCCTGATATCCAACCTGGACCTCCCCCACTGCAACTTGAGACCATTGCTCCTTGTTCTGTCATCTGCCACCACTGAGAACAGCCGAGCTCCATCCTCTTTGGAACCCCCCTTCAGGTAGTTGAAGGCTGCTATCAAATCCCCCCTCATTCTTCTCTTCTGGAGACTAAACAATCCCAGTTCCCTCAGCCTCTCCTAATAAGTCATGTGCTCCAGACCCCTAATCATTTTTGTTGCCCTCCGCTGGACTCTTTCCAATTTTTCCACATCCTTCTTGTAGTGTGGGGCCCAAAACTGGACACATTATTCCAGATGAGGCCTCACCAATGTTGAATAAAGGGGAACGATCACGTTCCTCGATCTGCTGGCAATGCCCCTACTTATACAGCCCAAAATGCCGTTAGCCTTCTTGGCAACAAGAGCACACTGTTGACTCATATCCAGCTTCTCATCCACTGTGACCCCTAGGTCCTTTTCTGCAGAACTGCTACCTAGCCATTCGGTCCCTAGTCTGTAGCAGTGCATGGGATTCTTCCGTCCTAAGTGCAGGACTCTGCACTTGTCCTTGTTGAACCTCATCAGGTTTTTTTCGGCCCAATCCTCTAATTTTCTAGGTCCCTCTGTATCCGATCCCTACCCTCTAGTGTATCTACCACGCCTCCTAGTTTAGTGTCATCTGCAAACTTGCTGAGAGTGCAGTCCATACCATCCTCCAGATCATTAATAAAGATATTAAAGGTTTCAGAGTAACAGCCGTGTTAGTCTGTATCCGCAAAAAGAAGAACAGGAGTACTTGTGGCACCTTAGAGACTAACAAATTTATTAGAGCATAAGCTTTCGTGGACTACAGCCCACTTCTTCGGATGCATATAGAATGGAACATATATTGAGGAGATATATATACACACATACAGAGAGCATAAACAGGTGGGAGTTGTCTTACCAACTCTGAGAGGCTAATTAATTAAGAGAAGAAAAAAAAACTTTTGAAGTGATAATCAAGCTAGCCCAGTACAGACAGTTTGATAATAAGTGTGAGAATACTTACAAGGGGAGATAGAGTCAATGTTTGTAATGGCTCAGCCATTCCCAGTCCTTATTCAAACCGGAGTTGATTGTGTCTAGTTTGCATATCAATTCTAGCTCAGCAGTCTCTCTTTGGAGTCTGTTTTTGAAGTTTTTCTGTTGTAATATAGCCACCCGCAGGTCTGTCACTGAATGACCAGACAGGTTAAAGTGTTCTCCCACTGGTTTTTGAGTATTTTGATTCCTGATGTCAGATTTGTGTCCATTAATTCTTTTGCGTAGAGATATTAAACAAAACCGGCCCCAGGACCGACCCTTGGGGCACTCCGCTTGAAACCGGCTGCCAACTAGACATGGAGCCATTGATCACTACCCGTTGAGCCCGACGATCTAGCCAGCTTTCTATCCACCTTACAGTCCATTCATCCAGCCCATACTTCTTTAACTTGGCGGCAAGAATACTGTGGGAGACCGTATCAAAAGCTTTGCTAAAGTCAAGGAATAACACATTCACTGCTTTCCCCTCATCCACAGAGCCAGTTATCTCATCATAGAAGGCAATTAGGTTAGTCAGGCACGACTTCCCCTTCGTGAATCCATGCTGACTGTTCCTGATCACTTTCCTCTCCTCTAAATGTTTCATAATTGATTCCTTGAGGACCTGCTCCATGATTTTTCCAGGGACTGAGGTGAGGCTGACTGTCCTGTAGTTCCCCGGATCCTCCTTCTTCCCTTTTTTAAAGATGGGCACTACATTAGCCTTTTTCCAGTCATCTGGGACCTCCCCTGATCGCCATGAGTTTTCAAAAATAATGGCTAATGGCTCTGCAATCTCACCCGCCAACTCCTTTAGCACCCTCGGATGCAGCGCATCCGGCCCCATGGACTTGTGCACGTCCAGTTTTTCTAAATAGTCCCGAACCACTTCTTTCTCCACAGAGGGTTGGCCACCTTCTCCCCATGCTGTACTGCCCAGTGCAGCAGTCTGGGAGCTGACCTTGTGCGTGAAGACAGAGGCAAAAAAATCATTGAGTACATTAGCTTTTTCCACATCCTCGGTCACTAGGTTGCCTCCCTCATTCAGTAAGGGGCCCACACTTTCCTTGATTTTCTTCTTGTTGCTAACATATCTGAAGAAACCCTTCTTCTTACTCTTAACATCTCTTGCTAACTGCAACTCCAAGTGTGATTTGGCCTTCCTGATTTCACTCCTGCACGCCTGAGCAATATTTTTATACTCCTCCCTGGTCATTTGTCCAATCTTCCACTTCTTGTAAGCTTCTTTTTTGCGTTTAAGATCAGCAAGGATTTCACTGTTTAGCCAAGCTGGTCGCCTGCCATATTTACTATTCTTTCTACACATCGGGATGGTTTGTTCCTGCAACCTCAATAAGGATTCTTTAAAATACAGCCAGCTCTCCTGGACCCCTTTGCCCTTCATGTTATTCTCCCAGGGGATCCTGCCCATCTGTTCCCTGAGGGAGTCAAAGTCTGCTTTTCTGAAGTCCAGGGTCCGTATTCTGCTATTCTTCCTTGTGTCAGGATCCTGAACTCGACCATCTCATGGTCACTGCCTCCCAGGTTCCCATCCACTTTTGCTTCCCCTACTAGTTCTTCCCTGTTTGTGAGTAGCAGGTCAAGAAAAGCTTTGCCCCTAGTTGGTTCCTCCAGCACTTGCACCAGGAAATTGTCCCCTACACTATCCAAAAATTTCCTGGATTGCCTGTGCACCGCTGTATTGCTCTCCCAGCAGATATCAGGATGATTAAAGTCTCCCATGAGAACCAGGGCCTGCGATCTAGCAACTTCTGCTAGTTGCCAGAAGAAAGCCTCGTCCACCTCATCCCCCTGGTCTGGTGGTCTATAGCAGACTCCAACCACGACATCACCCTTATTGCTCACACTTCTCAACTTTATCCAGAGACTCTCAGGTTTTTCTGCAGTTTCATACCAGAGCTCTGAGCAGTCATACTCCTCTCTTACATACAACGCAACTCCCCCACCTTTTCTGCCCTGCCTGTCCTTCCTGAACAGTTTATATCCATCCAGGACAGTACTCCAGTCATGTGAGTTATCCCACCAAGTCTCTGTTATTCCAGTCACATCATAGTTCCCTGACTGTGCCAGGACTTCCAGTTCTCCCTGCTTGTTTCCCAGGCTTCTTGCATTTGTGTATAGGCACTTAAGATAACTCATCGTTCGTCCCTCTTTCTTAGCATGAGACAGGAGTCCTCCCCTCTTGCGCTCTCCTGCTTGTGCTTCCTCCCAGGATCCCATTTCCCCACTTACCTCAGGGCTTTGGTCTCCTTCCCCCGGTGAACCTAGTTTAAAGCCCTCCTCACTAGGTTAGCCAGCCTGCTGGCAAAGATGCTCTTCCCTCTCTTCGTTAGGTGGAGCCCGTCTCTGCCTAGCACTCCTTCTTCTTGGAACACCATCCCATGGTCGAAGAATCCAAAGCCTTCTCTCCGACACCACCTGCGTAGCCATTCGTTGACTTCCACGATTCGACAGTCTCTACCCCGGCCTTTTCCTTGCACAGGGAGGATGGACGAGAACACCACTTGTGCCTCAAACTCCTTTATCCTTCTTCCCAGAGCCACGTAGTCTGCACTGATCCGCTCAAGGTCATTCTTGGCAGTATCATTGGTGCCCACGTGGAGAAGCAGGAAGGGGTAGCGATCCGAGGGCTTGATGAGTCTCGGCAGTGTCTCTGTCACATCGTGTATCCTAGCTCCTGGCAAGCAGCAGACCTCTCGGTTTTCCTGGTCGGGGTGGCAGATAGATGACTCAGTCCCCCTGAGGAGGGAGTCCCCGACCACCACCACCCTCCTCCTCCTCTTGGGAGTGGTGGTCATGGAACCCCCATCCCTAGGACAGTGCATCTTTTGCCTTCCAATCGGTGGAGTCTCCTTCTGCTCCCTTCCCTCAGATGGGTCATCTAGTCCACTCTCAGCATTAGTACCTGTAGAGAGAACATGGAAACGATTGCTCACCTGTATCTCCATTGCTGGTGCATGGACGCTCCTCTTTCTCCTTCTGCAGGTCACATGCTGCCAAACCTCCTCACAATCCTTCTGCGCCTGCTCTGAATCTTCAGAAAATTGTGGCCGTAGAAGCATCTCCTGACGTCTGTCCAGGAAATCTTCATTTTCCCTTATGCAACGCAGAGTCGACACTCGTTTCTCCAGCCCTCGAACCTTCTCTTCCAACTTGGAGACCAGCTTGCACTTTGTACAGACAAAGTCGCTTCTCTCCTGTGGAAGAAAGACAAACATGGCACAACCTGTGCAGGTTACAACAGCTGATCGCTCACCTTCCATATCACCGTCCTCTTAAGAGCTTCCTGATCTGGAGGATGGCGTAAACTGCACCCTCAGCAAGTTTGCAGATGATACTAAACTGGGAGGAGTGGTAGATATGCTGGAGGGTAGGGATAGGATACAGAGGGACCTAGACAAATTAGAGGATTGGGCCAAAAGAAACCTGATGAGGTTCAACAAGGACAAGTGCAGAGTCCTGCACTTAGGACGGAAGAATCCCATACACTGCTACAGACTAGGGACCGAATGGCTAGGCAGCAGTTCTGCAGAAAAGGACCTAGGGGTTACAGTGGATGAGAAGCTGGATATGAGTCAACAGTGTGCCCTTGTTGCCAAGAAGGCTAACGGCATTTTGGGCTGTATAAGTAGGGGCATTGCCAGTAGATAAAGGACGTGATAATTCCCCTCTATTAAGCATTGGTGAGGCCTCATCTGGAGTACTGTGTCCAGTTTTGGGCCCCACACTACAAAAAGGATGTGGAAAAATTGGAAAGAGTCCAGCAGAGGGTAACAAAAATGATTAGGGGGCTGGAGCACATGACTTCTGAGAAGGGGCTGTGGGAACTGGGATTGTTTAGTCTGCAGAAGAGAAGAATGAGGGGGGATTTGATAGCTGCTTTCAGTTACCTGAAAGGGGGTTCCAAAGAGGATGGATCTAGACTGTTTTCAGTGGTGGCAGATGACAGAACAAGGAGCAATGATCTCAAGTTGCAGTGTGGGAGGTTTAGGTTGGATATTAGGAAAAACTTTTTCACTAGGAGGGTGGTGAAGCACTGGAATGGGTTACCTAGGGAGGTGGTGGAATCTCCTTCCTTAGAGGTTTTTAAGGTCAGGCTTGACCAGCGCCGCCCAGAGGATTCAGGGGGCCTGGGGCAAAGCAATTTCGGGGCCCCTTCCATAAAAAAAAAGTTGCAAGACTATAGAATACTATATTCTCATGGGGGCCCTTGCGGGGCCCTGGGCCTGGGGCAAATTGCCCCACTTGCTCCCCCCCCCCCCCCCCCCGCAGCAACCCCGGGCTTGATAAAGCCCTGGCTGGGATGATTTAGTTGGGGACTGGTCCTGCTTTGAGCGGGGGTTGGATTAGATGACCACCTGAGATCCCTTCCTACCCTGATATTCTATGATTCTATGATTTCCTGGGTGACTGATGGAGAAAGTGGCTTTCTGTGCTGAGTCCTTTATTTAAAACATAAGAACATAAGAACGGCCGTACCGGGTCAGACCAAAGGTCCATCTAGCCCAGTATCCTGTCTACCGACAGTGGCCAGTGCCAGGTGCCCCAAAGGGAGTGAACCTAACAGGCAATGGTCAAGTGATCTCTCTCCTGCCATCCATCTCCATCCTCTGACAAACGGAGGCTAGGGACACCATTCCTTACCCATCCTGGCTAATAGCCATTAATGGACTTAACCACCATGAATTTATCTAGTTCTCTTTTAAACACTGTTATAGTCCTAGCCTTCACAACCTCTTCAGGTAAGGAGTTCCACAAGTTGACTGTGCGCTGCGTGAAGAACTTCCTTGTATTTGTTTTAAACCTGCTGCCTATTAATTTAATTTGGTGACTCCTAGTTCTTGTATTATGGGAATAAGTAAATAACTTTTCCTTATCCACTTTCTCCACATCACTCATGATTTTATATACCTCTATCATATCCCCCCTTAGTTTCCTCTTTTCCAAGCTGAAGTGTCCTAGCCTCTTTAATCTCTCCTCATATGGGACCCGTTCCAAACCCTTAATCATTTTAGTTGCCCTTTTCTGAACCTTTTCTAGTGCCAGTATGTCTTTTTTGAGATGAGGAGGCCACATCTTTATGCAGTATTCGAGATGTGGGCGTACCATTGATTTATATAAGGGCAATAATATATTCTCAGACTTATTCTTTATCCCCTTTTTATATAAAATAAAGGCCATGTGTGAAAACCTTCAAAATGATACTGTTCCCAAAGTAGTCTCAGGGGTGCGTGCAGCTTTCACACTTCCTGGTTCCTCTTGAAATCCCTGCTCTGTGTTGGTCAATTGCTTGACCACACTTTGATTCGTTATGAAATATATTCCAGAGGCCAAATAACCACGGTCAGTCAGGTTTATTGCTCTAAGCCAATAATAATGTAGTACAGGGAAAAGGTTCTATATGATACTAGTCTCTGGAAAGCTGTTTCATGCAGCGATGTTACATTCACCTTACGCAGAAGGTATGTTCCCAAAGTTACACGTTTCAGCTGATATTATAATATGTTGGTTGTGGAAGTTACCGTCTCTTTACACATCACTAAAACCCAACCCATCAGTTTGTCCCAGCTCCCTAACTTGTTGTTCTGTTCCTTCCTTATCTTTGTTTTGGATTCTTGCAGTCCAGGTACTGGTCCGTGAAGGTACTTCCCTGGCTTGTACTAGGACATGGAACAGATGTCTTAATTTTGACAATTTCTATCTGCTTATGCCGAAGCTTACTTCAGCTAATGCAAGGTGCTGTGGGCTACTTAGCATGAGAGAACAGGATTATAGTAAAGATTTAGGCCAGTTTAGGATATATAACTGCTATACTCTTTGTGCTTAATGCATACTAACGTATATATGGTATGGATAATATATGATATATCCCAGATGCTGCTGCGGGGAGAGAGAGCTGTGGGGGAGCCCTCTCTCCCCGCTGTAAACCCGGAGCACCCTCTTGCACCCCAGATCCCTCATCCCCAGCCCTACCTTATAGCCTGCACCCCCACCCAGAGCCCTCATACCTCTGCATCCCAACCTTCTGCCCCAGCCCTGAGCCCCTTCCCACACTCGAAACGCCTCAGTTCCAGCCCCACCACATGTATTTTGTTATGTGTAATTTGTCACACATCACTTCCATATTGGTGCACATAACAAAATTCATTTTGCACATGGGTGGGAAAAAGTAGAGGGAACACTGACCAGTGTTTCTCAAATTGGGGGTCCTGACCCAAAAGGGAGTTGTAGGGGGCTCACAGGGTCATTTTTAGGGTGTGTGTGTGGCAGTATTGCCCCTCTTACTTCTGCTCTGCCTTCAGATCTGGACGGCTGGAGAGTGGTAGCTGTTAGCCAGGCACCCAGCTCTGAAGGCAGTGCCCCACCAGCAGCAGTACAGAAGGAAGGGTGGCAATACCGTACCATGCCACCCTTATTTCTGTGCTACTGCCTTCAGAGCTGGGCAGTCTGATAGTGGCGGCTGCTGGCTGAGGGCCCAGCTCTGCAGGCAGCAGTGCAGACGTAAGGTTGACAATACCCATATCATGCTATCCTTACTTCTGCACTGCTGTTGGCAGTGGCTCTGCCTTCAGAGCTGGGATCCCAGCCAGCAGCCGCCGCTCTCTAGCTTCCCAGATCTGAAGACAGTGCTGCCGTCAGCAGCAGCACAGAAGTAAGGGTAGCAGTACCGCAACTCCCCCCTTCCCCCCCACTACAATAACCCTGTGATTCCCCCCACAACTCCTTTATGGACCCCTAAAATTACAGCACCATGAAACTTCAGATTGAAATAGCTGAAATCATGAAATTTACTATTTTAAAAATCCTATGACCATGAAATTGACTAAAATGGACCATGAATTTGGTAGGGTCCTATATATATATAGATAGATAGATATAGCGCCAGCATTTATTGGTCAACATCTGTGTGTGTAACCTATAGAACATGTTTGTATTATGGAGACATCAGTAACCACTCCTTAGTAAAGTTGCATAGCGATTCACACTTAAAAAAAAAAAAGGCTGTATATGTTCCAATAAAGCATTTCAGTGGTCATTTCTTTCTTTCTTTCTGCTGCTGGTGGTAACCTTGAGGGTGTTCACACACTCATATATTTTGATTTTGCTTTCTCCAGCTTTTCATCAAACCAGAGATTTTTCTCCAGCTGTAGCCTGCTCTTTGCAAAGTTCCATTCTGATTTCTCCAAAGTTGGTGGATTTTTCCCCCCTCTCTCTCTATTTCTCCCCTCCTCTCCCCTGCTATGATTCTAGCCTGGTGGAAAACACAGAGCACATCGTGAAGCCCAGAGTGAGAGCTGACTGAGCAATCCTTTCCAGTTAGTCCACTTTTGCTGTTATTGGAACGTGAGGTTGGGTTTGCAGTCACTTGCATGCTGGGATAGCTGCCCATAATGCACCACTCCCAATGCCGCTACAAGTGCCGCAAATGTGGCCACACCAGTGCACTTGAAGCTGTCAGTGTGGACAGACTGCAGTGCTTTCCCTACTGCGCTCTACGAAGGCTGGTTTAACTCAAGGTGCTCTACATCTTCAAGTGTAGCCATGCCCTTTATCACCTAGGGTATTTAAAAAGAGAGAGAATCTTAATTATGTAAAGAGATTTAGCAGTGCTTTGTGAAAGGGTAATAGCTCTTGATTGTTCTAGCTTTCAGGAGCACAACATTTCTGGGTGTTAAAGATTGAGTGCTAGTCTACACTGGCAACACTAACGTGCCTTGTGTGGTCGCGGTGCTCTAAAAAAACCCAGCTCAACGAGGGGCATAGCTCCCAGCGCTGGGCGCACAGCTCCCAGTACTGGTGCACTGTCTACACTGGCGCTTTACAGCGCTGCAGCTTGCTGCGCTCCTTTTCCCCCCATGCTTATGCCTGATTGAAAGCCATTGACACCAGGCTGAGCTGTAGCCATGCTGCCTTTGGTTATGTGGGATTCTTGCACTGTGGCAAGAAGATTTGATACTAGAAGATACTTTACAACTGAATGTAATTTGTTCTGATCTGCCTGCCATTTGAGTTACTTGGGTATGGACAGCGACACTTGTCACCCTTTTATACCTATTGCTCCTTCCTGATTTGTCCCTTTTACACCCATTTCTCCTTCCTGATCCTGTTTTTTTGACATCCGTTTGTTGTTATTGCGATAACTGACACCACAGTCAGCTTGATGACTTTGCTTCCAGATCCGGACAACAGTCTGTAATGAGCACAGATGATCTTTGAGCATCTGGAAATGAAAGTCAGAGATAATTGTGGGAAGATGGAGGCTTTATGGTCTAACTTGTCATGGTGGGTGAGCGTGCAGGCCATCTGGCTGGCTGTTGAGGTGGGAACATGGAGGCTTGTCTGCCTGTCAAGGGTGTGCGCCTCTGTTAAAGTTTCACCTTAGTACGAAAGCCACTCTTTAAGATAATGGCATCCACAAGACAGGAAGTTGTAGGTGGTATTTTCAGAAGCGCTCAGCTTTGTTCTAACTGCGCCCGTTAGCCCTTGCCCTTAGGGTGACCAGATAGAAAATGTTAAAAATCGGGACGGGGGTGGGAGGTTATAGGCACCTAGATAAGAAAAAGCCCTGAATATCGGGACTGTCCCTATAAAATCAGGACATCTGGTCACCCTACTTGCCCTTGTCATTGAGCTGGGGACAAAGGAGTAAAAATGTTACCCTATAAGGTATATGCTGAGCAAGGTTATAGATGCAGGGAACCAGTCAACACCTGGTAGCACCTAGTAGATAGTATCAAGTTCACGGTGACTGGCAATGACTTGTCAGGTACATGCTCTTGGGTTTCTGCAGGGCCTCTTGGTGTGGGGTGGCACTGCTCCTTCCATAGTTAAGGCTGAAGCTATCTTCCCCTTCAGTTATAGCCTTGCATCCTGAGCACTAGGAAGCTTGTTTTTCTGTTAGGCCGTGATTCCATCGCACCCTACTCCTCAGTCTGCACACTTCAAAATAGGAGGAGGAAGAGCGCAAAGAAATAACGAAGGGTCATAATACAATGGAAAGGAAGCCAGGGAAATGGAGGAGGAAATGGACAGCAAGAAATAGAAAAGGATCCAAACACGGCAGAATACATGCACTTGGTGTGTTTGCAGGGGGCTTTCTGCCTGGTATTTAGAGAGAGGCAGAGCACTAAGGGCTTAGATTGCGTAGCTGAACTTTCTTGCGACTTTGTGAGCCATTCAGACACCTAACAATGCCCATTATGTAGAGAGACTTGTTTGTTTATACACAATGCCTATTAATGCACCTTCTGTGTTCCGTACCATTTTTTAAAAGCACACAATTAAAACAATACCCTCCAGGCAAGGTGGCCAGACCTTGCTATTTTATTTCACAAAAACCCCATTGTCTGCATGCAGGGAGCGCTTCATTGCTGTTCAACATCTGCCTTGCACTGCATCCTAAGTCTCCCTGTGCCGGTGAGGTGCCAGAGGGGATAGGTTCTGCAGGAGAGAGGCCTCTGCTGCAAACACTATGCTGCCAATCCTGGAGTTTCCTCTTGGGGACTGGCAGCAAGAACATCTCTACTGGTTTTACTCATTGCACCAGACAGAGCCTAGGAGGAGAAGCAGCTTCTCAAATGATAAGATTCCAGTCCAGCCAGAGCTTTGCAGGGCAAACCAGTACGTTGAGCCGCTTGCAAAAAGATATCAGAAGTCTGACAACTGGCAGCCTGTGATGTTAGGTCTCTCTGGCAGCTGAGGCTTCTGGGTGATTCCATAACCAGACTGTGTCTACACTGAGCCTGTATCTGTGGGAACCTGGGCTTGTGGACTCGCTGTTTCCAAGCTTGCATTTGAGCATCCACACTGGTGTACCCCTGGGTTTACAGTTATGGGACCCAGGACTCACGTCCATACTGCACTAAGCAGACCTCCTGATTTGGATCTGTGGCTTGAACTGTGTCCATGCTGCAGAAATGACAGGGCTAGGCCTGGAGTCTCTGTGGAACTTGAGCTCTGCCCCACTCCCCTAGCCTGTTCCTATGACCTCAGTGCTTGCTGACCCAAATCAGACTGATTTGTGTGTGGACAGAAGGATGCTTTGGGCTCAAACTTGAGGGTACGTCTTCACTGCAGAGTTATCGTGGGTGGTTGGCATCCAAGTTGGCCTAGCCTGGCTGTGCACAAGGCAAGGTCCTACCTGAGTTACAATATCTTTACTGGTGCCACACGCCCCCGTGTGTGTTGCTAGGACTTAGGGGGACATGTCCCAGGGTTCTTTGTGCTGCAGTACACTGGTCCACTCTCATTCTTTCCCAGTGAATTGCTGAAGAACTTGTCTGCCCTTCTGGGCACGCAGGGGAATTGTGGGACAGCACTGGAGGACTGCCAGCACTCAAGTGGTTTAGCCTGCACCCTTGTTACAAAGTGGGTGGGTTACCAGCCCAAGAGAAAGCCTCACTTGGGATTCAGCTAAAGCATCAGCTAAGCCAGCCAGCCAGGCTGAATGTACCACTGACCATGGGTGAGAGGGTTGTGTGTGTGGACAGGAGAGGGGTTGGGACAACGCCCGAGTAGGAGCCCAAGTTAATTGCAGTGAAGACAGCCGCTGCAGCCTTACAGCCAAAGGTTAGCCTTGTTACAGAGACACAGTTCTCATCTGCTCTACAGAGTGTAACCATGTTGTCATTAGATCCCCTGATTCTGTTACAATGGACAAGGGCTTGTTACTATAGACAAGCCCTTATGTGAACCTTTATAACACGTAGTTTGCAGCAAGCTGGGGTGAAAAATCTGCCATGTGTAGACAAGCCCGGTGACTTGATGGCCCATATGTTCCTATGTAGGGAGGGAGTTTTTTGTAGTAGAGGGAGGGCTCTTTAATCTATCAAACAAAGGCATAACTACATCCAGCTGGAAGCTGAAACTGGACAAATTCAGGCTAGAAATAAGGAGCAAATTTGAACACTGAGGGTTCTTAACCATTTATTACGGGACACGGTGGACTCACATCCTTTGCAGTCTTTAAATCAAGAAAGCATTCTTCCAGCTTGCTTGTTCAGTCTTATGTCCTGGCTTTTAACAAGCGCTTGTTCAATGAGAAGCACTTAGCGCCTTTCAACAAATTCCTTTTTTTTTTTTAAATAAAGTTTGTTTTTAAAAATATAGAAAATTTCATTCTCTCTCTTCAAGGGAACATCTGGCATCATTGTGCCTAGAAACTAGTTAATACAGCCGGCTGAGCTCATGAAAGAGCTCTCGTTTCTTACAGAAGCTAGTCTGTCTGAAAGAGAGAAAATCTTAGCTATGAAAAAGATAGAGGAGGCAGCCCACCATACTAATCCATCTTTGGAAAAATATAGCAATACCTCTTAGGTTATCAGCTCCAATGGGCTTGGAATTTGTATGTATAGCGGCTAGCACAGAGGATTCCCAGTCCTGACTGGGGGCTCTGGATAGTGCTGTCACATAAATATTAAGCCCAAGATTTTCAAAAGGGTTTCAGTGGCCAACTTTTAAGACATTTTAAAGGGGCTCAGTTTTCTGTGGGTGAGAAAGAGCCAGGCCTTTTAGGTGCCTCAACTTCAGCACCATAAAACTGAGGCACCGAAAATCACTAGTCACTTTTGGAACATCTTGGGCTAAATAATTCTCTTCTCATTCAGAATTTTGCTATAAGAACTGAGGGAAAAGGGCATTTAAATGGAAGAGAGAGAGGTGCTGCAGAAGCCACAGCCCAGCTAGATAACTTGTCAGTCTATTCATTGCTTTTAATTCTCACTTCAAGGCAGATGAACAGTAGGCAAAGCAATTAACCTCTATCCAGAATATTAACAATAAAATTAAATAACACTCGGCCTCAGCTAGTTCCTGCCTGCATAAATTAAAGGGCTGATCTAACTCTTCTTCCAACATTGCTGAAAAGACATTTCCCTTGCTTGAACTTCTCCAGTAATTTTTTTTTTTTTTTTTTTTTTTTGCATTCAAAATATCTAGAATTTAAATACCAAATGTCCTGTTTTCTCTTCCTCTCTCCAAACCTGTGGAGGAAGAGAATCATGGATCTCCTGGTCTTTCTTCTTTTCCTCCCTCCTGTCACTGACTTCTTAAAAGTGAGTAGGACAGGACTACCTATACGTAGTTCGTTCTCGTGGTAAATGAAATCTTACGAAAGCAAGCAGGGACATATGGGGGATTAAGTATGCTGTATTCTGAAAAGGGGGGTGCTTATCCTTTTGGGCTTCTTCTTGTACAAGGCATATAGGAAGCTGGAAAGGTTTTTACTCTTTCTAAAAAAATTTCCTTCTTGTGGATGATATCAGAAATTCAGTTCTTGTACGCCTTGCGAGATTGATGAGGGACTGCAGAATAAAAGAAATGACATTGGCAGGGCTCAAGAGGGTGAAAGCTGAGCCACTGAGAGGGCTGCTTAAAACATTGCTTCTGTTTGGTTTGGGCAGTTAGCCTCAACAACTAATAAAAATTTTGGAGAAATGGCATCTTTGTTACAGATGCAACCCTCCAACCTTCAGTTAAGGTGATAAAGATCCCTGAGACCTCCAAGAAGTCCTCCAACAAAATTAAGCAGGACTAGACTCAATGTTCCTAGTATTTCTAAGAAAGAAATGGGGGGGGCTTATTTTGGGACGGGGAATTAATACCTTTTCAGTTGCCATTATCCATAAAAAGGGAACAAAACCAGCTTAAAAAAAAACAACCTTTGCATGTCCTCTCTAAGCATGACACATGGTATACACAATGACGCTGTCTTTGCAACGGTTGCCGTGGTAGCGATGGGGAATGGCACACCGATTACATTCATACCAGTGTGTGCACAAGAGGAGGGTGCTAGCAGTTCCCGTGTAGTCTTTTACAGGGGAGTCTGGAACAATATTTAACATCCTTGTGCCAATCATTCATCCCTGTGCTTGTGGGTTGATGGGGGTGTGGGGAGGGTTGGTTGTGTGTGTGTGTGTGTGTGTGTGGAGTAACAGAGCCTTATTTTGTGGGTGGGGGTGGAGGATTCTTGGTTGGTTTGACACTCAGTGGAGAGGTTACTGGTTTTGACTGTCACCAGGTCTGGGGAGCAGTCTGAGATGCCAAATGGCTTATTTCCACAGCTGATTTTCAGCCTCCTGCCTCTGTGTAATCTAGAGGGCAGGTTACTGAAAGCCAGGGAAGCTTTAGCCCAAAATCCCACTTTCAGAAATCAAGACGTTGAAAAGCCCTGTATCTGAAACCTCCTTCACTTACCTGTCCAACTCTGTTCAACCTTTGGGGTGCTGATATTGTTCCTCTGGCTTTCACCCACTTTCCCTCGCATGGCATCTGGATCTGCAAGTCGCCAGCCACTAGCCGAAGAGACTTAGTCCATTTGGGGCATCTCAATGCTGCTCTTTACATGTGCTGGCACACCGACAGCATGTTCAGCTGTCCAATTCTTAAAGAAAAACCAATTTCCTTTCATCTTTTTATCCATCCACTTGTCACAGTCTCAGTGCCCCAAACAGCAGCAGCTGTAAGGAAAGGGGAGCAGGTGGTTTCAGAAGGGAACTGGGAGCCAGCTCTTATAGGTTCCATCCCAACTCCATCCCTGACTTTGCTGTATGATCTTACATGTTACCATGGCTCCCCTTATAAGGATATGGTGAGGCTGAGTTCCTTCGCACTGGCGCTCCTCTGGCGAAAGGTGCAAGAGAAGGGAAGAGCTTGAGTTGAGTGAGTTATTTCATAGAATCATAACATAGAATATATCAGGGTTGGAAGGGACCTCAAGAGGTCATCTAGTCCAACCCCCTGCTCAAAGCAGGACCAATTCCCAACTAAATCATCCCAGCCAGGGCTTTGTCAAGCCGGGCCTTAAAACCCTCCAAGGAAGGAGACTCCACCACCTCCCTAGGTAACGCATTCCAGTGTTTCACCACCCTCCTAGTGAAATAGTTTTTCCTAATATCCAACCTGGACCTCCCCCACTGCAACTTGAGACCATTGCTCCTTGTTCTGTCATCTGCCACCACTGAGAACAGCCGAGCTCCATCCTCTTTGGAACCCCCCTTCAGGTAGTTGAAGGCTGCTATCAAATCCCCCCTCATTCTTCTCTTCTGCAGACTAAACAATCCCAGTTCCCTCAGCCTCTCCTCATAAGTCATGTGCTCCAGACCCCTAATCATTTTTGTTGCCCTCCGTTGGACTCTTTCCAATTTTTCCACATCCTTCTTGTAGTGTGGAGCCCAAAACTGGACACAGTATTCCAGATGAGGCCTCACCAATGTCGAATAAAGGGGAACGGTCACGTTCCTCGATCTGCTGACAATGCCCCTACTTATACAGCCCAAAATGCCATTAGCCTTCTTGGCAACAAGAGCACACTGTTGACTCATATCCAGCTTCTCGTCCACTGTGACCCCCTAGGTCCTTTTCTGCAGAACTGCTACCTAGCCATTCGGTCCCTAGTCTGTAGCAGTGCATGGGATTCTTCCGTCCTAAGTGCAGGACTCTGCACTTGTCCTTGTTGAACCTCATCAGGTTTTTTTTGGCCCAATCCTCTAATTTGTCTAGGTCCCTCTGTATCCGATCCCTACCCTCTAGTGTATCTACCACGCCTCCTAGTTTAGTGTTATTTGCAAACTTGCTGAGAGTGCAGTCCACACCATCCTCCAGATCATTAATAAAGATATTAAACAAAACCGGCCCCAGGACCGACCCATGGGACACTCCGCTTGAAACCGGCTGCCAAGTAGACATGGAGCCATTGATCACTACCATTGATTTCAATTCCTGTGCAGGATAATTACAATTAGAGCTCGTGGAAAAACATTTTGGTGAAATTTTTTTTTTCTTGGAAAATGCTTTTTTGGTTGAAAATCAAAAAGTTTTGAAAAATACTGATTTGGACACAAATTTGGATCCTCCGCCCCCCCCCCCCCCCCCCCCCCCCGAAACAAAACATTTCAGTAATGTCAAATCATCCAATTTCACCATTTTCGGAATGGCACATTTTGATTCTTCGTTTTGGAACAAAATTCTTTTTACATGAAAAAAGGTTTCCAACAGTCAAGATCGGGACAAAAAGTTTCAATCGACACAAACCAAAAATGTTTTTGGAATTTGTTTTTCAGGAAATTTCAAAGTCAGATGAAAAAAACTCAAAATTACAGAATTTCCTGCAAAAGAGCAAATGCATTCCCTCCCATCCCCCCCACCAGGCTTATTCACAATGGCTTAGCCCACAGTTTCTGTGTTTAGGGCTACTGTCCTAGCGTACCAGCCAATGGCTACCCTCTCTGATTCACTTATTGTTCTCTATCCTCCACTGTTCATGGCTACAGGACTGAGGCAGCCATGTTCCATTTTGCCTAGTATTTGCATGAATGAATGGGAAGGAGGTGATGGCAGCTAGGCCTAGCGCAGCTCAACATTTAACATAGATTGCAAGCTCTTTGGGGAAGGGTCTGCCTGTGTTTGTAAACCCTGGTACAGTGATCCATGGCTAGAGCTATGATGATGGTAATGACCGAGAGAGAGGAGAGCCTAGAGTACCAGTACTGGTATGGGGATCTATGATTAGGATCTGTTGGCCTTAGTAGCTCACCTCTTAACTTAGCGGGAGAAGTCCTGCTGCTCTTCCTCCTGCAGCATCTGCTTTCATCCTTCCTGCCATCTACATTTTCAAATAATCTTTTACGACATCTCACCTTTTTCTTGGTCACCATGCAGAGTCAAGAAGCCAGCAGCACCCAGGCAAGGAAACACTCGGCCTCAATCATTTTGCAGAGGGCAGAGCTGATAAGAAATAGTAGGAGTATTTGTGTTTTTGTTTTTTTTTACCTGACTGGTTACTGACAATGAAATTGCCAAAGCCTGCCTTTCTCCTTTGCTGCGTTTCTCAGAGGAATTCAGTACAGCAGTGTCTGCCAACTTGAAGCAAGGACCACCCAGGAAACTGTCTTCCTTCTGAGAGGAAAGAAAACGGAAGTCTTGTTTTCTGCCCATAATGCAAGGATCTTTCCAAGCTGTGCCTTGGGGCGAATATTTGGGTAGAAGAGACTGTCGGTTTTACTCCTGTCAAACCTGTTCATTAAAAGCTGGTTCACCTCTGAAAGGCGACTCTAATGGCACAATCTTACTCTGCAGCTCTGTTCTCTTTGGTGTGTCGAGTCAGATCTGTGCAGGTTTTTTACTGCTTTGATTTGTTTGTGTTATTTTTGTCAGGCCTGTAAAGCCAACGCAGCTATGGGACAGAGAGTTCCATTTTTACTCACCCATCCGCAGATTTACCAAGTTCTGATTTACTCTTGAACAGCCCTGTTGAGACAGTTGAGTCACATGGGTACTGCTGAGGACAGTATCTGGCCTGCATACTCTTTATCTGAGGTGATGATGCACAACCCAGAAAGAGCCAGATTGACTGTCATATCCCATAGTCACACACCCTAGTGGTGACTGGCTGCCCAATTTTCTCCTTTTCTTGTGCCTGCTGCTACCCAGTTTTCATACCACGCCTTTGGTACTGATCAAAAGTGCCAGTGTAACATCCCTTCTGTTTAACCACACTTCCTCTGCACACCACCTGCTCCTCCTCCTCCAGTGTGCCACAATCCTGACTTGGGAACATCCACTTCTCAAGACAAAAGGGTAATTCAGACTCCGTGGTCTGTATAACCCTTGGCCTCTCTGCTAGGGCTGCCAGAAAGGTGCCAGTTATGACTGTGTGTTTCATGGCCAAACTTTTCCATGTAGGTGACAGCTGCCCTGAGGTAATAGCTGGTCTGGATTCTAACCAACGAGCTTGAGTTAATAACTTCTGTACCTCATTACAGATCCCTGGAGCCATAATATAATAAAATAAAATAAAATATGGAGATATACCTATCTCATAGAACTGGAAGGGACCCTGAAAGGTCACCAAGTCCAGTTCCCTGCCTTCACTAGCAGGACCAAGTACTGATTTTGCCCCAGATCCCTAAGTGGCCCCCTCAAGGATTGAACTCACAACCCTGAGTTTAGGAGGCCAATGCTCAAACCACTGAGCTATCCCTCCCACCCAGTGCCCTATTGAATTTCAAGAGAGGAATGATACAAAATCTAACAGGAGCAATGTTACAAAGTCTTAAAATGGGTAATTTTTTTTTTCCTTAAAGCCCCAGCTCTGAGAGGCAAACAAGAATCCCAGCTTTCATTAAAAAACAAAAAGCAGATTTCTGGCTCTCATGGTTGCAGAGAAAAGCTGGAAAATGTGACCCAAGTGCATCCTAAAGGCACAGAAATCAGAAGGCAAATAAAAAGAATCCAAATGTATTATTTTTTAAGCCAAACTCATGACTTTCTGGGAGCCTGACTCAGGATTTTTGAACACTTGGGGTTGGCAATACTGGAGGAGAATGCCCATGTGCTTTTGGTTACACTAGCATTCTGTGCTTGTAAAACTTGGGGGTATGCTCCGTCTTGTATTGCTCATTAATAGCATGGGGCTGCATAGGTAGCCTGCCCCTCCCCTGGCCTGTAATTTGGCTGAGGGGCTAATGAATGAGCACTGTGCTAATCTGCCATGAGTTACTTGTTTCCTTGTCACAGAGACTGCATATAGGTTTCAGGTAGTAGAATCCTCATGGGGGTTGCTGTTGGGAAGATTTTAATTGGCCCAATATTAATTTAATGTCTTGGACTCTTAAAGAGTCAAGAGTGCTTTATATTTAATAAATTGATTTGTCTTTTGGCTCCATAATTTATCTAGTTCCTTTCTATTGTCAGCAGAATTATGTATTATCAGGAAGATTATTGTGCTGATTTTTATACTGTGGATTGGAATGAAACTGCTGGCGCGCTCTCTGACTCTCTCACACACACATGCTCTCCTCCCTCCCCCTATCTCTCCAATTAGTGCTGAGCTAGACTAGGATCAGCTGTCTTGATTTAATAGCCAAAGCGGGGGAAATCCGATGCCTTTGCATTTTTTTCTTCAGTGAACTTTAGCTCTGAGGGGCACGTCTCCGCTAATTGACTATTAAATGAGATTGCTTGCTGAGGTGCGCTGTCTTGCAATTTGAATCCTTTATGGAACAGCTCTCTGTGCTCAGCTGTACACATGGCTCTTAAATATAATCTGCCTAATGACTGGAAGGCTTTCACTGGCTGCTCTGCTGGTATTAAGCAGCCCACAGTTTGGGTTACAAAACAAAACAAAACCTTTGTGCTTTTATTTCTAAAACAGTAACATTCCAGACAAAGGGCCACTCTTTAATCATGAAGTGGGTCCTAAAAGCAGGGTAATTTCAGGCTGGAATTTGGGGTAAATAATGCAGAGAGGTCTAGATTTTCAGAATTGTCCACACTCAGTTGCACATTCAAGTGACCAATTAGATGCCCAACTGTCCATTTTGATGTGCAGCTGCAACGACTGCATGCAAATAATCCTGTGTAGCAGTGGTTATACCAGGGATAGGCAAACTACGGGCCGCATCTGGCCCACTAGCCATTTTAAGCAGGCCCGCAAGCCGCACCATGCGACTCGGCCCTGCTCCAGCTAAGGCGCTGGGTTGGGGCCACACCACGCCGCTCCTGGAAGTCGTGGCATGGCCCCGCTCCAACTCCTATGCCTCCAATGGCTCCCTCCGGCACTCTAATGGGAGCTGCAGGGGCAGTACCTGTGGATGGGGCAGCGTGCAGAGCTGCCTGGCCGTGCCGCCGTGTAGGAGCCAGAGAAGGGACATCCCACTGCTTCCAGGAGCCGCTTGAGGTAAGTGCAACTCAAGGCCTGCACCCCCAAGCCTCTCCCCATGCCCCAACCCCCTGCCCCAGCCCTGATCCCCCTTCTCTCCAAAGCTCTCGATCCCAGTCTGGAGCACCCTCCTGCACCCCAAACCGTTCATCCTCATCCCCACCCCAGAGCCTGCACTTCCAGCCAGAACCTGCACCCCTTCCCGCATCCCTGCTCCAGGCCTAATCCCTGCCCTCCGAACCCCTCGGTCCCAGTCCAGAGCACTCTCCTACACCCCAAACTCCTCATTCCCAGCCGCACCTCCTCCTATACCCCAACCCCAATGTTGTGAGCATTCATGGCCCGTCATACAATTTCTGTTCCCCGATGTGGCCCTCAGGCCAGAAAGTTTGCCCACCCCTGGGTTGCACAGTTCTGAAATCTGAGCCCTAAGGCACCCTGGTTTCATTTGTGTTATAAAACAGACTGTGTACCAAGCTAGCCCAGTGAGCACTCTGCAGAAGCAGCTTCCAGCCTCCTGCAGCTGGCAGGGCTTTGGAGGTGGCATGCTCAACTCTTGAGAGGACTCACATTATTGAACAAGGATCCCTTCTGCCCATTTGAAGGGCAAGCACTGACTGACTCCAAAGGGAATGCTGTCCACACCTACTCAGACACCAGCATGGTAGCTGCAGCGCAAGCCCATGGGTGACTGGACAAAATTTGGGATTGATTGAGAAAACGAGTCATATTTAATCCTTCCCCACCCTGATCCCAGGGTAAGAAATAACCAGATCCATTCCCTTCAGTACGGCTGCCTTCTGCGCATCATTGTCAGCTGGGAGTGCCCATGTGAGGAATGCCATGTGAGCCTATGCCCCTTATCATGGGAGGCTGGGTGAATCCTTGGCAGGGTGTGTGGGGAAGGGATAGATTGCTCAGATTCCTTCCGGCTTTCTACTGTTGTCTGATACACATCGTGCTAGAAACCAGTGTCATAATGATTGAAGCAGCAGGATGGAATTGGTAAAAGAGGCAAACACCATGCTTGTTTTGTTGCTCTAGGGTAGGTAGTGCAGGAGCAGGTGGCTTTTTATCACTAATATTACTGCTGGACAAGGGAGGAGAGAATCTGTTGCTAACACAGAGCAGCTCGCTTTGACAAATGCCCAACCCAATAATAATTCTGTAAATCACAAACAGGATTCCCCATGATCTCTGCTCCTTTCAAATATTAGTCATTGATTTATAGCAGTGGTCCCCAAACATTTTTGGAGAGGTGCGCCCCACAGTTTGGGGACCACTGATTTGCAGTGAATTGTGTCAAGTGGCTTAAATTCTGGGTACAGTAGTTTTAATAAATAAATTAAAATGGTAGCAGCTTTAGAATAGTGGTTGGAGGAGAAATATATATAGCACATAAAATATCTAGTTTAATACTAACTGCGCACGCTTGTCAGGTTATTCTGCCTTGAAGAATAGCACAGCCAGTTGTTTGTGTTGTACCTAAATATGCTGGAGTCTAACTGTTTAACTGAGGCTTCATGAAATGAGATCTGTATCTCCACAGGGCTTTCTGAAGCAACACAATTTTAAATAAAAACAAACAGCAGGGTAAGGATGTGAGTAATGAATGATCTACAGCTTGTGCTTGGTTTCTGTCCCAAACCTCAAAATCCAACCCAACCCTTCTCTTCTTCCTGTTAGATTCCTCCTTCCTGCTCCAGCTTATTTGATCCCTGTGTTCTAGGTAGCCTGAAGGCCCCCCTCCTCTTCAGAGGTGAAAGGCCAAAAAAAGAACATAGGGATTGTCATAACTATAAAGGGAAGGGTAATAGCTGTCCTGTGTACAGTACTATAAATCCCTCCTGGCCAGAGACTCCAAAATCCTTTTCCCTGTAAAGGGTTAAGAAGCTCAGGTAACCTGGCTGGCATCTCACCTAAAGGACCAATAAGGGGACAAAATACTTTCAAATCTTGGGGGGGGAAGGCTTTTGTTTGTGTTCTTTGTTTTGGGACGGTGTTCGTTCTCGGGGACTGAGAGGGACCAGACATCAATCCAGGTTCTCCACATCTTTCTAAACAAGCCTCTCCTATTTCAAACTTGTAAGTAAATAGCCAGGCAAGGCATGTTAGTTTTCCTTTGTTTTCTCAACTTGTAAATGTACCTTTTACTAGTGTTTCTCTTTGTTTGCTGTACTTTGAACCTGAGACTAGAGGGGAGTCCTCTGAGCTCTTTAAGTTTGATTACCCTGTAAGGTTGATTTCCATACTGATTTTACAGAGATGATTTTTACCTTTTTCTTTAAGTAAAAACCTTCTTTTTAAGAACCTGATTGATTTTTTCCTTGTTTTAGATCCAAAGGGGTTTTGGATCTTGATTCACCAGGAGTTGGTGGGAGGAAGGAGGGGAATGGTTAATTTCCCCTTGTTTTAAATCCAAGGGGTTGGATTTGTTTTCACCAGGGATTTGGTGAAGGTTTTTCAAGGTTTCCCAGGGAGGGAATCCATTGAAAATGGTGGCAGCCGAACCAGAGCTAAGCTGGTAATTAAGCTTAGAAGTTTTTATGCAGGCCCCTACATTTGTACCCTAAAGTTCAAAGTGGGGATCTCAGTCCTGCCGTTCCAAGTAACCACAGATGCGTCCGAGCGAGGCGTGGGAGCAGTTTTAATGCAGGAAGGACCAGATCAAGAATTCCATCCTGTCGTATTTCTCAGTAAAAAACTGTCTGAAAGGGAAAGCCATTGGTCAATCAGCGAAAAGAAATGCTATGCCATTGTGTATGCGCTGGAAAAGCTACGCCCACATGTTTGGGGACGGCGTTTCCAACTACAAACAAACCATGCTGCGCTACAGTGGCTTCATACCGCCAAGGGAAATAACAAAAAACTTCTTCGGTGGAGTTTAGCTCTCCAAGATTTTGATTTTAAAATACAACACATTTCGGGAGCTTCTAACAAAGTGGCTGATGCACTCTCCCGGAAAAGTTTCCCAGAGTTAACTGGTTAACAATTGTTTTTGGAATGAAACATATTGTTAGTTTTTATACAATCAGTAGTATGTCTAAAGGTACATGTGTCTTATTAACTCTGTTTTCTCCTAGAACTCCAGGAAGAAATCACAGCCAGTGTGGAACCAAACATCCAACACTATCTGTGATTTGGGGGGCGTGTCATAACTATAAAGGGAAGGGTAATAGCTGTCCTGTGTACAGTACTATAAATCCCTCCTGGCCAGAGACTCCAAAATCCTTTTCCCTGTAAAGGGTTAAGAAGCTCAGGTAACCTGGCTGGCATCTCACCTAAAGGACCAATAAGGGGACAAAATACTTTCAAATCTTGGGGGGGGAAGGCTTTTGTTTGTGTTCTTTGTTTTGGGACGGTGTTCGTTCTCGGGGACTGAGAGGGACCAGACATCAATCCAGGTTCTCCACATCTTTCTAAACAAGCCTCTCCTATTTCAAACTTGTAAGTAAATAGCCAGGCAAGGCGTGTTAGTTTTCCTTTGTTTTCTCAACTTGTAAATGTACCTTTTACTAGTGTTTCTCTTTGTTTGCTGTACTTTGAACCTGAGACTAGAGGGGAGTCCTCTGAGCTCTTTAAGTTTGATTACCCTGTAAGGTTGATTTCCATACTGATTTTACAGAGATGATTTTTACCTTTTTCTTTAATTAAAAACCTTCTTTTTAAGAACCTGATTGATGTCTGGTCCCTCTCAGTCCCCGAGAACGAACACCGTCCCAAAACAAAGAACACAAACAAAAGCCTTCCCCCCCCAAGATTTGAAAGTATTTTGTCCCCTTATTGGTCCTTTAGGTGAGATGCCAGCCAGGTTACCTGAGCTTCTTAACCCTTTACAGGGAAAAGGATTTTGGAGTCTCTGGCCAGGAGGGATTTATAGTACTGTACACAGGACAGCTATTACCCTTCCCTTTATAGTTATGACAGGGATCAACTGAGTTTGTGGGACAACAAATGAGAAAACTGGAAGGGAGTGTGGGTCAAAGGTTCAAAATCCAGGTTCTGGAAGGGGACACTGAGCAGAGAACCCAGGAACAGAACCTACTACTCCAAACAATTATGACCAGGGGCATAGGAAGTGCTGTATCTATTTAAGCTCCACCCATAAACCCAAGATCTAGCCACGAGTCCACAGTAGCAGCATATTTGTGATAAAAGGAAGCGGTTAACACTGAAACCCAATGACAATATAAATATCAACATCCTGAGATGAATAAAGTAAGATCCACCTGTGGCATGCTGCAGTAGGGCCACATTTGGAAGGCTCTTTGCACCAGCAAAGACTAGAAGCACAATTTTAAAAAGCTTAGATTCTGCCAACAGGGAAGTAGCAGAACAGCATCTTACCAAATACTGGCTCAACCCAACTCTTGTTTTGGACCATGGCGGTGTCAGCAGGTGAAGGACTATTTAGAAAAGCTGGACGTGCACAAGTCCATGGGTCCAGATCTAATGCATCCAAGGGTGCTGAGGGAGTTGGCTGATGTGATTGCAGAGCCATTGGCCATTATCTTTGAAAACTTGTGGCGATCGGGGGGAGATCCCGGACAATTGGAAAAAGGCAAATATAGTGCCCATATTTTAAAAAGGGAAGAAAGAGAACCCGGAGAACTACAGCCTCACCTGCTCCCCGGCAAAATCATGGAGCAGGTCCTCAAGGAATCCATTTTGAAGCACTTGGAGGAGAGGAAGGTGATCAGGAACACCAAGGGCAAGTCATGCCTGACCAACCTGATTGCCTTTTATGATGAGATAACTGGCTCTGTAGGTAACTGGCTCTGAAGATGGTGGATGTGATATATCTTGACTTTAGCAAAGCTTTTGATAGGGTCTCCCACAGTATTCTTGCCAGCAAGTTAAAAAAGTATGGATTGGATGAATGAACTATAAGGTGGATAGAAAACTGGCTAGATTGTCGAGCTCAACAGGTAGTGATCAACGGCTCAATGTCTAGTTGGCAGCCGGTATCAAGTGGAGTACCCCAGGGTCGGTCCTGGGGCCGGTTTTGTTCATCATCTTTATTAATGATCTGGATGATGGGATGAATTGCACCCTCAGCAAGTTTGCAGATGACACTAAGCTGGGTGGAGAGGTAGATACGCTGGAAGGTAGGGATAGGGTCCAGAGTGACCTAGACAAATTGGAGGATTGGGCCAAAAGAAATCTGATGAGATTCAACAAGGACAAATGCAGAGTCCTACACTTAGGAAGGAAGAATCCCATGCACCGCTACAGGCTGGGGACCAACTGGCTAAGCAGCAGTTCTGCAGAAAAGGACCTGGGGATTACAGTGGACGAGAAGCTGGATATGAGTCTGCAGTGTACCCTCGTTGCCAAGAAGGCCAACAGCATATTGGGCTGTATTAGTAGGAGCATTGCCAGCAGATTGAGGGAGGTGATTATTCTTCTTCGAGTGCTTGCTCATATCCATTCCATTAGGTGTGTGCGCGCCGCGTGCACGATCGTCGGAAGATTTTCTACCCTAGCAACACCGGCGGGTCGGCTGTGGAGCCCCCTTGAGTGGCGCCTTCATGGCGCTGAATATATACCCCAGCCGACCCTGCGCCCCCTCAGTTCCTTCTTACCGCCCCTGACGGTCGTTGGAACTGTGGAGCGCTGCTTAGCTGTTCTCCACTCTCCCTAGCTTAGTTTGTTGTATCACAGTTATAGTTATAGTGTTTATAGTTAAATAGTTTAAAAGTTGTTCTAGTTGTTCTAAGTAGTTCAGGGGATTAAGGGGGTCGTCTCCCCCTTTCTCCCCCGGCCGCGGGGCCGGGCTCATGCCCAACGCTCCCGGCTTCAAGCAGTGCGCCTCCTGCGCTAAGCCTATGCCCACGAGCGACCCGCACGACTCCTGTCTGAAGTGCCTGGGAGAGTCCCATCAAACAGACAAGTGCAAGATCTGTAAGGCCTTCAGACCAAGGACCAAGAAGGAGCGGGACTTTCGGCTCCGGCAACTCCTGATGGAGGCGGCACTTAGTCCGGACGCTCCATCTACAAGTCAGGCCCTGGCACCTAGCACCTCGGTGCGCAGTGCCCCGGCGGCACCGGCTATGACGACCACGCGAGTGGCGTCAGACAAGCCTCCCCGGCACCGGACCTCGTCGGCACCGCAAGCAGTGCCTCGGCGCCGGTCATTATCCCCGGGGCATAAAAAAGCCCATAAGACGGGGACATCCGTGCCGAAGACGCCGGCTCCCCCAGTGCCGGGGGTAGAGCCGCATCCACCGGTGGAGCACCGGAAACAGGTGCCTCCAGCACCGTCGACTCCGGCGCCGAGGCCGTTGAGTACGGTGCAGATAGCGTCTCCACCGAGACCGGCGGTGATACAGTGCCTCCCGTCGACTCCAGAGACCTTCGCGGCGGCGAGAGACTTAATAGCTCTCACGGAGCCGGCACCGCCTCAACCACCGGCACCGACTGCACCGTTGACTCGCCCGGTCCAGTCGAGGGGGAAACCTGCCTTGATGCGCCCTCCATCGCAAGGGCTGGAACCTCGGCACCGATCCAGGTCCCGAAGCAGGTCCCCACGCCGCTCGCAGTCCCGGCACCGAATATCGCCTCGGCACCGGTCGTACTCGCGGCCAAGATCTTCTTCGCGGCACCGCTCTACGTCTCGGCACCGCTATGATCGTCGGCACCGATCAACGTCGAGACGTAGTTCTCGGCACCGCTACGGTCGACGCTCGACGTCGAGAGGCCGCTCCCGGCACCGGGCATACTCCAGGTCCTCGTCGAGGTCCAGATCCGACTCCCGGCACCGACGAGGTCATCGGCACCGGTCGCGGTCCCGGCACCGATCGCCGGCACCGCGTAGAGATAGATCATCTCCGGACCGGCACCGTGCGGCACCGCAGCCAATCGGAATCGTCTCGACGCTCTCGGCACCGCCGTGGCCATCGAGATCGGAGTCCCACTCCTCGGAGGACCTCTCGAGATCGGCATACCCCCCTCAGGGGCAAGCCGAGGAACAGGACTTGGGCCATTGGCAGGAGATGGCAGAGGACCATTCTCATGGCCCATCTCACTGGTCGTTTTGGACCCCGTGGGCGTACCATCAGGCGCAAGGGGCTCCAATTGCTTCGACCTCTCGCTCCGGTCACTCCATCAGAGGGGCCCCGGAGTCCACCATTTCGCGGCCTCCGCCAGGGGGCATGGAGGCTTCTGTGTCCGCACCACCTGACGCCCTGGACCCAGGCGCAGGTGATGCTCCAGCCCAGGAACAGAGAGACCAGGACCAGCCCTTGGATCCTGTTCCACCGGAGGCATCTTCCTCTTCTTCTCCGGATGAGGCAGTGGCGGGCACATCGTGCACAGGCCCACCTCCAATAGATCTTCGGGCTCACCAGGATCTTCTGCGCAGGATGGCCCGTAATATGGACCTGCAGGCGGAGGAGATAGTGGAGGTGCACGACCCGATCGTGAATATCCTTGGAGCGGATGCCCCATCGAGGGTAGCGTTACCCCTGATCCGCACGATACAAATCAATGCGGATACGATATGGCAAACTCCTGCCTCTATCCCACCCACAGCGAGAGGGGTGGAAAGGAAGTACTTTGTCCCATCTAAGGACTATGGGTACTTGTATACCCACCCCCAACCGTGTTCACTGGTGGTGGAATCAGTGAACGCACGAGAGCGCCACGGCCAGCAGGCTGCAGCGCCTAAATCAAAAGAGGCTAAGCGGCTCGATTTGTTTGGCCGTAAGGTATACTCAGCCGGAGGGCTACAACTTAGAGCGGCAAACCAACAGGCGCTACTGAGCCGCTACAATTTCAACTCCTGGAACTCTATGGGAAAGTTTAAGGAGTTGATTCCCCAAGAGTCCAGGGAAGAGTTTGGGGCCATGGTAGAGGAGGGCAAGAAGGTGGCTCGGACCTCCTTGCAGGCCTCCTTGGACATAGCAGACTCAGCTGCGAGGACCCTGGCTTCGGGTATCGCTATGCGCAGGATCTCCTGGCTTCAGGTTTCGGGTTTGCCTCCGGAGCTGCAGCAAACCCTACAGGATCTGCCCTTTGAGGGACATGGATTGTTCTCGGACAAGACGGACTCTCGCCTGCAGAGCCTCAAGGACTCGAGAACAATCATGCGCTCCCTGGGGATGCATGTTGTGGGCCCTCAGCGCAGACCATTTAGGCCGCAGCCTCAGCGCTTCTACCCCCCCCCCGCCTCGTCAGAGACAAGACTCGGCCCGGAGGCGAGGGCGAGGTGGTAGGAGAAGATGGGCTGGCCCTCAACCCGGTCAGAACCAGGGGCCACCAAGACCACCTTCAGGTCCTAGACAGAACTTTTGAAGGTGCGGTCGAGGACGGCGCCCCAGTCATCCCCCAGGATCCAGCCCCCTCCTTTCAGGATCGTCTCTCCCACTTCCACCGCGCTTGGTCCCTTATAACTTCGGACTGTTGGGTCCTCCGCACGGTGGAGAGGGGATACGCTATCCAGTTTTCTTCTATCCCCCCCTCCCACCCCCCTTCCCCGTCCCTCTTCAGGGACCCTTCTCACGAGCAACTTCTTATACAGGAGGTTTCTACGCTCCTGGCCATGGGGGCCATAGAGGAGGTTCCGATAGAGTTAAGGGGCAGGGGATTTTATTCCCGTTACTTCCTGATCCCCAAGTCCAAAGGAGGTCTGCGGCCCATCTTGGACTTGCGCGGACTCAACAAATTCGTAGTAAAGTTGAAGTTCCGCATGGTCTCTCTGGGGGCCATTATCCCTTCCCTCGATCCTGGAGACTGGTTCGCCGCCCTCGACATGAAAGACGCATACTTTCACATCTCAATTTACCCACCTCACAGACGCTTCCTGCGATTCGTGGTAAACGCGGTGCACTACCAATTTGCAGTCCTTCCCTTCGGCCTATCCTCGGCCCCAAGAGTGTTCACGAAATGTATGGCTGTCGTGGCAGCGTACCTTCGTCGGCAAGGGATACAGGTGTTCCCGTACCTAGACGACTGGCTGGTACGCGGTCGCACCAAGGAGCAAGTTCAAGCTCACGTCCACATAATAGTGCACACATTCAACGAGTTGGGCATCCTACTCAACAAGGACAAATCCACTCTAGAACCTACCCAGAGAATAGAATTCATAGGCGCAGTTCTAGACTCCAGACGTGCACAAGCCATCCTGCCAGACAACCGATTTGGCACCATCACGAGCCTCATTCAAGGGCTCCAGACGTTCCCAACTACCACGGTGAGGTCGTGCCTTACCCTGCTGGGTCACATGGCTTCCTGCACGTACGTAACCAGGCATGCCAGACTTCGGCTTCGCCCACTCCAGACCTGGGTGTCGTCAATATATCGACCACATCGGGACAGCCTGAACATGGTGGTCACGGTCCCGATCTCGGTCCTGACCTCCCTCACCTGGTGGCTAGATCACAATGTGGTCTGCGAGGGGATGCCATTTCACGCCCCACAACCCTCTCTGCACCTGGTCACAGACGCTTCATCTCTGGGTTGGGGCGCCCATCTCAACGAACACCATACCCAGGGCCTGTGGACTGCACCCCAGCTAGCCCTGCACATCAATGTTCGGGAACTGATGGCGGTGCGCCTGGCGTGCCAGGCATTTCTCAACCTCCTACGTGGCCGATGTGTGTTAGTTCTCATCGACAACACCACGGCCATGTTTTACATCAACAAGCAAGGAGGAGCACGTTCGTCAATTCTATGCCAAGAGGCCATTCGCCTGTGGGACTTCTGCATCGCCCACTCAATCCATCTCACGGCGTCGTTCCTCCCTGGAGTCCAGAACACTCTAGCGGACCGACTCAGCAGGTCCTTCCAGACGCACGAGTGGTCTATCCGTCCGGACATCATACATTCCATCTTCCAAAAGTGGGGGTTTCCCCAGATAGACCTGTTTGCATCTCGAGACAACAGGAAGTGCCACGTGTTCTGCTCCCTACAAGGTCGAGCTCCGGGCTCCCTCTCGGATGCGTTTCTCCTTCCCTGGAAAGACCACCTGTTTTATGCCTTCCCTCCGTTTCCTCTGGTCCACAAGGTACTGCTCAAATTGCGCAGAGACCAGGCACAGGTAATTCTGGTCGCTCCAGCGTGGCCGAGACAACATTGGTACACCACACTGTTGGAACTCTCGGTTCAGACACCGATCCCGCTTCCGTTGTGTCCGGATTTCATCTCTCAGGACCACGGCCGGCTGCGTCACCCCGACCTGCAATCACTCCACCTCACGGCGTGGCTGCTCCATGGTTCACCCAGGCAGAGCAGCAATGCTCGCACTCTGTCCAACAGATTCTGCTGAGCAGTAGGAAGCCCTCAACACGCACCACGTACCTGGCCAAGTGGAAGCGGTTCTCCTGTTGGTGCGAACAACGAGCCATGTCCCCGTTGCAGGCACCCATTCCTCTCATTTTGGAATATCTCCTCTCCCTAAAACAGCAGGGGTTGGCGATATCTTCAATTAGAGTTCACCTGGCCGCTATATTGGCCTTTCACCCAGGGGAACTCGCGTCCTCGGTATTCTCTAACCCGATGGTCGTTAGATTCCTCAAGGGCTTAGACCGGATGTACCCACAACAACGTCAGCCCGTTCAGACGTGGGACCTCAACCTGGTTCTCTCCAAGCTCACAGGTCCTCCATTCGAGCCACTGGCCACCTGTTCACTTTTGTACCTATCCTGGAAGACAGCCTTCCTTGTAGCCATCACCTCAGCAAGGCGTGTTTCTGAACTCAGGGCGCTTACATCCGAGCCCCCTTATACAGTTTTCCATAAGGATAAAGTGCAGCTTCGTCCACATCCTGCCTTTCTCCCTAAGGTGGTTTCTCCTTTTCATATCAACCAGGACATCTTTCTCCCGGTCTTTCATCCCAAACCACATGCCACTCGCCAGGATCAACGTTTGCATTCCCTGGACGTACGAAGGGCCCTGGCCTTCTATATTGACCGCACAAAGCACTTTAGAAAGACGACACAACTCTTCGTTGCAGTGGCCGACCGAATGAAAGGCTCACCGGTCTCCTCACAACGCCTATCCTCCTGGATTACGTCTTGCATCCGGACTTGCTATGACCTGGCAGGTGTCTCAGCACCGCACCTCACCGCTCACTCCACGAGGGCCCAGGCTTCCTCGACGGCTTTCCTGGCACAAGTTCCGATCCAGGACATTTGTAGAGCAGCGGTTTGGTCATCAGTCCACACATTTACAGCTCACTATGCACTAGTGCAGCAGTCCAGAGACGATGCTGCTTTCGGATCAGCGGTTTTGCACACAGCAATGTCTCACTCCGACCCCACCACCTAAGTTGGGCTTGGGAGTCACCTAATGGAATGGATATGAGCAAGCACTCGAAGAAGAAAAGACGGTTACTCACCGTTGTAACTGTTGTTCTTCGAGATGTGTTGCTCATATCCATTCCAAACCCGCCCCCCGTCCCCACTGTCGGAGTAGCCGGCAAGAAGGAACTGAGGGGGCGCCGGGTCGGCTGGGGTATATATTCAGCGCCATGAAGGCGCCACTCTAGGGGGCTCCACAGCCGACCCGCCGGTGTTGCTAGGGTAGAAAATCTTCCGACGATCGTGCACGCGGCGCGCACACACCTAATGGAATGGATATGAGCAACACATCTCGAAGAACAACAGTTACAACGGTGAGTAACCGTCTTTTCCCTTCTATTCGACACTGGTAAGGCCACACCTGGAGTATTGGGTCCAGTTTTGGGCCCCCCACTACAGAAAGGATGTGGACAAATTGGAGAGAGTCCAGCGCAGGGCAACGAAAATGATTAGGGGGCTGGGTCACATGACTTATGAGGAGAGGCTGAGGGAACTGGGGTTATTTATTCTGCAGAAAAGAAGAGTGAGGGGGGATTTGATAGCAGTCTTCAATTACCTGAAGGGGGGGTTCCAAAGAGGATGGAGCTTGGCTGTTCTCAATGGTGGCAGATGACAGAACAAGAAGCAATGGTTTCAAGTTGCAGTGGGGAAGGTCTAGTTTGGATATTAGGAAACACTATTTCACTAGGAGGATGGTGAAGCACTCGAATGGGCTATCTAGGGAGGTGGTGGAATCTCCTTCCTTAGAGGATTTTAAGGCCTGGCTTGACAAAGCCTTGGCTGGGATGATTTAGTTGGTGTTGGTCCTTCTTTGAGCAGGGGATTGGGCTAGATGACCACCTGAGGTCTCTTCCAACCCTAATCTTCTATGATTCTATGAGTTTGGGCCTTTTACCATTGTGCCAGTTCCTCATCTGTTGACAGTGACACATGTCTTCGCTGTGCAAGGCCCTACAGCTGTTGTGAGTAGGGCTTTTTCCTATGTGATGTTTGGGTTGAGAGTGGAAGGAAAACTATAGTAGAGTCTCCTGTAGAGGTAGGAGTTTTACACCAAGCACAAAATGGTTGGTGGCTGGTTTTCTGCCCACTAACCAAGCAAATATTGCCAGAGCCCTGAATTTAGCTCCTAAAGGGAATTAGAGGAGACTGATGGAATTAGAAGGCCAGCAGCAGTTCAGGTACGGAAGAGATAACTAGTGTCCTACCATCTAATATGATATTGAGTGCATCCATCAAGGTGCAGGTGAGATCCAGATGCAGTCAGCTGGAGACTCTAGGAGCAGAGCATCTCCAGGCCAAGACAGGTGAAGTGAAGCCATCTGTCCTTCTCTCCCCACTTTTAAAAGGCGCTAAAGGAATCTTTAGCAAGGTGTTTGTTTTAGAATGAGCAAGGTTAGCTTCATAGCTGTCCTTTCCCCTTTCCCGTCCTTTGCTTATATCAGCCCTGTGGAATAAGTTTGAAGTGTTAATTGGCAGGAGAGTGGCTTTTCCAGGTATGCTGTGGTGTGTTTTTAAAAATCATTGTCTGTTGTTCAGCATCCCAAGCTCTTGGCTGGAGGGGGAGAGGATGCTTTTGTAAATACACATATAACGCAAGGCCTTCAGGAAACTCTATGATGAGCAGCTTTCAGGATATCAGAAGGCAGCTCATCAGGAGAGCAAGGTGGCCTCACCCTTCGATGCAGTCATCACCAACAAAGCCCGGAAGGATAGGAGAAGCTCAGCTGCTTTGTGGATAGGACTCCCATTCATTGCTGACATGCCAGGGAATACTCTCCAGGAATGAAGAGAGGTCGGGTGTGGTGACGGAGAATTCAGTCAGTAGGAGTCTGGACAGCTGGATCTGGGTGTGCTGTGAGAGCCAGTCAGTGACTTACCATCCAGTCGTAAGGGGACTGTGCTGAAGTGAAGCTGATGTTGGGGCACCAGAGGACCTGTGCTGAGGAGAGAGGCTCCACTTTAACGAGAGGGGACTATGTAGCATGGAGTGAAAATAGAGAGACTTAAGGGGAATGGGGTTTTGTCAGATCAGGGGAAGACCAGCCCAGTATGCAAGGCTTGGGTCAGATCATAGAAACTGCAGGGAGCTGAGGCTGTTATGGGAATCAAAAGGGAGGAAGCTTTGAATTTACACTGGCGAGGTTTCTGAGGTACAAGTTCTGTTAAAAGCAAGAATAGAGATGCAGTTCTATTGGGGATAAAAATGTCTTCATGCTGGGATGTTTGGCCTAGCAAGATGAAATTGGTGTCACTAATTATCAGATCTCATATTTCAGAGCACCCATCTGATCACCTGTAAAGTTCAGAGGGAACATTACTTCCCTGTGCAGCATTCCACAGCTGATTAGGTGTCGTCTGGGCTGATTTCTCCCTACCTCATCCCCCTCTGAAGCAGTGAATTTGCTGCTTCTAAAGCCCAGAGGCTGTCCTAGATGGAGCATTGGTGTGAGCTTGTGTGGCAAATCCTGCACTCCCATCTAGTCAGTTATTGAGACAAGTTATGCTCAGACGAGGTACCTCGAGTGACATGTTGGCTTGCCCTAGCCTCGTGTTACTTACCCTTCGTCTTAAAACCACTAGAGCCATGTACACACCAGTTGCAGACACTTATCTGCAGTGCCCAAACCTTTCGGATCCCAGCATCTAACTTGGTCTTCCCCTATTTATGTAACAATAGCAGAGCTCATTCCATCCAATGGCAGAGCCTGGCTCCCAACTGCTCTGTGATTTCTCCTGTGGGAACTGTTCACTGTTTTGTTGGGAGGAGTGCTGTGAGCCATACGCGCTGCTTTGCTGTCATCCACTCCTACCTCCCTTTCTGCATAGTCAGGCTCCGACCCAGGGAGGACAAAATGGCCCACTGAAAAGTCAAGCTCCTGGGGAGTTTCAAACCCATGCCCGATCCCGCTGGCTGTCAAATCCCAGGTGCTGTCCCACTGTTTTTTCTCTCCCCCTTCCATTTGAAGGGATCCTCTATTTTTAAGTGACCCTTAAGGAATGGAGCAGGATTGACAGCCCTAAACTCTAAACTTTTCTGTCTCTCGACAGAGCAGGCACAGCGCAAGCAGGAGCAGTGTGTCTCAATCTCAGAAGTCACCTTCAGAGGATAAGAGGAGTTCAGGCTCTATTGCCCACTTCGTCATGGTGTACACTCTGCTGAGCCTACCGCTCGGGGGGCGGGTCAGAGATGTGAAAGCTGTAAGGGGTCGTTACAGCCATATGATCTGGGCTACTGCATGGCACAGGCTGTAGAATTTCATCCAGGGATTCCTGGAGTGAGTGTGATATAGTGTGTTGAACTTGAGTATGTGTTTTCAAAAGAGACATCCAATCTCCACTGAAGGACTTCAGGGGGCTCCGTCCCATTCCTTGGGAAGCTGTTCCTCTGGTCAATGATGTTCACCACTGAAAATGTGCACTTCTGATACAAGTTCTGTTATGTGACTGTGACAACCCCACGTGAAAACCCTCGGCAGGATGTATGCCCAAGGCATTCAGCGCTGCCCCACTGATTTCTACCACAGGAGCTAAAAGATTTGCTGCAGAGAGACTGAACCCAGATCCTCCAAGCTATTTAGGCACCTAACTCCCATTGATTCCAATGGGACCTTGCCCACACCCACATAGGCTGTTTGTGGGAGAGCTGGGAGTTGACCCTAGGTCTCCTGAGTGCCCAAGCACGGTGGAAGGTTTTGTGATGGGGGCTCCAGTTCAAGAGCAGCACTATCTCCATCTCCCTTTCAGATGGTAGCCATTTTCCATCCGCTCCAGGTGGTAGGTCGCTTAGATTTGAGGCCTGGCATCACACTCACTAAATACCTGTACAAAAGGCTGTGAAACACTCGCTCATGGTTCCAGGGCACAGCCCTCGCAAGAGGCTCTGTGGCAATTGGACAGTGCTGGGAGCCTTACCAGGTTGCTCTCCCTACACCACGTTTGTGGCTCCATCTTCCATATCAGCCTCTGGGAACTGGGAAGCTGTCTCTAGTTGCTGGAAGGGAGAAGGAAAAGCCAATTCCTGGTGCCTTTTCTGCCTGCCATTTCCCGGCTGTTGGGAAGTGGGGGAAGGGAAGTTCTTCTTTGAGTGATTGTTCACGTCCATTACACGTTAGGTGTGCACACGTTGTGTGCACGGATGTCGGAAACTTTTTCCCTTAGTGGCTCCCGTTGGGCCAGCAGGGGAGCCCCCGCCAGAGTGGCACCTCCACGCTGGTGCATATATACCCCTGCCAACCCGACCACCCTTCAGTTACTTCTTACCGGCAGTGGCGGCATTGGAACAACTCCTTATCTCTCGCTTGCGAGTGATCCCTTAGCATCGTTATCTGTAATTAGCAGTTACCAGTCATTAATAGTTCTCAGTAGTTAGCACTTCTTAATAGTAGATAGTTAAGCTTTCTTTGTTTTAGGTGTTTGGAAGTTGTTTCCAGCACCAGCCCTGGGCTGCCAGGCATGCCGCAGGCCCAAGGGTTTAAGGCTTGTACCACGGGCCGGAAGCCTATGCCAAACAGTGATCCCCAGTATTCATGTCTCCGCTGCTTGGGGGAATCACACCAGACTGAGCGCTGCAAGATCTGTAAGGCTTTCAAGCCAAGAACCAAGAAAGAAAGAGACTTTCGCCTTAAGCAGCTACTTATGGAGGCTGCGCTGCAACCTTCGGCCTCGGATCATCAAGCTTCGGCGCCGGCATCCTCAGAGCGGAGTGCCCCAGCGTTAGTTCGTGATCCGGCACCGGCAGGGCACTGCAAGCATACGACACTGAGGCAGCAGGACAGACCCCAGCACCGTTCGACCTCGCTGGTACAGTCGAAGGGCCAACCTAGAGGCAGAGGGCGCTCCTTGCATAAGAAGGAGGCGCCTCCAAAGGGCCCAAGCTCTCAAAAAAGCAGTGCGGCCCCAGGACATTCTTCGGCACTGGTGGCTCCGGCGCCGCAGGGCCCGTCGAGCCCCGGGCTAAGCGCTTTGAGTATAGAGGAAGGACTGGAGGAGCTCTTAGAACAGCCCTCCACGCTGGACACCTTTGAGGCGGCACAGGACCTCATCGAGTTGTCGGCGGCGAGCCCCCGCCATGGTAAAGAGAAGCCTCCAGCACCCTCACCAAGGGTGCCATCCAGAGGCAAGCCAGCAATAGTGCGCCGATCGAGGTCACCGCCCCAGCACTGCTTCCGGTTGAGCTCATCCTCCATGGACTCCCAGTTGCCCCTAACGCAACGGGACTAGAGGGCACCGGATCTGAGCCAGCATGCGGCACCGGCCCCATCAGTGTACCGCTCCCCGGCGCCGTCATCTAGCTAGCACCAAGGAGACGCTAGGCCAAAGTCCCCGGGCCCAAGCAGAAGACAACAATCCCAGTCCTGGGAGCATCGGTACCGATCTCGGTCCTGATCGGCAAGGAGCCATTCCCCAGCCCCCTGACGGCGTCGTTCCACAGCACCTCCTTGGCCTTCGAGGTCGGCGTCCTCAGAATCCGAGGTGGACTCAGGCCGCTTCAGCTATGCCCGTAGCAGAGAGCCCCAGACTGCATGCCAGGGCAGTGGCCCTTTTGGACACCATGGGCCTATCACCAGCAGCAAGGGCCGTCCTCCAGAGCCTTGAGGTTTGGCTACTCGGTGCATCGGTCCCGGTCCCCGGGCGGGCACCCCTCCGCATCCAAGGAGGCCATGGCATCCAGGCCACCAGACGCTTCTCCAGAGCACCGGAGAACGGAAGCAGCACCAAGCCTGGTGCCGTCCCAGGATCAATCAGTTAGACAGGACCTGAACGAGCCCCCGGCATACGGGGAAGGGCAAGAAGGTCTGGCGGAGGAGTTACAGCAAGCCCTCACCTCCTCGTCATCCCCGGACAAAGCTGTGGCTGGCATGGCAGTGTCAGGGCCTCTCCCAATTGACCACAGAGCGTACCAGGAGCTGCTCCGCAGGGTTGCCCAAAATTTGGGCCTACAGACGGAGGAGGCGGTAGAGCAGGAGGATCCTATGGTGGACATCTTAAGCCCCGAAGACCCCTCTAGAATTGTGCTCCCGCTCATAAAGACAATCCAGTCCAATTACAAGATGGTCTAGCAGACCCCAGCTTCTAGCGCACCGACGGCAAAGGGTGTGGAGAGGAAGTACTTTGTCCCTTCCAAGGGATACGACTTTCTCTTTTGTCATCCGGCCCCCTGCTCGCTGGTCATCTCCGCTGTCAATGAGCGGGAACATCATGGTCAGCAAGCCCCGGCTCCCAAGGCCAAGGAAGCTAAATGCCTAGACCTGTTCGGGAGAAAGGTCTGTTCCTCTGGGAGCCTCCAACTGAGGATTGCCAATCAGCAGGTGATCCTGAACAGGCACAATTTTAATTCCTGGATGGCAGTTTCTAAATTTAAAGATACCTTACCCCGGGGCTCTCAGCCTGAGTTTACGGTCCTTGTGGATGAGGGAAAGTAGCCAAGACCTCTTTGCAGGCCTCTCTGGACTTGGCAGATGCAGCAGCCAGAACAGTCGTCTCAGGTGTGGTGATGAGGCGCTCGGCGTGGCTCCAGGCTTTGGGCCTTCCACCAGAGGTCCAGAATACCCTTCAAGACCTCCCCTTTGAAGGGTCGGGTCTCTTTTTGGACCAAATGGATGCCAGGCTGCATAGCCTCAGAGACTCCCGGGCAACCCTCAAGTCGTTGGGGATGCACACCCCGGCACTCAGAGGAAGCCTTTCAAGCTCCAGCCGCCGCAGCAACGGCACTACCAGCCTCGTCCTAGTCTTACCGTAGGAGAGGCAGAGACAACGGGCGTAGGTGGAACAACACGCCTAGCCAAGGCCAGAGCCAGGGCAAAGCCCAACCCGGCAACAAGCAAGGGTTTTGAAGGATCAGAGGGGTAGCCGTGTTAGTCTAGATCTGTAAAAAGCAACAGAAGGTCCTGTGGCACCTTTAAGACTAACAGATGTATTGGAGCATAAGCTTTCGTGGGTGAATGCCCACTTCGTCGGATGCATGTTTTGAAGGTGCGCTCAAGGACAGCATACCAAACCAACTCCCGGATCCTTCCCGATGTTTCTTGACCTGCTTCTACCACGTGTGGTCCTGCATAACATTGGACCGTTGGGTCTTACGCACGGTACAAGTGGGATACACGTTTCAGTTCTCCTCCTTCCCCCCCCATTCCTCGTCCCTCTTCAGGGACCCCTCTCATGAGCACCTCCTCATGCAGGAGATACAGACGCTCCTCGATGGGGGGCAGTGGAGGAAGTCCCTTGAGAACTAAGGGGGAAAGGGTTTTATTCCTGTTATTTTCTCATTCCCGAAGCAAAGGGGGACCTTTGGCCCATTTTAGACCTGCGCGGGCTCAACAAGTTCTTAGTCAAGGTCTGCTTCCGCATGGTCTCCCTTGGCACTATCATTCCGTCCCTGGATCCGGGGGATTGGTACGCTGCCCTCGACATGAAAGACACATACTTTCATGTCGCTATTCATCCTGCTCACCGGCGGTTCCTGCGGTTCACCATAAACCAGCACCACTACCAGTTTACGGTTCTCCCTTTCGGCCTGGCAGCAGCCCCCCACAAGCTCACAAAATGCGTGTCAGTAGTGGCAGCCTTTCTGCGAAAGAGGAGAATACGAGTATACCCGTACCTCGACGATTGGCTCCTCACGGATCGGTCCAAGGAGGAGGTCCATTCCCATGTGACATAATCCACAGGCTGGGTCTTCTAGTCAATGTGCCCAAGTCCTCCTTGATACCCACACAAAGGCTGGAGTTCATCGGGGCAGTGCTGGACTCGGTACAGTCACGAGCGAGCCTCCCGCAATCCAGATTTCTGGCCATCCAGCGTGTCATAGACTCGATACTAAGGTTCCCCACAACCAGGGCCAGATGCTGCCTGCAGCTCCTGGGACACATGGCGGCGTGCACAAGTACGCTCGGCTGCGGCTCAGGACTTTACAGGCGTGGCTAGCCCGACTGTATCGCCTGGGAAGAGATCCCCTAGACCTTGTCATGACAGTTCCTGCCCAAGTATTGGACTCCCTGCTGTGGTGGCTCAACCAACCGGTAGTATGCGAGGGTATCCCCTTCGCAGCACTGCAGCCGGCTCTGACGCTGGTGACAGACCAGTCAGACCTCGGCTGGAGAGCCCACTTAGGGGATCTAAGGACGCAAGGCTTGTGGTCCAGAGACGAAAGGCTGCTCCACATCAACGTGAAGGAGCTCAGGGCAGTTTGCCAGCGTGCCAAACCTTTGACACTGCTTTAGAAGGGCACAGCATGACAGTTCTGACAGACAACACTATCGCCATGTTTTATATAAACAAGCAGGGCGGAGCCTGTTTCTCTCCCCTCTGCCGAGAGGCTCTTCTCCTGTGGGACTTTTGTATAGCCTGCTCCATCCATCTCATAGCGTCATACCTCCCGGGAGAGAGAAACGAGCTGGCGGACCGCCTCAGCAGGTCGTACTGCATACACAAGTGGTCGATGAGACCGGATGTCTTGCAATCGATCTTCCGAAAGTGGGGGTTTCCCCAAATGGAGCTCTTTGCCACCAAGGACAACAGCCAATGTCCACTGTTTTGCTCCTTCCAGAACCACAGTCCGGGCTTGGTCACAGATGCCTTCACGATCCCTTGGAGCGGGAGTCTGAAGTACGTCTTTCCACCGCTTCCACTCATCCACAGAGTCCTCATCAAAGTTTGCAGGGATAAAGCGGTAATAATTCTGATCGACCCAGGTTGGCCTCGCCAGCACTGGTTTACGGCTCTGCTGGAGCTGTCAGTGGCTGGCCCAATTGCCCTGCCCCTGCCCCGAGATCTCATCACACAGGACGGCGGGCGCCAGCTCCACCCGGATCTACAGTCGCTCAACCTCATGGCGTGGAAACTCTGTGGTTGAACACTGTGGCGAGCCAGTGCTCCCTTCCGGTACAGCAAATTCTCCTTGGCAGTAGGAAACCTTCCACTAGGGCGACCTACTTAGCCAAGTGGAAAAGATTCTCCTGCTGGTGTGAGCCAAAGCAAATACAGCCACTTCAGGCCACTATTCAAGTCATCCTAGAATACCTCCTGTACCTCAGACATCAAGGTCTCACTCCTTCCTCAATCAGAATGCATCTAGCCGCCATTTCAACATTCCACTCGGGGGTATCGGGACATTCTGTGTTTTCTAACCCCATGGTAGCCCGATTCCTTACGGGACTAGAAAGGGTGTTTCCCTACTCACACCCACCGGTCCGTCCCTGGAAACTTAACCTGGTTCTGGCCAAACTTATGGGACCCCCTTTCGAGCCCCATGCCTCTTGCTCTCTCCTGGAAGGTGGCATTCCTAGTGGCCATTACGTCTGTGAGGAGGGTGTCTGAGTTGAGGGCCTTCACCTCGGAGCCTCCGTATATGGTTTTTTATAAGTATCAGGGGGTAGCCGTGTTAGTCTGTATCTACAAAAACAACAGGGAGTCTGGTGACACCTTAAAGACTAACAGATTTATTTGGGCATAAGCTTTCGTGGGTAAAAACCTCACTTCTTCAGATGCATAGAGTGAAAGTTACAGATGCAGGCATTATATACTGACACATGGAGAGCAGGGAGTTACTTCGCAAGTGGAGAACCAGTGTTGACAGGGCCAATTCAATCAGGGTGGATGTAGTCCACTCCCAAAAATAGATGAGGAGGTGTCAATTCCAGGAGAGGAAAAGCTGCTTCTGTAATGAGCCAGCCACTCCCAGTCCCTATTCAAGCCCAGATTAATGGTGTTAAATTTGCAAACGAATTTTAGTTCTGCTGTTTCTCTTTGAAGTCTGTTTCTGAAGTTTTTTTGTTCAATGATAGTGACTTTTAAATCTATAATTTAGAATGACCAGGGAGATTGAAGTGTTCACTTACTGGCTTATGTATGTTACCATTCCTGATGTCCGATTTGTGTCCATTTATTTTTTTGTGGAGGGACTGTCCGGTTTAGCTAATGTACATGGCAGAGGGGCATTGCTGGCACATGATGGCATATATAACATTAGTGGATGTGCAAGGGAATGAGCCCTTGATGGTGTGGCTGATGTGGTTGGGTCCTCTGATGGTGTCACCAGAGTAGATATGGGGACAGAGTAGGCAACAAGGTTTGCTACAGGGATTGGTTCCTGGGTTGGTGTTTCTGTGGTGTAGTGTGTAGTTGCTGGTGAGTATTTGCTTCAAGTTGGGGGGTTGTCTGTAAGCGAGGACTGGCCTGCCTCCCAAGGTCTGTGAGAGTGAAGGATCATTTTCCAGGATAGGTTGTAGATCGTGGATAATACGCTGGAGAGGTTTTAGCTGGGGGCTGTATGTGATGGCCAGTGGTGTTCTGTTATTGTCCTTGTTGGGCCTGTCCTGTAGTAGGTGATTTCTGGGTACCCATCTTGCTCTGTCAATCTGTTTCCTCACTTCCCCAGGTGGGTATTGTAGTTCTACGAATGCTTGATAAAGATCTTGTAAGTGTTTGTCTCTGTCTGAGGGGTTGGAGCAAATTCAGTTGTATCTTAGGGCTTGGCTGTAGACAATGGATCGTGTGATGTGTCTTGGATGGAAGCTGGAGGCATGTAGGTATGTATAGCGGTCAGTAGGTTTCCGGTATAGGGTGGTGTTTATGTGACCGTCACTTATTTGCACTGTAGTGTCCAGGAAGTGGATCTCTTGTGTGGACTGGTCCAGGCTAAGGTTGATGGTGGGGTGGAAATTGTTGAAGTCCAGGTGGAATTCTTCAGGGGCCTCCTTTCCGTGGGTCCATATGATGAAGATGTCATCACTGTAGCGCAAGTAGAGGAGGGGCACTAGGGGACGAGAGCTGAGGAAGTGTTGTTCTAAGTCAGCCATAAAAGTGTGGGGCCATGCGGGTACCCATAGCAGTGCCACTGACTTGAAGATATAAGTTGTCCCCAAATCTGAAGTGGTTGTGGGTGAGGACAAAGTCACAAAGCTCAGCCACCAGGCGTGCTGTGGCCTCATCAGGGATACTGTTCCTGATACAGCTTGTAGTCCATTCTCATGTGGAATATTGTTTTAAAGTGCTTCTACATCCATGGTGGCCAGGATGGTGTTTTCAGGAAGAACACCAATGCATTGTAGTTTCCTCAGGAAGTCGGTGGTGTCTCGAAGATAGCTGGGAGTGATGGTAGCGTAGGGTCTGAGGAGAGTCCAAATAGCCAGATAATCCTGCTGTAAGAGTGCCAATGCCTGAGATGATGGAGCATCCAGGGTTTCCGGGTTTATGGATCTTGGGTAGCAGATAGAATACTCCTGGTCGGGGTTCTGGGTGTGTGTCCATGTAGATTTGTTCCCATACTGTAGCTGGGAATTTCTTGAGCAGATGGTGTAGTTTCTTTTGGTATTCCTCGGTGGGATCAGAGGATAGTGGCCTGTAGAATGTGGTCTTGGAGAGTTGCCTGGCAGCCTCCTGTTCATAATCCAATCTGTTCATTATGACTACAGCACCTCCTTTGTCAGCCCCTTTGATGATGATGTCAGAGTTGTTTCTGAGGCTGTGGATGGCATTGCGTTCTGTATGGCTGAGGTTATGGGACAAGTGATGTTGTTTGTCCACAATTTCAGCCTGTGCACGTCTGCGGAAGCACTCTATGTAGAGGTCCAGTCTGTCATTTCGACCGTCAGGAGGAGTCCATGCAGAGTTCTTCTTCTTGTAGTGTTGGTAGGAGAGTTCCTGTGGGTCAGTGCACTGTTCAGTGGTGCGTTGAAAATATTCCTTGAGTCGGAGACGACGAAAGTAGGCTTCCAGATCACTGCAGAACTGTATCGTGTTCGTGGGGATGGTGGGACAGAAAGAGAGTCCCCAAGATAGGACAGATTCTTCTGCTGGGCTAAGTGTGTGGTTGGAAAAATTGACAATGTTGTTAGATGAGTTGAGGGTACCAACTCCTGGCACCAGTCGTGACAAAGTTCTGTCCTTGACTCCGTGGGTCCTGCGTTTCCTGACGGATTTTGCTAGCCTCAGAGGCTCACTGTGACCCTCCACATAGCCCTTCTCTCTCTAGAGGCAAGGGTCACAGTCTACTGAGCCATTTTCATCATAAGCTAGCAAAGGAGGTGAGGAGAAACAACCCTCCCTCACACAGTCTCTGTTGTCTCCCAGTATCAGTGATTAATCAGGGAGGGGAGGGAGGGAGCCTGGGCCCGCCCTCTACTCCGGGCTCCAGCCCAGGGACCCTAAACTTAGCAGCTATGGAAGCTGACTTTTTGGAAATAGGGCATGTACAATTCCCTGGGCTACTTCCCCACAGCAGCCCCCACTCAATACCTTCTCCTCAGGGCCTCCTTCCTTGCACCTGATATGGATTCGTACTACTTCGTTCCTCCGACAGCACAGCTCCCTCCTATAGCTCCTGACACCCACATTGCACTGACTAACTGGGAGGCTTTTAACTAGTTCCAACCAGTCCTTGATTGGCTTCAGGTGTCCCAATCAATCTAGCTGTCTCTCCTGCCTTCTAGAAGGATCTTAATTGGCCCCAGGTGTCTTGATTAACCTGGAGCAACTGCCATTTGGTTACCATGGTACCAGGGATTTGTTTAGCCCAGGGCTAACATACCTGTTCCTCACTACTTTACTGTAGCCATCTGGCCTTGCCCCATCACAGTCACCTAATGTGTAATGGACGTGAACAATCACTCGAAGAAGAAAAAACGGTTACCTACCTCTCGTAACTTTTGTTCTTCGAGATGTGTTGTTCACGTCCATTACACTTCCCACCCTCCTTCCCCTCTGTTGGACTCACTGGCAAGAAGGAACTGAAGGGGGGTCGGTTCGGCAGGGGTATATATGCACCAGCGTGTAGGCGCCACTCTGGCGGGGATTCCCTTGCCGGCCCAACGGGAGCCACTAAGGGGAAAAGTTTCTGACATCCGTGCACGCGACGTTCGCACACCTAATGTGTAATGGATGTGAACAACACATCTCTAAGAACAACAGTTACAAGAGGTAGGTAACCGTTTTCTCTGCATTTCTACCTCTCCAGATGGCAAAGGAAAGCTCAGTTCTTTCTATCATCTTCCTCTGGGGAGTTACAATAAATATATTCCCAATGTGATTGGTCTCTGCAGGGACACACCCTTCTGAACAGCTGCTGTCAAGCCAGGGAGGAGAACAGATCCACTTTCAGGACTGCACACCCAGAGCATTCAGAAACCATGAGTCACGCCCTGAAAAATTCATGAGATTTGGCTTAAAATGAGAACTTAAAAAAAAAAAAACTGGGGCTTTTTTCTCTGCTTTCTGGTTTGGGAGCCTTTGGGGAGCACTCAGGCTTGAAAAAAGGACCTTTCTCTACAACCATGAGGCTTAGAAACTCACTTTCAAAAACAAATGCAAGCCAAGAGTTTCTCCTAATCACATGACTCCAGGAGCTGGGGGCTTCCAGAAGAACACCAGGTATCATGAGGCTCGTGATAAAATAAGAGAGTTGATAGCACTGCAGCTAGCAAGGAGCTGGAAGTTCGGCCCCACTGTACACTTTCTCCTATAAGACGCTTTCAGTAGCTAGCCCTGACTTCTTTCTTTCGCTTGAGTTGGACTGTGTTGTTTGGGCTGTGTCCCCTTTTTGGAGCTTTAGGGCTTTTCCTGCTTACATTCACCCTTCAAATACTAGGGTGTCTCTCATTTGGCAATTTCTTAATCTTTGAATGGAACCATCTTGTAAAAAGAAATGAAATTCTTACGCCCGCAGTGGTGATGTACTCCCGCCCCCAAAGCAGTTAAGCATATTTGACTCCCAATTCAGGTTTTATGTCTGCTGTAGCAATGTACAAATGTTTATCGGCCCCCAAAGTCCCACATGCTGCCAGCGCGAGCTCACCACTAGCTCACACTAGATTGTGTAGAGTCTGCACAATTTATGTCTTTCCGTGGAATGGCGAAGCAATTGGTCTATTGGGTTTCAAGAAACCCTCACTTATTTCTTGTTATAGAGAAACAGTTGTGCTAGGCTGGAGAGGCCTGCTTTAATTTTGGGGGTCTTTCTCTTCTAGTTCTTTTCCTTTTTCGCTGGACTTTGCAAACATCTGCTGATGGGAAGCAGCATGTTTTGTTTTGAAACTGAACATTCACAAGCCTGCCAGATGCATTGTTCTTTCAGTCCCTTTCTGCCCTGCCCCCATCTTGGCTCTCTTGCCTCGTTTTGATCAGAGTATGGCATTAAACTGACACAGTGGGAAGCTGATCAAAATTGAAGCTCAGGCATCTATCAAACCACCTCTGTCATTTTATGCAGGCACACTGATGAAGCCTGGCACCCGTTCCCTGGAAGATGAGCGCAGGGCACGTTCTCAGGCTCGGCTGAGTAGGATGTTACAACCTCCATGCAGTTATACTACTGTAAGGCACATAGGGCTAAAAAAAAAAAAAGCAGTGTGGGAATTACACCAATTGCTGTATCATCCAAAGTCATTCACTTTGAAATCCCTTTAGTCTTGGAACAATTCCATTACCGTTACTTTTTATACGCGATTTGAAGCAGCTTCTCGGCTGGCTAGAAATGAATCAACGCATCAGTCTGGAGGGGATATCATAACCAAGACATTCCTGGAGTACTTCAAGGCTGCTTAGAACTGGAATTCTAAACAAAGGAGCTGCTATTAAACAGAAGAGGATGGAGTTTGCCTCCATGAAAAGAGGGGAAGAATTTCTGTTCTGTGCGCCAGCAAAAAAAATTTTTTTTTTTTATATAAACTCAATTACCAATTAAAATCTGAATAGTTTGGCAAGAAGGAACTTAGATGTTTTTAAGGTAGCAAAGTGGAGTAATTTTGTGCAGATGAAAATTGCTGCTCCTACCTTTCTCAGGCAAATTCCTTTTAAGTACATTTTATTCCAAGCTTAATTTCAGCCTAGAGCTGTGGTGGCTCATGGTTTGATTTTAAACATTTGACCAACCTCCATTGGTCAGTAGGAGCTGAGCGCTTAGTAGCTTTGAAAGTCAAGTCGCGTTTATTTCCTTGCCTAGCTATAGACGTCTCTGAAGGGTGTTACTCCAAATTGTCACCAATGTTAGTGAGCTGAATTTAGCCCCACAATTATGCAGAATATAAGCCACCAACAGAGTCCACTGCTACCTTGTGGTATATATGCCAGATTGGACCATGTAATTAGAGCCGGGGGAAGTTTTTTCAGCAAATAATAAATTTTCCAAAAATGCATTTTTGGGGGCACAGAAACATTGGGAATTTGGCAAATGGTTTCAGCCCAAAAAAGATTTGTTTTTAAAGTTGATGGGGTGTGTTTTGACCATTTCAAAATAAAACACGATGACTTTTCATTTCAAAATGTGTCCTCTTGAACTTTAGCTAGATTTATATTAAAAACCCAAACAAAAGGAAACAAACACCTGGAAACAAAACACAATGATTGATTTATTGTTTTTTCGGATCAAATAAAACATTTGTTCAACCACAATGAAATTTGGGGTGGGGAGGGATTAGATTACGGTGAGAAAAAACCCCAAAACATGCAATTACAGCTCAAACTGAACCAAAAAAAAATATTTTTTTGATATTTCGGTTCCCCTGCCCCCTTACCAAAAAATCGATAATTCACTCATCTTTACAGGCAACAAAATACCACTGAATCTGTCCTTTCTTTCTATCTGCCATTGGCATGCCATTCTTATATGGACAGCCATGTAAGAATACCAGTTGTCTGACCCATTGTGTAAACACAAGTTTTTATACCGATTTAACTGTTAGTTTAGAAACAGATCTAGTTAATTCAGAACACGCACTAGCATGGACAAAGTTATAGCCATATGAAGATGCTTATACAGATAGCTTATTGAGTTAATATGCCAATGCAAGCACCTTTAAAGCAATACATCCATATTGGGGGTCTGATATAACTGTATCCGTTTTCTAAACTGGTATAGTTAAATCAGTACAAAACTGGTGTGTTGACCAACCCAAAGAGTTTACAGACTAAAAAGAAGAAAAGCACCTTGATGGTGAAATTATCCCACAAATGATGAAAGCAATGAAATTCAGCACTTCTATTTGACATGTGCCATTAATTTAGAGGGGTTTTTTTTCACAGTTTATTTTTATAAATGTTTTAAATACATCATAAAAATATAAAGGTTGTGGGTACACCAATGTTCAACCTCACCCCATCTTTGCATATAACATAATAAATCAGAGGATTATTTATTTCCCTTTTATTTAAAGTGGCTGGTCTCCACCCAGAAGTTGCATTGATGCAAGGTGTGATGTTTCGCTGATTTAGTTAAAGGGGCGCAGCGGTGTGTACAGGGCAGACCCTAGAACCCGTGGTCAGGTGTGAGAGGAGGAATAGGTGGTTACTAGTGGGTTGGAATCATTCTGTCCTCACAGTATCAAAAGCCGGGGCTGTTTCACTTAAACCCCCATTGTGGTCCATGCACACTTGGTATAACGTAATTAGCTTGCCTATTGTGACTGCTTTAGAAATCTCTGCCAATCAGAGTATGTCTTCACTGTAGTGTTAGCCTGGGCTAGCCTAGCCTGGGTGGGGTGTCCCCACTGCAAAGCCCTACCTGGGCCAGATCCATATAACCACACCCACAGCGTCTCTGGACTAGCTCGTGGGCTAGGATTGATGACTGATGGGGTATCCCATCGTTCTTAGCAGCATATGAAGCTGGGCTGCTCTGTGAATTTGTTTGCTAGGTGTTGCCCCTTATCCCCTCTTTCATCCACACTGGAAAATCTCTATCCTAGGCTTGAGCTGGGTTTCTCTTCGGCTCAGCTGGCCACCTGTCTACTTTGCAGTGAGAACGCAGGCTATAACAGCCTCACACACTATCCTGTAAAGGAGCCAGAGTTGGGCCTGGCCTATGTGCAGTTTTTGTACTGGTGTAACTGCGGCTACGTCTTCACTACCAACTTTAAAGTGCTGCCGCGGCAACACCTTTAATGTGGCTGTGTAGTCACAGCAGCTCTCCCAGCGCTGTAAAAAAAAACATCCCCACAAGGGGAGTAGCTACCAGCTGCACTCCCAGTGCTGGTGCACTGTCTACACTGCCACTTTACAGCACTGAAACTTGCATCGCTCAGGGGGGTGTTTTGTCACACCCCTGAGCAAGAAAGTTTCAGTGCTGTAAAGTGGCAGTGTAGACAAGGCCTAAAGGCGGGGTGATTTTGCACCAATATAATTATACCAGTATAATGCCCCTAGTGTGGATGCAGTTATACTGGTATAAAGGGGCCTGCTACCAGGATAACTTATTCCCCTACACCGCTGGGAACACCTTCTTGCCACTCTAGCTGCGTCCACACAAGGGTTTAACTGTGCTGGGGCACTTTGACTGTATAGACAAGCCCTTAGCAACTATCTTTAAAAGGCTCCAGGGAAATATTTTCCTTCATCCCGCTGGCAGGAAGTGCGCTCTCCATGGCAGCACTCCCTTCCCAAAACATTCTGAGCTGGGCAGGAAACTCCCGTCCATTCCCTGATGAGGTTTTCCTGCTGAGAAAGGAAACTTGCGGGTCAGAGACTCACAAACTTTAAGGTCAGAAGGGACCATCATGATCATCTAGTCTGACCTGCACATCGCAGGCCACAGAACCTCACCCACCCACTCCTGTAATAGGCCCCTAACCTCTGGCTGAGTTGCTGAAGTCTTCAGATCATGATTCAAAGGCTTCTAGTTGCAGAGAATCCATCATTTACTGTCGTTCAACCCAGCAAGTGACCCATGTCCCACACTGCAGAGGAAGGCAAAAAAAAAAACGGGTCTCTGCCAATCTGATCTGGGGGAAATGCCTTCCCACCCCCAACTATGGCTGTAGTTTGAGCAATGTGTTTGCCCCATAGCTTTCCAGAACTATGCTTCTGAAAGGCAAATCAAAGATGGAGGGGGACTTTTGTAAAGCGTTTATAAAGCTTGAATAGTCGTCCGCGCTCATAGGGATCACTGGACTGGGAGTTGAGACCGGGGATCTCTGCCATTTGCTTTCTATGTGACCTTTGGCAAGTCATGTTGCTCCTCTCTGCCTCAGTTTCCCCATCTGTAAATTGAGGGTGCTGATGCTGACCTTTTTAAAGCGCTTTTGAGATCTACTGATGAAAAACACTGTATAAGAGCTAGGTAGTTCACCCCTCTCTGCCTCAGTTTCCCCATCATGTCAATGGGGATCATGCTGTTTATCCCCCTTGTGAAATGGTTTGAGATCACAGAAGAAAATAGAATATAGAATAGCTAGGGTGCATTGTATATCTTGAAAAGTACCATGTAAATCCCATGCACTGGATTAATATATAAATATAGCAATAAAATACAAGTCCGAATCTTAGCGTGGCAGAGTTTGACCTTCTGTCAATTGCTACCACCAGGAAGCTGGAATGACATTTTGTCTTCCTGTAGCAAATCTTTATTCCCCGCTGACTTGACTTAGACAAAAATACATCCAGCTCTGACTGTGCCATTAGCAAGCTCTCCCACTGCCTCGAGCAGTCCTCACCGTGTCGATGACAGCCTTGCGCTTGGCCTGTCACATCCTTCCTTAGGTCTCTGTGCTTATGGAGCCCACATGTCATCTTGTCAGGAGCCTGGCCACTGGGCTCTCCAGGTGTAGCAGTCCACCTGTCACAGCCACCTTCTGGCAGCCCCTTTATTATTGTAATGATGGTGAAAGAACTAAACTCTCTTCCTCGCAGAGGTGACAGGTTCCAGGCTGTGGGAAGGAGGGTAAGGAGATATTGATTCCCAGTTCTCTATACTAATCACTGGTTAGACTGCTACTTTTGTACTTCTTTTAGGGGCCCTGGTGAGGCTTAACCCAAGGGAAAGAAGTCTGTGTGGTTTTGATGGTTATACAAACATTCCTTTCTCTGAGACTGGTAATCCACTAGGGTTTTCAGTATTGCACATTCATTTTTGTTACTATCATTATTCATTTGGAGAGGAGCATTCATTCGATAACTGACACCGTCTAGGGCAGGGATCTCAAACTCAAATCACCACGAGGGCCACATGAGGACTAGTACATTGGCCCAAGGGCCACATCATTGAAACCTTTTCATACAATGATACAAAAGTATAGTCTAAAATGAAAAAAATGAAGAGTACTATAGTATGCTATTAAAAGTCAATGTATTAACTTTTTTAAAACTGAAATGCGAAGAGGGGTTTTAATAAAATATAAACACCTGTAACTATTCCTTATGTGGTCAGTAACACTGATGATGATCTACACTAACAGTCTATCAACATAGCTGTAATGGTAGGAACTTTTTAAAGTAACTATTCATACAAAATAAGTTGCCACTTTTAACAAACAATCTTCCCAACTACTCACTCACAGCAAAGAATTTTTTCACTTGACCAGAGCTCACATACTGAACTTCATACCTCAGACTGCTCATCTAGTCCATGAGGCCCCCCCGCCCCACATCTTCCCGCCCCTTCCCCATCCCCATTCCAACCCCTTCCCCAAAGTCACCACCCCAACTCCACCCCCCTCTGCCCCTAATCCAACCCCTTCCCCAAATCCCCGCCCCAGCCCCACCTCTTCTCCGCCTCTTCCCCTGAGTGCGCTACGTCCCTGCTCCTCCCTCTCCCTCCTGGAAAGGCCTAAGCGCCGCCAAACAGCTGTTTAGCAGCAGGAAGTGCTGGGAAGTAGGCAGAGGAGCGGGGATGCGGCACGCTCGGGGCCTATGTCCGTGTGTTTGAGATCCCTGGTCTAGGGAGATGGGTGTGTATGCCTGCACAGGCTATCACCGCTGTTTAATATATTGCAGTAGCCCCTAGTAGCCTCAACCAGGTTGGACCTCACTATGCAAAGCTCTATACAAACACATACATGTATAAAATAAAATTGTACATATCTCATACCCAGAATCCCTCCTGGGATTTCCATGGTATGTGCCATTCAGTCCCCAAGCCAGGGTGGATTGATTTAAACCAAGGCAATTTAAATCATCAATTTTTTTAATCAACTTTTCCATTTGTACTTCAGTTTTTTTCTAAAGAAAGGTGTGCACTCTCATTGATTGATATAATCATTAAAACATGTTGATTTACAAGTAAGTAGAGCTTTTATGCTATATTTGGTACATCTGTTTGCTTCCTGGGAGGGTTCACTATAACTATGTAGGCTTATTTAGGTAATAATATAATTTAATATTTTCAGATTCTTATTAATTGTGCATTTTTAGCACGTTAGAAAATGGTGAATGAGATATTGCTTATTTACTAGATAACTTTTTGCGTATGATTTGTGTCAAGCTGCATTAGGATGGTAACTGGAATTGAAACAAACGCACAAAACAGCATATACAATTTGTTTTTATTAAATATAACGACCTTAAGTGTTTTGAATACATAAACATCTCTGATCAAAACATGTTTCAGATATACAACCGAATTATAAGTTTAGGTCTTAACATTTTTCTATTAAATTCAGATTTCATTTTAAACAGGTTTATTTTAAAAAAGAAAAACTGATTCTAATTGAAATAAAATAAAAAAATCCGATTCAAATTAAAAAAAAACTTTAAAAAAATCTTCAATTTTTATCCACCTTGCTCTGATCGCTAGGCTTGGACACTGCATCCATGTCCTGCTCCTTTTTGTCTTTTTCAATTGCAACTGCTTAGAGCACAGCAGCCGTGTTTTCCTATATGTCTGCACAGTACCTAGCACATGTTGCCTATTATAGTCTTAAAAAAAATTAAATGTAATCTTTTTTATTCATTGAGTGCTGAAAAGGGAGCCTGGCAGCATGCAGATGCTTAAAATAAGTCCCTGGCGCAACGAGTTTTCAGTCTAGTAAATTACATGATGGAAGAGAGAGAAAACGGGGGATAGGAATCGGGTGGGGAGGAAGAGAGGACAGTAACAAGACTGTACAGTTAATTATCCGTGTGTGCATAGCACAGTGGATGTAAGAGGACGTTTTCAAGAGCACAGGGCAGTTCAGTGCCCAAGTCCCATCAAAAGTCAGAACTACCCTGTACTTTTCAATATCTCCCCCTTAAAAACAAACCACACAGACCTATCAAATAAATGACCTACGAGGAAGTTGTCTTTGCCAGCTCCCATCCTGAGTGTGTCGTGGTAGTGGCAAGTGGTTCTGATGGGGTGAGCATGTGTGGGGGGCAGCGTGGAGATAGGCTCCAATGCCTTGCACAGAACTCACCGAGGCTGGTGTCATTAGCAGAACAGGGGAAAGGAGGCAATTTCTTTTCCTGTTGAAGTAAATAGCAAGGCTCCCCTTGGGTTAAATTCAGTGGGAGGTTTGCTACTGACTTTGATGGAGCCAGGACTTGCATGGGGAGTAGCATGGCTGTGGTTGCAGTAGTCAGAATTAAGTGTCTCTTTATAGCAGCTATGACACATACGGCAATTTCCTGCAGTATCTTTGGGAGATGCGAGTGAATTGAGTTTAAATAGCTTTGGAGTCCATTGTATTCCAAATGCAAAGTGCATGTGTTATTGTGGGATTGTGTGTAACTCCTCTAGGGAAGAGATGTGGCCCCTGGAAACCTTGCATGTATTGTGAGCTTCAAAGCTTGCTTTTAAACAATGTGCCAGACAAGAAGGAACTTTTGGGACAAACCACGGTAAGTGGGTTTCCTAGGAAATACCCGGGGGGGAGGCAAATGCAAATTCTCACCTGGACCCAAACTTTTGAAGCTACGTCCTGAGGAGAGAAACATTGTCTCACTGATTACCCCCACTGTATGAAGGAAAGGCTAATCTATGAATGGGTGTGTTTGTTCTAACAGCTGTTACAAACTTGTAACCACAGAAAAACCCCATGGTGGGGTTGGATGGACTGTTCACCTGCCTTTGTTGGAGTTGGGATGATATCTAGTGAGCTTATCAGCATGTGTGTAGGTTCTTTTATTGTTTTTAATGTGTTTTCTCTGCAGTACTGACAAATAAATGTGCTTGCTTTAGAAAGAGCTGTGTGATAACTTGTAGCTCCAGGCAATTGTGCTGTTTGTAGCCTCTGAGGAGAAAGCAAAGGTCGTCTAGCTTGCTGCGGAGGTCACAGTGTGGACAGAGAACTGTGCAGCCTGGAAAAACCCCATTCGGGAGGGAGAGAGACGCGGGTCTCTGCCCTAGAGAGGTGACAGTTAAGGAGCCAGGACCATGCTGGACCATGAGAGGAGCAATAGAGGTGCAGTTGCCCTGAACTGTGACAGAAGCAATGTAAATTCCTTTTTCTCTTGAATTCTTAGTGTGCAAAGTCCAGATCTTCAGTAAGTCAGTGTTGATTCTCTGAAGTCAACTGAAGCTCTGAGCCCAGGTGTTTAGAGACATGCCCACCCTTGAGATAACGGCACGCTCAAATGACCAGTCGACTGTCTGCCTGGCATCTCAGTAATCAGGCAAACAAATTGTGTTACAGGTGTTTCTAAAAAACCTGCCCTCAAGTACGTGACTGTTTTTGAAGTGGTACTCGGGTCTTTGCCACTGCTGTTGAATTGTTCAGGTGATTGTGCATCACCCAAAGCGCTTTTCGGTGGGATCAAAAAGTGCCGTCCGTGATTGGCGTTCCCAGCAGGAGTACGGGGGGGGTCAGATGAGCCCTTCATGGCTAATGCCATAAAAGGCTGCTAATTTTTTGTTTTGATCTTTTAGCATGAGTAGACGGGGGGGCTATTAAAGTAATGGAACTGAATGCAAATGTGTGGGCGTGCAGACACGACACATCTGGGCCACAAGGCAAAGCAGATGTCTCCCCTTCTCCTTAATTGGTGCAGGGGACTTCCCCACGCTTTGCGGAGGTTATGGCCTCTCTTGCCCCAATAGCTGTCTGACTTAAACGTTCATTTTGTCCTGCAGCTATCCCGCCTTGTGCTGTGATCCCAGATTATCCCCTAAGCTAAGCAGGTCAGGTCAGCTCTTGCGTGAAAGACTTCCGAGGAGTGCACTGGGACTGCAGGAGGAGCTGATGCATCACTAGGTGGCAATCTTCCATCTCGAGCCAGTGCTCCACCATGCTGCTTTGGAGGGCACTGTCCCAGTGGCAATGCAGGCTTGTCAATGGGAAATGCTAAGCACATCAGTCGCCAGAGACCTCAGTGGACTGTCAGTAGAAGTAAAGTTACTCCGTTGGCAGGATTACAGGCACAGAATTGCACCCACTGGGTTCTGAGCATGTTCCTTGGCTTGATCTGTCGGCACTGTCAGGATATAAACACTCGACACCTGCTCCTGCCTGGGCAAGTAGTGTGTGGAAAGGCACAGATATCGGACTTGTCAGGGTTTTCCTGTCACTATGCTGCCCTGACCAACCCTTTTCTTGCTGCCAGGCTTGGCCTGCATCTCTGTTATCCTGGAGTCTGCGTTCCAAACGAGCCTGGTGCCAACTATGTAACTGCATCCACCCTCTCTCTTTTATCTCAATTTCCCTCTGAAGTATTCCATCTCCACCCACCACTTAAGGGCACGTTTGGGGTTTGGGGCTTTTTAAACACCTGCTGGTCGGAGAACATGCTAACCCCTCCTCCCGCCCCCATCCAGTGCCAGTTTGGGAAACAGTGCCAAGCAGGGAAAAGAAATGCCAGCCAGTTTTGTCTGTCTCTATGAGTCTCTGGGTTGGCGCACGTACAATGTGCTTATCACTTCGGCCTGGAAACGCAGTCCTAAGCTGCACTTGACGGGCTCGATCCATCACCAGGGCAGTACGTGGGGATTTGCCATCCTGGCAGAGAAGTACTCTTTGCACCTGTTGCACCTCGCAGAGCAGTAGAAGCCTGCACTTTGCCACACTGGCCTGGCACCTTTCTGCTGCATCCCTCGCTGCTATGGGGCGCATCGAAACTTGAACTGGTGTGGGCAGAACAAAGGAACATTTGCTGTCACTTGTGCCAGACTTGTGCGGGGCGGGGTTTGAATAGAATCATAGAAGATTAGGGTTGGAAGAGACCTCAGGAGGTCATCTAGTCCAACTCCCTGTTCAAGGCAGGACCAACACCAACTACATCATCCCAGCCAGGGCTTTGTCAAGCTGGGCCTTAAAAACCTCTAAGGATGGAGATTCCACCACTTCCCTAGGTAACCCATTCCAGTGCTTCACCACCCTCCTAATGAAATAGTGTTTCCTAATATCCAACCTAAACCTCCCCCACTGTAACTTGAGACCATTACTCCTTGTTCTGTCATCTGCCACCACTGAGAACAGTCTAGATTGAACCTCTTTGGAACCCCCCTTCAGGTAGTTGAAGGCTGCTATCAAATCCCCCCTCACTCTTCCGTTCTGCAGACTAAACAAGCCCAGTTCCCTCAGCCTCTCCTTGTAAGTCATGTGCCTCAGCCCCCTGATCATTTTCGTTGCCCTCTGCTGGACTCTCTCCAATTTGCCCACATCCTTTCCAGTGGGGGGCCCAAAACTGGACACAATACTCCAGACGTGGCCTCACCAGTGCCAAATAGAGGGGAATAATCACTTCCCTCAATCTGCTGGCAATGCTCCTACTAATGCAGCCCAATATGCCGTTAGCCTTCTTGGCAATGAGGGTACACTGCTGACTCTCATCCAGCTTCTCGTCCACTGTAATCCCCAGGTCCTTTTCTGCAGAACTGTTGCTTAGCCAGTTGGTCCCCACCCTAGAGCAGTGCATGGGTCTTCTTCCGTCCTAAGTGCAGAATGTGAGAGGCCAGATCCTCAGCTGGTGAAAATCAGCCTATCTCCATTGCCACCCGTTAGCTTTAATGGAGCTACATCTGTCTGTACCAGCAGGAGAGCTGCGCCGAAACGTGCCCTGTGCACTGCCAAGGGGAGGCGCCTGGCACAGGGAGGGTGCACGGAGCTCCTGGAGGCACTTATTGGGTGGGGGGGTGGCAGGTGTTGTAGTAGCTGGCTGTAGGGGGTGCTCTAGTGGGTGCCAAAGTGATTGGCCCTGGGAGGGCTTTAATCAGGTGAGAGGAAAGGAAAGTGGCTGGTTCTAGTGGGAGGCATTGGGGGTGGGGAGGTGGCAGTGTGGCTCTGGGAGGCAGGAGAGGTGGGTCTCCAGGGTACATAGATTTTTTGCTTCGTATGTGGAGTGGTGAATCTGGAGGGGTTTCTGCGGAGAACCATGCAGGCAGAGGAGGTGAGGACCAGGCTGCTGGATAACCGTTCGCTTGCACCTGTGCTGCTTATCGGAAAGCCGAATTGACGCACTGAGGATGGTGACTTGGTGCTATGAGAGCAGACAGACTTGGCCCACTGTCCTGGAGGCATGGGGGAGTAGCAAATCCAAGGCAACTTGATTTTCTCTGTAAAGGTGACAGCTCCCTTTCCAGTGCTTCTTCTGCCTCCCCTACAGAGATGCCTGGCTGCCTCTTGACTGAAGAAATATAGCGACTGTGCGAAGTGTGATTTACCCTCCCAGGCTGGAAGTAACTGCTGCCGCCTCCCCACTGCAGTGTGCACTGGGGCTGTGCTCTGCACATCTGAAGAAATTGCTGTGGCAGGTGATGCTCTGACAAGCTGTCGCAAGACTTCCAGCGTGCTGTGTGCTTACACCAAGGACAACGAGTATGTCCATTCATACTCCCTTTCTTTCAGCTTCCAGGGAGCATAGAGACACTCCTAACTCTCGCTCTAGGTTGTTTTTAGAAAGCATGTGACTCGTGTTTCGGGGCCTCAAAATCCCTGTCCTGCTTTCCCGAGAGCTTCTGAATTCACTGACCTGCTCGGTAGGGGCCATTTGTGTCTATCCCCATCATCTGATGGTGAGCACACATTTCCTCTTGAAGTCTGATGGTGTAACCAAATCCCCGAACTGCCAGAAATGGACACACTCGCTGTATAAATCCCCAACTCCCACTGGAAGATAGGCTTCAGCTCGAAAAACACAGGCCGGTCCTAGCTGAGCTGCAGGAGAGCCCCCAGGTCTGTTGTAATAACATGTCTCTCACCTTCTCTAGGGAAAGCCCACAGAGGGTGCTACAGACGAAGCTGGTACATTAGTGTGAGTCGGGCAGGGGAGCAGCCCAGTGGAGCGTGGGAAGCAATTGCCAACTCTTGGTGATGGGACTTAGACGTTTAATAAATATTAAGGGAAACTCTTGAACGTTGGCCTGGAGCCACTGCCCTGCCATTCCAATCCTCCCAGCAGCGCGAATGGGACTCTAGAGCTAGTCCTTTCCAGAAAGGAATGTGACATGTTAAAACTGTCCCATCCCCACCGCTCCCCAAGCATATGGTCAAACAATTCATTTCACTGGCTGCAGCTCTCGGGGGAATTTAGGACTGGGCAAAGGTGCTGGGTGGCAGCTCTGAAGACCAAGTAGCTCTGTCTGCCCACCCATGGGCACAGGCTGGGCAGTGGCAGTGCACACATCTCCGCACTATGCCACCCAGGGGCTCCCAGGGCCACTGCTCTAGGCAAGAGGAAAGATCCCTCATGTGGCCCTTCTGTCCTGCCCTCTACTCGAGGTGAATTTAGCAAAGCTAGAACTGGATGGAGACTTTGCTCTTTCATACAGGCCACTGCTCAGCCCCCAGATGGTGAGGCTGGGTCACTGCTAATCTGAGCTAGAAAATTTATTTAATTAGTCTTAAAAATCCACCTAAACTAAGGCTGTCGGTGCCTGGGAAGAGAATTAAAACTACAATCAATGCAAATACCGGCTGACCGCCTCCCCATCCTTTTCCTTCACCCCTTCCCCAAGCAAAGAGCCAGTCCTCAGTAGAATCAACCGCCTCATATCGGAGCCCACTGAGATGCCCACCCACCAAAATCCAGGCCCTCTCCCCACAAGGATCCTCTGCCACATAGACGAGGAGAAAAGGCTATGGAAGCTGCTCTCAGATATTGGCACCTTGAGCCACCTGTGGGAGTAGAACGGCCAGCCACCAGCAGGAGTGGCCGTGAAAGAGGAGCCTGGAGCTGCTGCTAGCTATAGCACTGGACCCACCATCAGGCAAGAATCTCCAGGAGAGGATGGGACCAGGTGGTAGGTGAGTCTGGGCGGGGAAGCCAGGGGGTGGGGGAGACGAAATGGGGAGTTTATTGTATTAAAACCAATAGCAATCAATGTGTCCCCCACTGATCCGTGTCAGCCATCGCTAGGGGTAGCACTGGGATGTTGCATCGTGAGTGGCATTGTTACTCGTAGCCTGCACTGTGAATGAGTCACAGAGCCCTTTGCGTCCAGCTGAGCTCAGCCTGCCATTACCTTTGAGATTAGTCACTATCCAAGCTGGAGTAACCCAAGCCTGGTTCATTTGCACAAGTTCCTAGCCCAGGACTGGGAAAACAGGGCTTTTCTCTGAGAGGGTAACCCAGCCATCCCACATCCCTGGGCGGGGAGCGGCTGCCCTGTGGTGAGTAACGCCCCACTCGTGCTCTGTCCCCACGGTGACCAAGGCCCTAGTGCTCCATTTGAAAGAGGAGGATTCAGAGACATCGCCAACCAAGAACCGGCGCTGGTGTCTAGGCTGTGAGCCAGAACTGAGGATTTCTACACAACTTCTCTCTTTGTGGTGTTGCTGAGACTGCCTCTCACACGCAGGCGCATTGTCCTGGGACAGGAGGGGGTGGGCTTGGTGGTCTGTGATGCATTGGGTAAGAATCTTCTATTTAGGACAGAGAAAGTATTTACTGGCTGCATAGCTTGCCCAGCTGTGGTTAGTGTCTAATGAGAACCATTTCCTGCAGTTAAGGAAACTATTCAGCTTCACAGCAGCCCCTGCTAGGCACAAATATTTCTATTTATTAACCCCTCGGCGCCCTTCTCCTTGCAAGATGAAGTCGTTCCTCGCCTCGCCCACCTTTCCCCCCACATTTAGGGATTGCCTGCTTGTTCCGCTGATCACAGATGGCCTGCCATCGCCTGGCGTACCTGCATCTGTGAGAGAGCCAGGGAACAGAGCCTCTCTCCGCCACTGCTCCCGCAGAGGTGCTCTGTAGCAAGTACTGGGACAAGCCTGCTCTGTGAAAGCTAAGGGGGAGAAAAGGCAAGTGATTGCACTTCATTAAACTGGTCTGTGCCATTGGCAAGTACCTCAGTGTGTGGAGACCAGGCACACAGCTTCCTTGGCTGCACTGCATGGGAATAACATTGCAGACACTAGTTCGGCGGAGGGCTGGTGAGGAGCGTAGCAGCGGGTCTAAGGTCTGATAATACACATAGCCTCTGTGGAGCCGCCTGACGTAGCTGTGATGTGGCGCAAAGTGCCATCCCGTTGCTCCCCTTCACTTTTGATTGCCAATGTCCCTGTATAGACCATCAATATGGGATGCCTTCAAAGCCTTCCTCTGCCCCACAAGCAGCCAGCAGGAAACGGGTTAATCTGGCAGTTTGGGGTCAGGTTTCTCATGGTTGGGACTCTGCAAAGCCTTGAGCTGTGCAGTCCCTTTGCATTTCCCCAAGAGTCATGTGCCTACCATCCCATGCAACAGCAAGGTAACGGGTCTTCTGGGAGGGCTTGAATTGTGCAGCGTGCCGTCCACAGCAAACGGGGAACTGAGGGTGGGATGCCCTCTCTTGTGCCTGGGTAGCGCCACGCTCCTGCCTGTTACAGCTCTCTCACTGCCTAGACTGTTACAAAACTGACCCCCAGAATTACTTGATTGAAGTGTTTTCTTAAAAAATGGGAACTTGGCCCGCACCTTCCCTTGAAAGCCAAGTTTAGAGCGCAGTTACAAACCAGCATTTTTAGTGGTAAATCTCCAGGTAAACTCACTTCCGGGGGTCTTGTGGGTACAGAATGGCACAGGGCCAGGGGGAGGTTCTGTGCCTGGCTCTGGCACAGGTTCCCTTGGTGACCTTGGGAAAATCACTGAATCTCTCTGGGCAGTTCTGCCCTGTGTGAAAAGGGGAGAAAACCCTCCATTACAGTGGAGCTGGGAGATTTACACCGCAACCGTCAGTCTAGCCACGCCTGGACATCTTCGATTGAAGGTGCTAGGGAGGGATGCAGTGTTCTTTCTGCTGCAGGAGGTGGAGAGGAGCCTGGGAGTGCTTTGTGGGGGATGTAAGGTGCCCATCACCTTGGTATCAAAGTGCCACCCTAGGGCCTGAGCTGAATGTAGCTCAACAGCATCCCATGCTGGTGTGCTCCATTATGTGCTTATAGGAAAGTCCTGGTGAGCTGGAAGAGGGCCCATGGTGGAGCGACTGTCAGAGGTATGAAGGAGGCCATAGGCTAGAGCTGCATTGGTCTAGGGTGAATATGTACACACCTGTGCTGCTTCCCAAATCCTATGTTTTATCTTGTGCTCCCTCTGCATGTGGGATGGAGAAGGGATAGCTCCCAAAACACTTGGTGTGGGGCTGGACAGGTCTTGTGCTGGAAGGAAGCTGGTGAAAAACACATGGACAACAGGTCTATAATTATAATGGGATTTTAACAAAACTACTGTGGCTCCATGCTTCATAACATGGATTCACGCGACTTCACCCGAGTCCTCGGAAACCCCCGCCCACCCTTCCAGTGGCGTCCAGTGAACCAACCTGGCTCGGCCAACCGTGTCTCAGGTGAGCTAGAAGGATTGCACTGTGTTCTGGCACAGAGTGTAATTCCCCATTGGCTCTCTTGCTCTCTTTGCCAGGGCAATGCCGCGCTTTTAAAGACTTGCTAGGGCTTGATGGGCTTCTCCAAATCGCTGAGGATGCAGCAGCACAAAGATCTCTCCTAAAGCGGGTTCAAAGAAAAACGTCTAGCTTTGTCATCTTATGTTCTTCTCCGTTCTTCAGCCGCTGTGGCACACTTGGCACCCTGCAGGAACCAGCGGCTGTAAAATAAGCTGGATGCCTGCGCGGGCTCTCCCACACTGCAGCGGCCACTTATTCATTCACAAGATGTTAATTGACAAAAATACAATTATAGGTGGGTTACTAGCAGCTATGCTTAATTACCACTTCTTGAAAGGAGGAAGAAGGCCAAGTCTTGGCCTGTGAATAGTTTGTCTATGCACATCACTAACAATTCCTCTCAGGTGCATCTGATTATGCTGCTTCTCCCAATTTGAGCATCGAGGGGGGCAGGGAAGTGTCACTTGGCAGCCCCGCACTGGCCAAGTTTCAGCAGCATCAGATTTTATCATCCAGGGTTTGCTGCTTATGAATCGAAGGCCAGCAAGCCCTTCGTCATCTGCATTGCTGCAGGCCAGAAGAGATCCTGTCTGGTTTTAGGAGCGTAACCCACCATGTGATGCACAGTGGGGAGAAGGGGATGGGGGCTGAGCCAAAGTGTCCCAAGATCCCAACTCAGCCTGGGAGCAACTGGAAACTGGGCAGGGATTGGGAATTGATTGCCGAGCAGCTTTCATTCCATTTCATCCCCGGTGCTGGTGGAAACTTAAAGGCAAACAAAAGGAACCCCAAATGTACTTTTCTTTGTGGGATTTCTGAGACAAGCTCATGATTTTTGAATGCCTGGGATCGGCCTTGCCGCAGATCAGTACGCCCTTGTAACGCAGAGCGTAGTGTTATCACTATTGTTTACTATTTGCACTGTGATAGTTCCTAGACGTCCTACCAGGGATCAGGATCCCACACTGTGCTGGGCACAAACACACTGGGAGACCCAACCTCCGCCCCGAAGGGCTTGCAGTTGGCTGTGAGCAGATGGCCCCTTACATCCAGGCAGAACCAACCTGAGTTTCCTTACACAAATCTGATTGCTGGATCGGGACTGCACTGTCTCTCCGGGTTTTAAGCATGGAAATTTAGGGCTTGTCTAACTAAGTAGGTGATTATTATTCTGCTGTCATGACGATGATCCCAGGAATCCACGCAGACATGGAATGATCCCTTTGCACCTAAGCAAATTGCCTTCTCTCCGTTAAGTGTAAGAATGATTAAAGATGCCACAGCAGATACCCTTAATGACTATAAAAAGAGTAATAAATTCCTCAAGTTGGCACACGACGCAGCTAATCTATCCCCTTTTCCTGCTGTTCAAACCGACAAGTCATATAATGCCGTACGACTCCCTAATTAGACTTTAATGGCCTTCAGTTACTCCATTTTGGCACAAGCTCAACAGCTCCCATCCACTGTGGGGGTTTGCTGTTGGATTTATTTTGGGAGTTCAAAGCTGCTGCACAGAGCGAGAAGATCTCACATGTGTCCTTCAGAATGGTGACTGACTCCGTCCAACGGCATCTCCTGCATACCCAGTCGCAAGGAACATAGGAGTAGCCAGCTTGCCTCGGACTCCCAGCCCAGCTCACCAGCATCCCATCTCCAGTGTGGTCGGCACCAGGTGCTGAACAGGAAGATGCAAGAAGCCCCTCAGTAGGCAGATGTGGGAAGATCTGCCTCCCCTGATGGTTTCATCCTAATGCCTAGTGCTTAAAGTGCTTGACTTATGCCCCGAGGCATGAGGTTTTATCTGCCTTCCAGTAGCATTTACTGCTATAGCTCTGGGTTTTGCTCTTCCTTGGTTATTCCCAGATCCTGCCAAGGACAGGGCCTTTTACAGAGTCCTTGTTCCCGTGTGCTCTCTCTCAGCCCCCTGCACCACGCGTGGCATGTGGCTCCCGCAGGAGTTTTGTTCCTGTGATGTTCTCTGCCACCTGTCCACAGCCCTTCACTTTCCCACTCCAAAAAACACCCTGCTTGGTGGGACGTGGGCTGCACATCATGGCAGGGGAATGGCCAGGAATTCCCATGGGGTGGGGACAAGGAGATGAAAAGCTGCTTTCCCCAATCAGTGCCCTCGCCCGACCTGCAGAGCCAGTAGTGTCCTCATCTCTCCAGCCCAGATCCATTTCTTTTTGACCCCCTCCGCTCTTGGAAATGGATGGAAGTTGGGTGGGGCAGGCATTTGATGCTTTAAGGCGAACATATCCCAAGCTGTGTTGCTGTGGGCCGTGCATCTGGAGCACTAAACGGCCTGCTGCAATTGATCAGAATTAGGGGAAAGTCATCTCAGACAGGCTTCTTAGGTGTCTGCATCAAGAGAACCCCCAGCTGGATTTCACTGTAGTTGCCCATCTGCTGAAGAATGGGCAGGGAAGAGAAAGTAGTACCTTCTGGTGGCTGATTGTTCTCAGCGGTGTAGTGATATCTGTGATGTGTCACTGAGGACGTACGAGGGACAGAACATTTCCAAAGAAGACAGAGGAATTTACAGACACCCTTTCCATCCAGTTCCCACTTTAAAGGCAGGTGAAATTGTACTAAATATTGGTCCAGCAAGTTACACATATGCATAGCATCGTGTTAACTCTAATCTTGCCTTTGCATCCCATTCTAGAAATGAGGAGAAGAGAAGAAGACTTAAAAAATAAGCTGGGTCTCACGATGCATCTTGTCTTGTAAGCTGCTGGGGCAGTGAGCATGTTCACTGTGCACCTTGGTCAGAACCTAGCACATCAGCATGTAACAAATCACAATAACTGGACACCTCTTGGCATGTACCATCTCCTGTCTCATACCCTGTCCAACTTGCACGTGGCTGCCTGCCTAGCACCGATGAGCAGAATCAAATAATGAGACTAAGGTGATTGGAAACATCTGTCTGTCTAGGGGTACGTCTGTACTTACCTCCGGGTCCGGCGGTAAGCAATCAATCTTCTGGGATCGATCCCGGAAGTGCTCGCCGTCGACGCCAGTACTCCTGCTCCGCGAGAGGAGTATGCGGAGTCGACAGGGGAGCCTGCCTGCCGCCTATGGACCCGCGGTAAGTTCGAACTAAGATAGTTCAACTTCAGCTACGTGCATCCGAAGAAGTGAGGTTTTTACTCACGAAAGCTTATGCCCAAATAAATCTGTTAGTCTTTAAAGTGCCACCAGACTCCTTGTTGTTTTTGTAGATACAGACTAACACGGCTACCCCCTGATACTTGGTACCTGAAGTTGCGTATCTTAGTTCGAAGTGGGGGATTAGTGTGGACCAGCCCTTTGTTCTTCAGCTCACGCCCGTTGCCATGGTATCCATGTTTCTACGCACCCTGGAGTTACCTCCTGTCCTACGGAATGCATGTGTGTTTATGTATATTCTTCCCTTCGCTTGTGCAGGAGCAAGGGGTTTAAAGCATTCTCATGATTCAATGTATCAAGCTGCTGTGTGTGAATACAGAGTTACTCAGTTGTATTTAGTTCAGGGAATGCTGTGGGGGGCACTAGCCCAATATTTTGTTTGTTTCTTTTCCTCTTATTTTGTCATCTTGTGGTTTTTTTTCCACAATTTAAGCAGACATCTGATATTAGAATTGGCACTTCTGCAAGGCAAACTCACAATCGTGTGCTCCTGGGTGTTCTCTCTTGCAAGCAGAGTGCCAGTAGCTGCTTCCTTTGCCCTTGTATTCCTGTGGGAAGGTTTTTTTGCATGATGTCAGAGGCATCCAGAAAGGTACAGCGGCACCCTAGAGACATAGGAGAATACTGTAGCTTTGCTCAGGAATGTTTCCAGTAATGGGAATGTTAGTGTTCATGTCCCTGCTTTAAGCTGGGCTCAGAACTGAGCCATCAGCCCAGTTAGACAGCACCCAGTGAGTTCCAGGATTCAATTTGCTGTGGAATTGTGCTTCCATTTAATGATAGTGCTTGTAAGCCCGCATGGTTGTCAAGATAACTTTCAAACTGGACTGAATGTGAACTGGTGCAGAGCTGTCTTCCTGAGGCAGCCCGAAACAATGGTTGCTCCATACACCTCGATGCATCATTGACTCAGTTTGACATGTCAAGTCTGTCACTGCTGGTCATTTAAGCCAAAACATCCAGCTGCAGCCCCAAACTGTATCCTGTGCCTTTGCAGGTACCAGAACCCAATCTGCCAAATCCTCCTCCCAAAACTCCTACAGTCTCTTTCATCTGTACAGACGTCTGCAGTACTTTGAAAACTGCAAAGGTAGAGACTGAGACGGGTCAGAAGGGAGCAGGCTCTGAGTCTCTGGCGGTAAGAGCGAGGTTGGTTATTAAGAGTAGAAGAGTGCGTGTTATGAAGTGGATAGAAGCTTTTCAGCTGGGATGTATTCCTGGTAGGGATGTGACTGCCTGCTCTGGGTGCCTTCCTTCACAGTGCATTCAGCCCAGTCCCATTGGCACGTACATGGAGGCTGGTGGGCTCTGTGGTGAGAAGGATTACACTGTGTGCTCCTCCCCCAGGTTTGACCGGTCCTTGGTTTCTCGTTCCTCAAGCCAGCTGAGGATGAGGGCTCAGTGGAGCCACTGTACTCCGCGCCAGAGGCCAGGGTTAGTCTGGCTGTGCTCCACTGGGACACCTGGCTAGCCAATCAAGGCAAAATGAACTAGGCCCTCCCACATGGGAGGAGAATTGTAGCAATCTGGGGTCTGTGTAATGAGAGGGGGAAGGGGAAAAGGAGGTCTTCAGGAAGGTGCAGGTTGGGCTCCCCAGTACTGCCAGTAGCTGCATGGGTCATTGAGGAGACTTGGGGCTGGAAAGAGAGAACAAAACAATCAAGGACCGAGCAGTGTCCATCCAAGGTGAAAAGCATCTGCTGCCGAAATGGTACCCTAGCGATGGACAAGGAGAACTGGGGGGCAGCTCACCTACCGTGGACCAGACCAGTCTGAACAGGAGTGGCCTCTAATGCACACCTGCCACAGTGAGCCTGTCCTTCACATGCCGTAGCTGTCGTGCAAACGCAGTCTGATCCGGATTCAGATCCCCGAGCAGCATTGCTCCCCAATAGACCAGCCAGTGTCAGTGTCAGGAAATGGCAGGTACTGTGGCAAGCTGTGCTTGTCTTGAGAGTCTTCTGGCTGAAGCCTGTAAAAATCCATCTTCCTAATTTAGTCTCATAGAAACTATTGAGTTATTTTTCTTCAGAAGCTTGCAAATTAGGGAAACATAAATTGATAAGGACAAATTTGGATGCTTTCCCAAGGAACAGCAACGCACGTGAAGCATATGCTTGAGTTTGGGTGTTCAGTGTGGATCGGAGCAATCTCTTGCATGCACTGCACCCCCCTCCATCCCACTCCCATTGCTCTGGAAAGCAAATTGTTTCCTCTCAGGCTTTTCACAACTGTGCAGAAATGAAGGACTGGAGAATGCTTTTAAATAAGGAGTGCAACAGGGTTGGGGTGCTGACGATTGCAGGCTGGGTTAACATGAGCACGCATTGCCATTCCTGGCTTCAAGGATTGACTGCTTCTGACACTGAGCCTGTTGGCCTGGCTCATTCACACCATAGGTGTATTTCCCAGCCCAGACTGGAGGTGGTGGGGCCACACTGTGCAGCACTGCTTGGGTTCGAATTTCAGCTCCTTTTTGCATTGAACAGGTGGGAGTGCTTTCTGCTATATTGCCCCATGCTATGAGACTGACAACTCGCAGCCAGTGGAGTTATGATATGCTGACAGATCTTTAATCTGCCAAGAGAGAGAATGAGGCCTGGTGGTACAGAGCAAGGGAATGGGAATCAGGAGACCTGTTCCCTTTATGACCTAGGGCAGGTTATTCCCTGTTTGGTGCCTTGGTTTCCCCTGGACAATGGGGATGATGTTGGTCACCAAGGTTAGTGTTTTATCCCAAGAGTCACAGATTTGTGACCCCGCATGCGACGTCAGCTCCAGCGGACTGGGCGAAAGAGATCACTAAGATCCAACGGCCAAGAAGGCAGTTCTGCAACGCTTTGTGGAAAGCGAAGGACTTGATGAGGCATGAAAGACGTCAAGGCCAGCCACTGCAACCAAAGAAGTTACCAGTTGTGACGATTTTTCGTACCATTGGTGTCTGGCTTCTAAGGTCGAGAGAGTGGGATTGCTCCCGTGCAACGGCTCTACCACTCAAAAGCTTTCACGCACAGGTCCTGTGCAAATCATCAAACATCATCACAACATCTGTGATGATCTGCACAGATTTGTCATCATCGGATTCGATGGACTACCAAGAAGAGGAGAGAGAAGAAACAGATTTGTGATTTCTTGTTTTTTTTCTTCACTGTTCACTGCTGTAACAGCTGCTCTCCGCCTGACGCCAGCAAGGGGCTGGGCCTTGCTGGACTCTGAAGAACACCTGCTGCACCCCCTCCTGTAACATACGGGGGGAAGGGAGCACCAGGAAGCATGAGAGCGAGAGAGAACCCAGTAGAGACCGTTTCACAAAGAATCCTGGATAACTCACACTTGGGATTGGATCAGAATTTCCCACAATTGATTCAACCAGGAAGCTTTTCAGAATTTTCTAAGCCAAACCAGCAGCGCCACTTTCCCTTGTTGGATAGATGCTTTGGGTGCCTCTGCTGGTACAGCATGGTGGACTAAGCATCTCGCATCAGGAACAGATCCGGTGTCTGTGGGAAGATGTCCTCTGCTCATAACCATACACATTGGCTTGCTTATGTCCATCAGACACCTCTGAGATCCCAGAGATCCAGCCTGAGGCAAGCCATGGTCTAGGATCCCAGGGGGCAGAGTCAGAGGTGCTGATGTGTTGATGAGAGCATGGAGGGTGAGTTTTGCCTGGCTGACTGGGAATTCCTGCTGCTTCCAACACCATATTATCCAAGCCTCTAGTGTTCTGGTGGGGGAAAGTAATCAATGTTTTCACCCTCTCTATTAAGCCCATGCTAGTCTAGAGGTCTAGTGGGGAGTTCTTATTGCGGTGGCAATAGTGCATCACAAGAAGTGTAACAGGATGGCTGGCAATTCATAGAATATCAGGGTTGGAAGGGACCTCAGGAGGTCATCTAGTCCCACCCGCTGCTCAAAGCAGGACCAATCCCCAGACAGATTTTTGCCCCAGATCCCTAAATGGCCCCCTCAAGGACTGAACTCACAACCCTGGGTTTAGCAGACCAATGCTCCAACCACTGAGCTATCCCTCCCCTCGTGTATCTGGGCTAAGCTCTCTTGCTCCATTGTAGGTGCTTCTAGTTGAGCCAATTAAGAGGGCAAGGCAGCACCTGGGGGATTATAAAAAGGGTAGGCAGGAGATGAGAGCTGCCAGAGAGACAAGACAGCTCCCGGGAGAAGGCTGAAGGCAGGGGAACAGCAAGAGGAGTTAGCTGGCTGATGTCCTCAAGCCAGAGAGCCAGGACCAGAGAAGCAGCAGAAGTAGATGCTGGTTGGCTCTGAGCTGGAGAGGCCCAGAGAGGGCTGAAGGAAGGGGGAGCAGCAGAGGAGCTGACCGGCTGATGTCTCCTTGCTGGAGAGCTGGCCCAGAATAACCGTGAGAGGGCTGGGGGTGGAGGGATGCTTCCCTGGTAAAGATGCTCTCCCAGGGGAGAGGCTGCGGGAGTTCCTGTAAGGTCGAGTGGGGTTGCACCCTAAAAGGAAGGGCTGGGGTGGAAGAGGATGCATAAGGAGCCTATCTGTGATGGAAGACCCTGGGGTATGGTGAGAACAAGGACTGCTTGCACTGGGGTGATATAGATTATACTTCGGGACTATCTGCACTATGTATTGTTAATAAACTATGTTGATGGACTAGATCTGCTTCCATGGACTTACTGGGGTCTCAAAAGGAAACTGAAGTGAGGGGCCACTTGCAGGGCTGCCATGAGGCCACAAGGGGGCACCCAGGAGGAGATCACTGGTTTACAGGGAGCTGGCCAGCTGCTCCTTCCTAGTATTGTTATATATGGAGCTATACCTATCTCATAGAACTGGAAGGGACCCTGAAAGGTCATTGAGTCCAGCCCCCTGCCTTCACTAGCAAGACCAAGTACGGATTTTGCCCCAGATCCCTAAATGCCCCCCTCAAGGATTGAACTCATAACCCTGGGTTTAGCAGGCCAATGCTCAAACCACTGAGCTATCCCTTCCCCCATGCTTCCCCTTTGTTGTACTTACGTGACCAGCAGCCTCCTTGCTTTGGTAGCCCTGCAGAAGTGGCTATGGCTGATATGATTCAGGCCACTGTGAGTGCCACTGCTGTGGAAGCCTCAAAGGGCATCCCAGTCTCCATGTTTTTCTTTCCCCCCTGCTCCTCACAAATCAACAGACCCTGCTTTTTCATTTACCCTCATGTATTAGAAGGGGACTCTTAAGCTCTGTGTCTGCCCCAGGTTGTGTATGGGTCTCCTAATACCATTAGCCCCTTAAAGCAGGGTAAGGAGCCAAGCTGAGCCCGCCCCTCCCCTCCTTGATGTTTGCTGTGCATTGTGAGCTTGCAGGGCAGAAGCTCTTTTCACCTCAAAGAGCTTCTGCCCATCAGATCTGCATGGGATGAGAGGCTCCAAGGAAATGTGGCTTGTTGGCTGGAGTGTCTCTGACGCATGGGGTTGATCTGAGCAAAGGAAACAGTTCTCCTTAGCTGGGGCCACCTGTTTCACACACAGCATTTCTCATCTCTGTTTTGATTTGAGGTGGTAATTGTGACGGGTTGGATCACAGAAACCCTCTTGGGAGCTGCCACTCGATGTGCCAAGACTACTTCTACCCCTGCTTTTCCTGCCAGCTCAGGACTCCAGTACCCTGTCTTGCTGAGCCAGACACACCCGTCTACTCCAACACAGACCAGGGTCTGAATTACTTGCCCCAAAGCTGCAGGTTTACCTGAAAGCAGCTAACAGAAGTGTTCCTGCCTTTAACACTCAGATGCCCAACTCCCAATGGGGTCTAAACCCAAATAAATCCGTTTTACCCTGTATAAAGCTTATACAGGGTAAACTCATAAATTGTTCGCCCTCTATAACACTGATAGAGAGATATGCACAGTTGTTTGCTCCCCCAGGTATTAATACATACTCTGAGTTAATAAGTAAAAAGTGATTTTATTAAATACAGAAAGTGGGATTTAAGTGGTTCCAAGTAGTAACAGACAGAACAAAGTAAGCCACCACGCAAAATAAAATAAAACGGGCAAATCAATGTCTAATCAAACTGAATACAGATAATCTCACCCTCAGAGATGCTTCAGTAAGTTTTTTCCTCAGACTGGACACCTTCCAGGCCTGGGCACAATTCTTTCCCCTGGTACAGCTCCTGTTCCAGCTCAGGTGGTAGCTTGGGGATTCTTCATGATGGCTCCTCTCCCCTTTCATCTGTTCCATCCTTTATATATCTTTTGCAAAGACAGGAATCCTTTGTCCCTCTCTGGGTTCCCACCCCTCCTTCTCAATGGAAAGACACCAGGTTAAAGATGGATTCTAGTTCAGGTGACAGGTTTCAGAGTAGCAGCCGTGTTAGTCTGTATCCGCAAAAAGAACAGGAGTACTTGTGGCACCTTAGAGACTAACAAATTTATTAGAGCGTAAGCTTTCGTGGACTACAGCCCACTTCTTCGGATGCATATAGAACATATAGTTCAGGTGACGTGATCACATGTGCAAGACTTAATTGCCCACTTGCCAGCACACAAGTAAGTATACAGGAAGACTTACAGGTAAAACAGAGCCATTTGCAGTCAATTGTCCTGGTTAATGGGAGTAATCAAGATTCCAAACCACCATTAATGGCCCAGACTTTGCATAATTACAATAGGCCCTCCGAGTTATATTTCATATTTCTAGTTTCAGATACAAGAGTGGTACATTTATACAAATAGGATGATCACACTCAGTAGATTATAAGCTGTGTAATGATACCTTACAAGAGACCTTTTGCATGAAGTATATTCCAGTTACATTATATTCACGCATTAGCATATTTTTATAAAACCATATAGACTTGCGACGTCACAGTAATCACGTCTTCTCCCAGTAAATAATGAGTGTCTGTTTCGTCGTCTCTGTCAGGGTGAAGAGGTCAAGTGGCATGAGCAGCCTCCTGGGAAAGATTGGCTCCAAAAAGCAGAAGATGAGCACGCTGGAGAAATCCAAACTGGACTGGGAGAACTTCAAGGAGGAGGAGGGGATCGGGGAAGATCTGGCCATTTTCAACCGAGGGAAAGAAGGGTAAGACAGGGCTTTATTTAGTAGCAGTTGGGGTCTGCCAAGCACCCAGGAAACCTGTCACTTCCTGCAGAGAAGTAACCGAACCCCAAAGCACTAGGCAGCTGTTGAGAGCTCACCAGATGATCTCTCTCTAAGGGTCCTAGGAATAGACTGTTGAAGGATGTCTGGCTATCCTGAGCGCTCCCACAGTCCTCTAAGCCGTCAGCAGGATTTTCAGGCCCACCCTTATGGATTCTGGCTGGCATGGCTCCTGATAGGGTGGCAAATGCAGCTTGACCAGGTTCTTTGAGTAGCCAGTCCAGCAATCTACTGACGAAAGATGGTGGCCCCCTTTACTGCTTGCTCTAAAATATCCCACTTTCATAGGCACATTTTTTTCCTTCTTAACATCACCCAGGGGCACCATACAGCCTCCTCAGGCTTTCCTCCTCTTCAGTACAGATACATACAAATGCAGAACAGCTGTCAGAGCGTATTGCTGTTTATGACAGCGTTGTGTATTGATTGTGTGTGTCTAGCAGTGCTCACTCCAATGCAGTTAACGGAGGCGTCATAATAGTAAGTAGCAGTGCTGTAGATAAAACAGTTCATAACACGCGCCGTGGGTAAGGGAAATAAGATCAGACATAGCTTCCCCCCCGCAAATGCTTCTCTAGTCTATGGGAAAATCTCCCCAGCTTAGTGGACTGCTCATAAAATGTAACCCTATGCTAAGCTGTTCTTACGCTTTGCCTGCAGGAGACCTCGCAGCCTCAGTGCTCCACAAATCTGATTTTCTGTTTCAAATGGATATTTTATTACCCTTGTCTTTTCTCTTTGCTGCCTGGCCTCTAATGTACCATTCATCCTATTAGATCTCCCCTGTTGGCCTCTCCAGCATAGACAGGTGGGTGCCAATAGAGCAGGATGGGGGTGGGTGGCACTCCATCAAGGGGGAGGGATAGCTCAGTGGTTTGAGCATTGGTCTGCTAAACCCAGGGTTGTGAGTTCAATCCTTGAGGGGGCCACTTACGGATCTGGGGCAAAATCAGTACTTGGTCCTGCTAGTGAAGGCAGGGGGCTGGACTCGATGACCTTTCAAGGTCCCTTCCAGTTCTAGGAGATGGGATATCTCCATTATATAAGCCAGAATAAGTCAAAGGAGCTGCATTGATTTACACCAGCTGTGGATCTGGCCCTCCAGGTTAAGATGCTTATTTATCAGGCTTTGGCGATGTTAGACCAGGATGGGGAAGGGGCTTTTGTGCAAGACCTGATGAGTCATCTCAATGCAGCGAACTCCGTTAGTGCTCAGAGCTGGACTTCTTCTCTGGGGAAAAGCCCCTCTGAGGAAGGCTTACAGTTCAGATGGCATATGTCAGCATCACCAGGAGTGACAGATGTCTGCAAGCAAGTCTGTGCCAGATCCCTCTGCTCTCTGATGGGCTCCGCTCCCCAGAATGGGTAGACAACAAGCAGTGCCAGCGTCCCTTAGCTTGGCTTTGCAGGGTCTTGCCTTCAAGAAGATATAGATGGAAGTTGAATCTCCATGCCCATCAGCCTTTGAGCTCTCTGTAGCTGCCTCTAGTAGTGCCAGTGTCCATGCGGTGGACACTTTTTTACCAGGAGCTGGACTAACAACCCACCTGAGAATTCATTTCACATGGACAACTGAGCAGCCATCAGGACTTTACAGCCAGATCAATAGCAGCCTATTCAAACCAATGGCATAAAATGAAAGGCTCTGCAACCTTCTATCAACCCTTAGACATTCTTCTTACCCAGAAATGCATCCTTGGTGTATGTGGGTGTAGCTCAGCTCCATTGACTGCAGTGACGCTGCACCTGCTTACATCCAGGCTGACCAGGGCCCCTGCAGTTTCAGTATCATTGCATTAAATATACTAGTTTAGCAGCATGGGGACAAAGAATCTTATGGGAAATCATGAAGATCCTTCAGCCTCTTTAATTGCTTGGTTCTAGCCTTGCTTATTAACTGCCCAAGCAGATCTCAGGTCCACTGAGCTATCAGCAGGTGGCTTTGTCATTACACAGAAGAGAAACATGGTGCCATGAAAACACGGGACTCTTCTTTAAAAAAAATCGATACTAGTCAAATGCGTAACATCAGGGGGTCGCCAGACAACCGGCTCACCTTTAATCACATTCACCTCCAAGGCAGAAAGGCAGGGAGTCCAAGCATATAAGTGAGCCAAAGCTACTAGTAAATGATGGAGGGGTAAGGGGGTGAAACTGCAGCTGTTAGCCTGGCACCATGAGATCACGCAAACACCATTTTCATTGGCTGCTTTTGTGACCCGGCCATTTTCTATGAGCCAATTTTTCTTTTACTATCCTCTCCATCCCCTCAGATATTTGTCAAGTGGCCTTTCTCCACAATTCAATGGGTAGTAATTGACATGTCTCATTATAAAAATCCGAACAAGAACAATTAGGATGAGGAATGGTGCCTGTACCTGGTGCCTGCCTGGCGCTGATGAACCATGCTTCACGTGTCTTTTACAAATCTTTCTGCTGCCATTTGTCACATGGGCAGGCTCTGTAGATCTCGCTGTGAAACTGAAGATGGTTAGGAAAGCAGCCAGTCACCCATGGCAAGCCAAGGCTCAGATTGTTAAGCATCTGACAAACCCGAGACGCTATAGAAATAGTAATCGTATGTCTTATGGCCAGGGGGAAGAAATTCTTCCTTTAGAAAAAACAGCGACTTGTCAAAGTCGCTATTCACATCTCAGGGCAGCGCCTTGGTCCTTCGCTTGCTTTCTCAAGATGTTAGAAGTTGCTCCATCAGCACTCATGTTCTGGCTGAGGCTAGGTCTACACTATGGGCGGCGGGGGGGGTCGACCTAAGATACGCAACTTCAGCTACGCAAATAGCGTAGCTGAAGTTGTGTATTTTAGGTCGACTTACTTGGCTGTGGGGACGGCGGCGAATTGACCGCTGCTGCTCCCCTGCCGACTCCACTGCCGCCTCTCGCTGCGGTGGAGTTCCAGAATCAACGGCAGAGCGATCAGGGATCGATTTTATCACGTCTACTCTAGACGCGATAAATCGATCCCTGATAGAGCAATCACTACCCACCAATCCGGCTGGTAGTGAAGATGTGCCCTTTCATAACACAGTTTGTTCTGCCCTCCACAGCATGGGCTGCTGTAATCCCAAAGCTAAAGGGGACAAATGGTACCCTCTAGCTACAACTAACTTGCCCTTGTCTCTTTCCTCCCCTCGTCATCAATTTTCAATCCATGGGTTTATTTTTTATCAGCAATGGAATCTGGGTTTGTGTGCAACCCAAATTCTGTCAGATCCTATGGGCCTGTCCTGCTTTTGAAAAGGAGACATTGAGACAGGGAGTGGGGAAGGAGACATCTCTTTTGCTGTAAATCTGTCGCTCTATCATATTTTAGAAACTTGAACGTGTGGCACAGCTTCTTAACTGTGCCATGTTATGTAGGGCAACTCCAGCGGGGGATCTGCACTAAATCTCTTCTCCTCTCCTTGTCCCAGTCAAAACTGGGGCTGTCACACTGTGTGATTGCAAATGACTGGCAGGGGACCCAAAGTGCCAGTAAAAATCCTCCCAAAGGGAACTATCAGCTCTCCTCATTAGCAGAGACTTCTTTTACAGCAAATGTACCTTCATCTGAGATAGCTCATAGTTACCCCACTTCCATTATTGCAGGTTATTTATAGCTAATAATGAATTGGGCAATGTAGGTTATTTTTTTTTAAAAAACAACCCTTCCCTAGAATGAGTAATTCTGTGTCATTGTGAGTTTCCAGCGCTATATCTCATTGTATTCCTGCTCTGAGGTCTTTGCCCAACTTGCACTGTGGCAGGCTGGGAGCTGTTAGTTCCTGTAGTTTCTTGTTTTGCATGCATATGCTCCAAAAAGCAGCTGTGGACAAATGGGTGTGTGGGGTTCCGTGTTCATCTTTCAGAGACTCCAGATCAGACGTGTTCTGTTTACAGGCAACGTGTTGGCTTTTTTTTTTCCCCCCTCGCTGCCAGCCATGCAAACTTAGTCCAGAATCAGAGTCAGGCTGGGCTGACAGTTCCCAAAGGGTTCTCAGGCCCACTGCTGTGCTGAGTGACCGATGCACAGTCCCATAGCTTTCATTAGGTGTCTACGGGTGCGACTGTTTGGACTATTCTAATCAATCCTGCTGCTGCACAAGAAGGAATAGGATAATATATGGGGAAAAGAGTCCAGGAGAGCTGGCCGTTTTTTAAAGAAGCCTTATTGAGGGCGCAGGAACAAACCATCCCGGTGTGCAGAAAGAATAGCAAATATGGTAGGCGACCAGCTTGGCTTAACAGTGAAATCTTTGGTGAGCTTAAACACAAAAAGGAAGCGTACAAGATGTGGAAACTTGGACAGATGACTAGGGAGGAGTATAAAAATATTGCTCGAACATGCAGGGGTGTAATCAGGAAGACCAAAACACATCTGGAGTTGCAGCTAGCAAGGGATGTGAAGGGAAACAAGAAGGGTTTCTACAGGTATGTTAGCAACAAGAAAAAGGTCAGGGAAAGTGTGGAACCCTTACTGAATGGGGGAGGCAACCCAGTGACAGATGATGTGGAAAAAGCTGAAGTAGTCAATGCTTTTTTTGCCTCCATCTTCACAGACAAGGTCAGCTCCCAGACTGCTGCACTGGGCAACACAATATGGGAAGGAGTTGAGCAGCCCTCAGTGGTGAAAGAACAGGTTACAGACTATTTAGAAAAGCTGGACGTGCACAACTCCATAGGTCAAGATCTAATGCATGAGTGAGGGTGCTGAGGGAATTGGCTGATGTGATTGCAGAGCCATTGGACATTATCTTCGTAAACTCGTGGCGATCGGGGGAGGTCCCGGATGATTGAAAAAGTCAAATATAGTGTCCATCTTTTAAAAAGGGAAGAAGGAGAACCCGGGGAACTACAGACTGGTCAGCCTCACATCAGTCCCTAGAAAAATCATGGTGCAGGTCCTCAAGGAAACCATTTTGAAGCACTTGGAGAAGAGGAAGGTGATCAGGAGCAGTCAACATGGATTCACCAAGGGCGACCTACCTGATTCACTTCTATGATGAGATAACTGGCTCTGTGGATATGGGGAAAACAGTGGACATGATATATCTTGACTTTAGCAAAGTTTTTGATTTGGTCTCCCACAGTATTCTTGCCAGCAAGTTAAAAAAGTATGGATTGGATGAATGGACTATAAGGTGGATAGAAAGCTGGCTAGATCGTCGGGCTCAACAGGTAGTGATCAATGGCTCAATGTCTAGTTGGCAGCTGGTATCAAGCAGAGTACCCCAGGGTCATTCCTGGGGTCGGTTTTGTTCAACATCTTTATTAATGATCTGGATGATGGGATGAATTGCACCCTCAGCAAGTTTGCAGATGACACTAAGCTGGGAGGAGTGGTAGATATGCTGGAGGGTAGGGATAGGGTCCAGAGTGACCTGGACAAATTAGAGGATTGGGCCAAAAGAAATCTGATGAGGTTCAACAAGGACAAGTGCAGAGTCCTCCACTTCGGAAGGAAGAATCCCATGCACTGCTACAGCCTGGGGACCGACTGGCTAAGCAGCAGTTCTGCAGAAAAGGACCTGGGGATTACAGTGGACGAGAAGCTGGATATGAGTCGGCAGTGTGCCCTTGTTGCCGAGAAGGCTAACGGCATATTGGGCTGCATTAGTAGGAGCACTGCCAGCAGATTGAGGGAAGTGATTATTCCCCTCTATTCGGCACTGGTGAGGCCACATCTGGAGTATTGCATCCAGTTTTGGGCCCCTCACTACAGAAAGGATGTGGACAAATTGGAGAGAGTCCAGCAGAGGGCAACAAAAATGATCAGGGGCTGGAACACATGACTTACGAGGAGAGGCTGAGGGAACTGGGGTTATTTAGACTGCAGAAGAGAAGAGTGAAGGGGGATTTGATAACAGCCTTCAACTACCTGAAGGGGGGTTCCAAAGAGGATGGAGCTTGGCTGTTCTCAGTGGTGGCAGATGACAGAACAAGGAACAATGGTCTCAAGTTGCAGTGGGGGAGGTCTAGGTTGGATATTAGGAAAAACTATTTCACTAGGAGGGTGGTGAAGCATGGGAATTTGTTACCTAGGGAGGTGGTGGAATCTCCATCCTCAGAGGTTTTTAAGGCCCAGCTTGACAAAGCTTGGCTGGGATGATTTAGTTGGTGTTGGTCCTGCTTTGAGGAGGAGGTTGGACTAGATACCTTGTGAGGTCTCTTCCAACCCTAATCTATGATTCTATTATTCCAGCTCCGGGAACATCTACTCTGCAAACTCTCACCCCACCCCAACTGACTCGGGCTCATGCTGCTGGGCTAAAAATCACTGTGTCGCCGTTCCTGCTCGGTCTCTGAGACCCACCTCCCCTTGCCAGGTGTCAGAACCCAGGCCCCAGTCTGTGCAGGAACATCTACACGGCTGTTTTTAACCCAGTAGCATGAGCCTGGCATACTGGAGTCAGTTGACCCAGGTTCTGAGACTTGCTGACCCTCTTTAGCTACCTTGACTCTTGTGTAGGGCACTGGAGCGGGAGACCTCGGTTCAGTGCCTAGTTCCACCACCGCCTCTCTGTGGCCTGGGGCAAGGCTACCTGGGCCTCCCTAGCTGTGAATGGGGCTAGCGCTGCCCTGCCTCCCATCCCTTACTGGCTCGGAGATGCTCAGATACGCCAGGCTGGATCCACAGCTAGGCTTACAACTAAGCAGGCCAGCCAAGAAAGCCAGGGAGAAAGGCAGCAGGGTTCACCCCGTTCATTTCCCACACACGTTAGAGGAGGGGGAAGGAGATGCAGATGAGAGCGAGGAGCCTGGTGGAGAACGCATATCTGGACAACCCCAGCCGATGCCTCTCGTTGAGCTGCCAAGCCAGGCCAACCAAGTGCTTCATTATGGACTGGCACGTTCCCCCGGGGGGGGTTGCACATCACAGGAAATGGAGCTGGCTGGGTACATGACCAGGAACCAGGATGCTCTGAGTGTGAATCCCCACTCTTGCAGGACCTTGCTCTGTATCCATTACCCCATGGCAGCAAGGGGTAACCTGAACCCCACCTCACAGGAAGGTTGGGAGGGGTAGTTAGTTCATGTCTAAGCCGGAAGACCGCACTGCCACCAGTATTTCCAGGCACGGAGGCCTCATGTTAGGCACCTGGATAGAGCTGATTTTCCAGAGGTGGTTTAGGGGAGGTGAAGCCCACTGAGCTGCCTCTGCAAATGTGGCCCTTGTCCAGGTGTCTCAGTGCAGACGCCAACATGCCATGCTGACCCCCAGGCGTGCCCGTGTTGGGGTGTGGACACCAGTGAGGGTGATTGGTCTAGAAGTGCCTCTAGTATCTGTCCACACCCACGTAACTCTTGGCCCCCATGAACCTCCCTCACAAGCTATGGCTGGCCCGCTCAGTGACTGGCACTGCTGTTCAGCTCTCAGGTGAGAAGGTGCACGCCAGAGCCACGGGCAGCAGTCAGGGGAGAGTCTGACAAGCTCCTAGAATTGCATTGGGCCTGCCCCCCCCCCCCCCCCCTTGGCTCGCTCAGCTCTGTGCCATGTCATCTGGCTAACCCCACGGCTGGTACCGTTCCCACCCCAGGGCCAGCCTGACTCAGCAGAAGTTCTCGCAGCCATTGCAGCACCATTCTTCCTGCCTACTGGAGTGTTCGCAGGCACTTGATCCACAAGGGCCTCTGACCTCTCTCTTTAGCTGTGGAGAGCCCAGCCCAGGAGTAGTTAAGCTCTGTCAGGGCAAAATGGCTCACTCTCAGGTGCCCCTGGTTTTTCTTTTGCTCTGAGCCCTCCCAGCTTCGCCCCGCAGAATTGTTTGCTGTGATTGGAGGGTCATTCTCTCGGAAGTGAAGGGCTAGTGCCATTGGCATAGGGTGGGGACAGTGCCCGGGGGCTCTTTTGCAAGTTTTCCCACACTCCATTGCTGTGCACCCCTGTTCATAGTCTGCAGCACCCAGTGTGGGTTCCTACCCCCACCCAGCAAGCTGTGCCATGCGCCTCACCCCTGACTCTCAGCCCCCACCCTCTGCTAGGCCAGGACCAGGCCTTGGCTAAGCAGACACTGCGAGGAGGATCAAGCTGAGTGGCAGGTTGTGACTGGTGAGAAACAGGAACTTGTGCGAAGCAACCCAACTGCTGGGCACTTGTGAACTGAAGCGGGCTCTGCGTGCAGGTTCCCCCAGGAGAGAGGCCAGGACTAGCACGCTGGACCGCTACCCCTCGGTAGCATTCACCCAGAGCTGACCCGCGTCTGTCATCATGAGATGGCGCAGGGTAGAATCATGTAGGACAGCCCCGGGTGCAGCACAGCACTTCTGTCTTTGGGGCAGGGCTGGAAGGGGCAAAGACGCATCCCAATGTGCAGGCTTGGTGGCAGGCCAGATAGCACTGCATTTGGAGAAGCTGCTCACCAAACCTTCTGAGTAGGAAGGTCTGATGCTGGCCAGTCACTGGAAGAGGGGAGAGAAATCTTTTATCGCAGCTTGAGTGCTTGTGAAAGGGGGGTGCCAGCCAAGTATCCCTGCAGTCTGAAAGCAGGCACAGCTGGGGCAGCGGCAGAGCGAGCTTCCCACCCCCAGCCCTCTGCCGATGTGCCACCTCTTGTCCTGGAGGGACCATCCTAGAGGCAAGTGAATGGCTTAGCCTCTGTAGCCCATTCAGTCCCTGCCTTCACTGTCACCCAGGATGCCAGCTGTGCCACTTTGCTTGCTAGCCAGCTGCTCTGGGAAGAGGACTGACAGAGCCAGCTCAGCCAGCCAATAGCTTCTAAACCAGGTGGAGGCTTGGGATATTTATCCCCTCACTGCCGTGTGGCTGGCTCAGCTGCAGCCTTCACCACTGCTTTGGAGCTGGACTTTCTGCAAGTGGTTAGCACTCTGTGCCCACTCTGTGTGCCAGGCATATCTGGGGTGGCAGTGAGAGAGAACCTAAGCAAATCCACTCCTCTGTGGCCTGGGGCTTGGGCATGTCTTGGCATCCCTATACTGAGTGCAGTGACCTTGTGCTGAGCGCTGAACATGTTCCATGGTGGAACAAAAGGCAAATGAGTGTGATGAGTCAATTACAGCTCCCGCTTCGCTCCGGCAATAGGTTAATGAGTAGGGCAGCCCCCAGGCTAGCTGTAGTACGGTTTGTGGCAGAGTGTATTATAATACAGCTGCAGCTTATTAACAAATGGCAAAGTGCTTTGTAGACATTGTCTCTGCCTGGCAGTGTTCTCAGGCACTTCTGTGAGAGCTTCAGGAGATGGGGAAATAATCTGGAGGGCGGGGCGGGGCGTGGATAGGGCACTAGGTTGGTAGACTGGGGTCCGTTACCTGCTCAGCCACAGATTGCCTGGGCAACCTTGGGCAAGTCACTTAGTCTGGCTGTGCTTGAGTTCCCCCTCTGTACAATGCGGAGAACAGGCCTGCCCTGCCTCCCAGGGGGGGTGAGGAGAGAATGCGAAGTGCTCAGTAATGGAGGCTGGATAAAGACATAGACAGGAGGGTTTGTCGTGTAGCGTACACTGCTCGCCCCCAGCTGCTCACTTTGGCCACTTGGGGACATGTGGGAGTTGCTCTGGGATGCTCCCAGGATGTTTCAGTCAAGGCAGCGTTCCACGCTACAGGCTCCAGGCCTAGCATCCCTCCAGGGCAAGTCTGTGCTGACCCTGCTTCTCTTGGACTCCCTCTCCCCTGCAGGTACGTCGACAGGAAAGCATTTCTGGAGCGTGTCGATCACAGGCAGTTTGAAATCGAGCGTGACATCAGACTGAGCAAGACCAAGCCGTGAGACTGGCACGAGGGCATCCCGCTCCTCCCTGCATGTCCAAGAACCGGCCAGTGGCTGGCAGCTGCTGAAAACAAGACGCAGAAACAGTTTTTCTCTCCAAGACTCAACCTGTACGTCCTGCGGGGTTTTTCCTTTTACTGTAAAGGCAGGGAGGGGGTTTGTCAGCAGGTGGGGGCACTTTGGGGGTAGTATTGCCTAGCCGATGGCAGTAGCATATCTCTCTACTGGCATGATCCCAATGGGCAGTGTCCCTCTCCCAGCCCCTTATGCTGCTGGCAGTGAGAGGAATCAGATGGAGCAGGCATGGGCTGCCGGAGCTGCCCACTTCCTGCCTAAAGATAAGGCCTTGCCCTGCCTGTGGGTGGTCTCAGGGCACCAGCGCCCGGCAGCCTGGGAAAGCGGATGAGGGGATCAAGGTTCACCCCACGCGCTGAGCACAAACTGGACTCCTGCTGACGCCCCAGCAGTTTTGCTGACAAAGCCTCTTTTTGAGGGTGCTCCGGGCTGTGGAATTCGGATTGTAGCCCTTCGCTCCACTCTTCCTGTGGACCCAGCTGGGTCCCAGCCCCTCCGTGCTGGGCCTTCCCCCACACGACTGACTCGTCTGGGTGTTTTTGTGATTTTATTTTTTTTACACAAGAAAACCTCCCTCTGTCTGGTTTCCATTCAGTCTCCCCAGGAAGGTGAGAGCAACAGCAGGCGGCAGGTGGGGGAGGGCTCACATCCAGCCGGTCATACTAATAAAGGAGTCAATCCCTGCACTCTCGTGTGCTTGGTGTGTCTCATCATTTCTGTCCCAGGCTGGGCACTCCATATGCTTAGGGAGATGCAGTCTCTGCCCCAAGCAGCTTACAGTAGAAGCAGACAAGGCAGACACCATTTCAGAGGTGCGGAGCTGGTGAAAGGTGCAACAAAGAGTCTGGGGCAGAACCGGAAAGTGAACCCAGTTCTGCTGGGTCCCGCTGCAGTGCCTCCACTGTAAGATCAGCAGGATGCTGTCTGCACATATGGGACTCTAATATTGAGGGGAAGGATGGCTCAGCGGTTACAGTGCTAACCTAGGGTTCAGGGGACCTGGGTTCAGTTCTCTGCTCTGCTACAGCCTTCCTGTGTGCCTTGGAGTAAGTCACTGAGGATATGTCTACACTGCACTGTAAACCCAGGTCATGGGACCCGGGTTTCTGGACTCAGTGTTTCCAAGTCTGAGCATGAGCATCCACACTGCACTGTAAACCCGGGTCTCACAGCTGTGCTAACATGTCTGCACTGCGCAGACCTTCTGACTCAGGTGTGTGGCTTGAGCTGCATCCACACTGCAAAATGACAGGGCTTGGACCTGAGTCACAGCAGGATGTGGGCTCAGACCCACCCCCCTAGTGCTGGTCCTGCTTGCTGACCCCCGTCAGATGGATTTGTGTGTGGTTGGAAGGTGCGGCTTGTGCTTAAACCCATGACAGAGCCCTGTGTAGACATAGCCTTAGTCTCTCTGTGCCTTGGTTTCCCATCCGAAGAACAGCGATGACAGTATCGCTCTACCTCACAGGGAGGTGTGAGGTGCTCGGCTACTGTGTAAGGGGTCCAGCTAAGTACCACAGCTAGATTTCTAGGCTCTCTTTCCTGTTGCATACAAGTCCTATACAGACGACATTGTCTTATGGCATAATCATTTGATCCGCAGTCATTATGAATGGCTCACATAGCTTGCTCCTGGCTTTATGCCCCTCGGTAATGCAGCCGCCCTGGGTTTGTGCCAACAAAGACTCTCTAGCATCCTGCACCATCCTGGTGCTTACACCATACAATTGTTCTGTAAATGGGCTGGAGAGTTTGGGGTGCTATTTTCACACCCCTTCCTTGTAACTCAAGCTTCTTGATGCCCTGAGTTTAATTGCTCGGGTGCCAGGAGAGGAAGGACAATGTAATGAATCAAGTTCTACAAATGATCTCTAAATCATAGCTCCTCGGGCTATAAAAACTGATCCTGCGAGGGGCCAGTGCCCTGGTCTGCCAGCGGTGGAGGCAAAAGCATTTGGCCGTTGCAAAGGGGCAGAGAGTCTGAGTTCCTCTCCAATGGTAGAAAGCATTCACTCATGTGGAGAGCTGATCACTGTGAGACCAGTGTGTCCCTGCTGCAGAGTGGGATGCGCTTCAGCCCTGATGTGTTTGGGAGGGAAAATTGGAAAAGCAGCAAATATTTCTGACCGATTATCCTGCTCCACTCCCCTCATTGGAAGTCAAACCAGTAGCTCTTTGAAGGGGAGTACAGCTGGATCAAGAAGTAGAGCTCAGGAGAAGCCATCAAAGGAGTGTAACAAATGCATTGTGTCCCATGGTCCTTTCAGAGGCCGTGCATACAGAGGGAGGGGGTTTCAAAAACACTCTGTGTTGGCCTAACTCTCCTCCCACAGGAGTCAGTGGGAGCAAGGCTCTGCTAGTGCTGCGTGCTTTCCCAGACCCCGCCACCGGGAATGCAGGTCTGGGTGGCGTGTGGTGAGCAGGGAGCCATAGGCAGGGCAAGTCATCCTAGATGAGAGCCAGTAACACCTTGATGCCACATCACGCTGCCCTGCCCCCGGATATCCCACCCGCCAGCTGCTACCGAAAAACTGCATGGATGGCAATGCTGTGTAGAGTTGTCAGACTTGTTCTTGGGATTATTTTTTGTGTCCTGCCGCCTGTAAAGCCAGAAGCCTTTATGACTATGCGTTCTATGGTACAGAACGCAGAGGGAACCATAAAACCTTCTAAACAGAACCCCCCTCTCTCCCAAATCCCATAACCCCTATCTCTGGCCCTCAGTACTGGGCCCGCTGCCAAATCTGGAGGCTCCCTGCTTTTCCAGTTCTGGAGAACTCCTGGTTCTAGTCCCGCGGAGGGGAGAATTCATAGACTTTAATGCCATGACATTTTGAGAAAAGTAACAGAGGGTCCTGTGGCACCTTTAAGACTAACAGAAGTATTGGGAGCATAAGCTTTCGTGGGTAAGAACCTCACTTCAAATGCAAGTGAGGTTCTTACCCATGAAAGCTTATGCGCCCAATACTCCTGTTAGTCTTAAAGGTGCCACAGGACCCTCTGTTACTTTTTACAGATTCAGACTAACACGGCTACCCCTCTGATACATGACATTTTGAGTCAAAGCTGTCACCGTCCCCAGACTGAATGTCAATTGTCCTGCGGCCACTGTCCTTTGAGGGGTGGGGAAATCTGGGGGAAAGAGGAGGAGGGAATGTTTGTGGCAGGCTATTTCATTTCCAAAGCAGCAGTTTGAAGCTGCTCAGAGGGGTGGGATATTAGGCTAAGGGCTGATTGACACCTAAAATGTAGGTTGACCCAGCTGCGTCATGTGGGATGTGAAAATTTTACACCCCTGAGAGATGTAGTTAAGCTGACCTGAGCCCCAATGTAGACAGCACTGGGTCGGCGGAAGCATTCCCTCCATCGACCTCACTCCTGCCTTTCGGAGAGGTGGATTGACTAGCGTGAGGGAGGAGTCTCTTCCATTGCTGTAGGGAGAGTATAAGCTGCAGCATGTGCGGGAGCTCCCAGGTGTGCAGGACTCTGTGAATGTGTGCGCTGGTAGGGTGCCTGTGACATTCCTCTGGTGCTATCTGGACCGGTGATCTGCTAGGTCATTCCAATCCTCTACTCTGGGAGCCAGCCTTACCCTGCTCTGCTGTGAGAACCCCCACTCCCAGGCTGTTCACGCACAGTCTCTGGCATGTAAGCTGCTCCCAGTTACGTGAGAGAGCACTTTTGGCCAGCTGCTGCTTGGATTGTGCAACCAAATGATACTAGCCAATATCTCCAGTCCCAGACACAACCCTAGGAACCTCCGTCTTGCAGTGTCCAGTTATGCCCCCGGGACGCTGCAAGCTTATATGACTTAATCGATTTAACAAAGAAATTGATATGTACCAGGCTTGTTATACCAAGGGGAGTCTCTGACATGCTTCAAACCAAACGCACTGCTTCAGGTAGAACAAACAAACAGATTTATTAACTACAATGATAGGTTTTAAGTGATTATAAGTCAAAACACAAGAAGTCAGATTTGGTCAAATGAAATAAAAGCAAAACACATTCTAAGCTGATCTTTACACTTTCTTTGCCCTTACAAACGTAGATGCTTCTCACCACAGGCTGGCTGGCTGCCCTTCAACCAGGCTCTCCCCTTTGATTAGCGCTTGTCACTTGGTGGTGGTGTCTGTAAATGGAGGTGGAAGAGCCTGGCAAACGTCTTTTCCTTTTATCAGGTTTTTTTTTCCCTCTTGGCTTTGCCGCCTCTTTCCCCCCCCCCTCCCCCCCGCTTCAGGGTCAGGTGAGCATTCTCTCATTGCAGTTCCAAACTGACCAAGGGAAGGGGGGTGACTCACTCGAGAGTCCAACAGATCCTTTGGTGCTGCCTAGGCCAGCGTCCTTTGTTCCTGTGAGGCTGGGCTGGGTTTGTCCCATGCATGCCCTGATGAGGTGTGAACTGCCCCTCTGTTCCTGGAGAGTTTTGCCTGGGCCTGTTTTAAGCCATGTGGAGACATTTTCAGCCTCATAACTATATACATGAAATTACAACCTATAACATTACTATAACAATGCTCAGTGCATCATGAGCCTTCCGAAGACATGTTTAAAAAAGATGAACTTAAACTAGAGCGGGTACAGAGAAGGGCCACTAGGATGATCAGAGGAATGGAAAACCTGTCGTATGAAAGGAGACTAGAGGAGCTCGGGTTGTTTAGCCTGACCAAACGAAGGCTGAGGGGGGATATGATTGCTCTTTTTAAATATATCAGAGGGATAAATACCAGGGAGGGAGAGGAATTATTCCAGCTCAGTACTAATGTGGACACGAGACCGAATGGATATAAACTGGCCGTGGGGAAGTTTAGGCTTGAAATTAGACGAAGGTTTCTGACCGTCAGAGGGGTGAAATATTGGAACGGCCTTCCGAGGGGAACGGTGGGGGCGAAGGACCTGTCTGGTTTTAAGATTGTTAGATAAGTTTATGGAAGGAATGGTTTAAGGGGATAACGTGATTTTAGTCAAAGGAACAGCGTGCCATGGCAGGTAAATAGTATAATGGCAAATGAGGGTGAGGCTGGAGAATCTTGCCTACATGCTCGGGGTGTTACTGATCGCCATATTTGGGGTCGGGAAGGAATTTTCCTCCAGGGTAGATTGGCAGAAGCCCTGGAGGTTTTTCGCCTTCCTCCGCAGCATGGGGCAGGGATCGATGGCAGGAGGATTCTCTGCTAATTGAAGTCTCTAAGCCAATGGATTTGGGGACTTCAACAGCAGAGTCAAGGAAAAGGGTAGGGACGGCTTTGTGGCCTGCATCATGCGGGAGGTCAGACCAGATGATCATAATGGTCCCTTCTGACCTTAAAGTCTATGAGTCTATGAGACACCCGACATGACAAACTTTGCATTGGATACCACACACTCATATTATAAGGATGAACATGGGGATGCAGGGTGTTCCCCTGAGGTACAGAGCGTCACAGTGCCGCCTCAGGGAGTACAAGGAAGAAAAGCATCTCATTCGGGCCAAATAGTGGCTCAGAGCTGCAGGGAAATGGCTACCCAGCACTTCCTAGGCTCTCACTTGGGCTCTCTGGCTTTGGAACAGCAGGGCAGCAGAGATAATCACAGAAACGTAGGGCTAGAAGGGACCTCAAGAGGTCATCAAGTCCAGCCCCTGTGCTGAAGCAGGGCCAAGTACAACCTACACCAGCCCTGACAGGTGTTTTCCCATCTGTTCTTAAAAACCTCTAGCAATAGGGATTCCACAACCTCCCTGGGAAGCCTGGTCCAAGCCTGCCCTGAGAGTTAGAAAGGGTTTTCCTAATACCTAACCTGAATCTCCCTTGCTGCAGATTAAGCCCATTACATCTTGTCCTACCTTCAGTGGACAATGAGCGCAATTGATCCCCATTCTCTTTAGAAAGGTCCTTATTTGAAGACTGTCATCACCTACCCCCTCAGTCCTCTTTTCTCCAGACTAGACATGCCCAGGTTTTTAACCTTCCTCACAGGTCAGGGTCTCTAAATCTTTGATCATTTTTGTTCTCTTCTGGACTCTTTCCAATTCGTCCACGTCTTCCCTAACTCCTGACTCCCAGAACTGGACACAGTGCTCTTTCTGAGTTCTCCCAGTGCTGAGTGGGACACGCCCCTCCTGTGCCTTACATACAACACACCTGTTAATACCCGGGAAGGATATGAGCCTTTTTCACAGTTGCCTCACATCTCATATTTCAATTGTGAGCCACTAGAACCCCCAGAGGCTTTGCAGCAGTTCTGCCGCCGCCCCAGTTATTTCCTGTGGTGTAGTTGTGCATCAGATTTTTCCCTCTAAGTGCAGTACTTTGCACTTGCCTCTATTGAATTACATCTTGGTGATTTCAGACCAATTCTTCAATTGGTCAAAGCCATTTTGAATTCTAATCCCGTCCTCCAGAGTGCTTGCGACCCCTCCGAGTGTGGTATCATCTGCGAATTTGATAAGCACTCGCTCCACTCCGTTATCTAAGTTATTAATGAACATGTTGACTAATACCAGACCTGGGACAGACTGCTGTAGGACCCCACCAGATCCTCTCTCCCTGTTTGACAGCAAACAATTGATAACTACTCTGAGTAGTCTTTCAACCAGTTGTGTATAGTACAGTTATAGTTATTTCCTCTGGACCGTGTTTCCTTGTGAGAATGTCATGTGGGACTTTGTCAAAAGCCGTACTAACATCAAGATACATCACGTCTCCTGCTTCCCCCCATGCACTCAGCCAGTCACCCCATCAAAGAAATGGAGACGCCTGCTCGTTGCTGAAAAGAGACCCAAGCTAGCCAGGACAATAATCCTGCTCCACTTCTAGGGTGTGGAGGAAGCTTCAAAATGTGACCCCAGTGCACCCTTAAGGCTCAAAAGGCAGAAGGCAAATAAGGACACCAAATCTATTGGCAAAACTGTAATTCCCCCCTCCTGTAATGTGGCTGCAATGAAGGGCCACTCGGTGCACTGCAGTGGTGTCTGGCTCATGCCCTGCTACCAGCGTTCAGTGAGAGCAACCGCAGCATTTCCCGCTGAGGAACAGAAAGGAAACCAGACGATGCGGGCTGGCTCTGCAGCCAGCCTGTAACAGGGGGCAAGACGCACATGGCAACTAAACCAAGTCGGGCAGCTCATCTGCAAATGGGCCAAAGCCAGACGCGCAGCCGGGCTGTAAAACTGAACTCTGGGTAGGGGCAGCCGTGCATACCCAGGTCAGACAGTGCAACCGTGTGTACCCATTATCCCGCCCCCACACACACACAGGGTGTGTGAGAGCCCGCGTGCACATACACGCACTCTGTCTCTCTGTCCAGCAAGCTGTTAAAGGGACAGGACACCCTCGCCAATAGAAATAAGCTGAGGTGCCGAGATTGTTCACCTGTTTTACACTTGAGTGTAATGGAATCCCACCGAGCTTGGGGAGATCTCTGCCCCCTTTTCTAGCAGCCCCAGGGACAGGGGGAGCTAGTGCTATGTAGGGAAAGGGCTGTGTGCCCGCACCTGCCGGTGGGGCATGTTGGTCAGGGGCGCAGGTGGGAGGCTCGGTGCTGAGGGAAGTGCTGGTGGGGAGGCGGGAGTGAGCTGTGCCAAGCGGGGCTGTGATATGTGGGGGAGGGGGCACCTTTCAGAGGCAATTCATAACCGGGCACTTTGTCACCCCTGTGCGGCCACGACAGCCGTCTTAGATCTGGCTAACTTCCCACTCGGGCCACTGACCTTAGTCTTCACAGTGTACCGGACACCAGAGGCAGCTGCACTTCAAGGGCGGGGGACAGGATTCCACTTCAGGGGTGAAAGATCACTTAGCAAAGCAGGTGATTTCAGGAGCCGCAGGTCACCATGGGGGTAACTGAGCAAGTGCTGGGATTGCATCTGTGGGGAGAAGCTGCTAAAAGGCCATCTGATAACCTGAACTATCACTACTATTTGCCTTCCAGTCGCACCTAGAGGCCATAACTAAGATCAGGGTCCCACTATGCTAGGTACTGTACAGACGCCTAATCCCTGCTATGACAGGCCTACAGTCTAAACAGACAAGATAGGCAAATGGTAGGCTGGTCAACTGAGGCACAGAGAGGGAAAGTGCCATGCCTGAGGTCACAGAGCAGAGCTGGGAATAGCACCTACGTTTCCAGAGTCCCACACCAATTCTCTACCCACTACCCCACACTCTCTCTTCTTTTAAAGCTTGTTTTATTTAACTGTTCAAATATTCAGAAAACAGCCCAGTGGAGCGGTACAGGTGTCCCGAGAGCGTGTCAGGGCCAGACCCTTTAACCACCCCATTGCTGGTGTACCAAAGAATTTTCTCTGCCATTCCAACCGCCTGTGATACAGGGCAGATGTCTGGGGAAGGCAGCACATGTGGAGGGTAACAGAAGAGTCCCAGAGCTGCAGGAGAACCCCTGAAATGACCCCGCCCACTCCAGTGTGGTCAGACCCTAAATCAAACTACTGCCCCAGTGCATTGTGGTAATGAAGCCAGCAAAGGGCCTGATTCCACAACCCAGGGTAGCACTCCCTGAGCGAGTAGCCCCAGTGGAGTTTGTGGTGCAACCTCCCTGGGAAAGGCCAACTGAGCATGAGAACAGGCCATAGACCTGGGCCCGTTGTGAGGCCGTGTGCCGGACGAGTGGCACAGTGGGCTAGGAGGAAGGGCCCTGAGTCCTCTTCCTTTGGCAAGTCACTTCCCTCACTGGGCCTCTCTCTCTCTTCTTGTGCCTGTCTCGCACTCAGTGTGTATACACAGTGCCAACACAATGGAACCTCAACCACGCTTGTGATACCATTGGTGAATAAGAGCTACTGTATTCGCCAGGCATAGACTGAATGGGTTCTGTATTTCACACGGCGAGTAAGTAATAGAATTGCTGTCACACACGTGTTTCCTGTATTGCACCTCCTCTCTTTTCGGTCTGTTTCACACCCATGCTCTGTTCAGCCTGGCTTCCCACCATACATCTGCCTGCCTTGGCAAAGGTCCTGCTTTCTCTCCGGGCTGGGCCCACTTCCCTGAGAAGCCCGCACTAAGCATGGAATTGCACAGCATTGTGCTGGAGCCCCGTCGAAGGAAGCCTTGGGCAGATCGCTAATGTGACTCCTTCAGCCGCGTGACTGGCTTGTGAGGGGGAAGGAGGGGGCCGCAGGAAGGGAGCTGCAATTTATGGTGACATTTCTATTTTCACTGACAGCTGCCAGCCTAGAGGAGAAGTGTTATCTTTCTGTCTGCATACCGAGAGGGTATAGAAGTGCAGCATTTACACCAGCTCCCCACTTGCATGGTAGCGTCTGAACATCTCACAGTCTGTAATGCCATGTGAGGCAGGGCAGCACTATTCTCCCCATTGTATAGGTAGGGAAACTGAGGCAAGGAGCAACCAAGGCCTTGATCCTCAAAAGTATTTAGGCACCTAAATCTCCCTGAAATTATTGTGCGTTAGTGCCTAAATACCTCTGAGGATCTGTGCCGAAGGTCGCACCGGAATTGGGTTTCCTGGACATTGCCTCTCTTTTGGTCTACTGATCTCCACCCAGGAGGATTTTTCAATGGGAAATGTCCAGGATTTTTCCTTACTTGTTGTAGCTCAGAAAGAGCCATCTCCATGCCCCAGTTGGTCCCTCCCCTGCATCTGCGGCTGCCGGATCCCACCCGCCCCACCAGGTTAGCGGAGCTGCCAAGTGCCTCTCGGCTGGGCCACCTGCCCCGCCGCGGAGTCCCAGAGCCCAGCCGGGAAGGGTGACAGGACCAGGCCCTGGCTCCCCACCCTGGGGAGGAGGCGAGCCCCACAGGGAGACACTGACTGACAGGCTGGTGCTGTGTCCTGGGCCTGCACCAGCCACTCTGCCACCGTGACAGGGAGTGCGAGACTGCCCCCTACCTAGGGTGTGAGGCCACAGGTACCAACTCCAGCACCCCCCCCAATACCTCCTCCAGCACCCCAAATACCCTTCCCAGTGCACACACACCCTGCAGCACCCCCAAATACCCCTCCCAGTGTGCACACACCCTGTAGCACCCCCAAATTCCTCCAGCATCGCAAATACCCTTCCCAGTGCACACACACATAAGAATGGCCCTACTGGGTCAGACCAAAGGTCCATCTAGCCTAGTATCCTGTCTTCCGACAGTGGCCAATGCCAGGTGCCCCAGAGGGAATGAACAGAACAGATAATCATCAAATGATCTATCCCCTGTCGCTCATTCCCAGCTTCTGGCAAATAGAGACTAGAGACACCATTCCTGCCCATCCTGGCTAATAGCCATTGATGGACCTATCCTCCATGAATTTATCTAGTTCTTTTTTGAACCCTGTTATGGTCTTGGCCTTCACAACATCCTCCAGCAAGGAGTTCCACAGATTGACTGTGCGCTGTGTGAAGAAATACTTCCTTTAATTTGTTTTAAACCTGCTGCCTATTAATTTTATTTGGTAACCCCTAGTTCTTGTGTTATGAGACTGTGCCATTGTGTAGTCTATGTGGTTTTATAAAAACATGATAATAAGTGAATATAATATACCTGGGATAGTTTTATAAAGTTTTGATAATAAGTGAATATAATGCAACTGGGATATGCTTCATGCAAAAGGTCTTCTTGTAAGGTATCATTACAAAGCTCATAATCTACTGAGCTGATTATGTGTGATCATCCTGTTTGTAGAAATGTACCACTCTTGTATCTAAAACTAGAAATATAAAACATAACTCTGAGGGCCTGTTGTAATTATAAGTTTCAGAGTAACAGCCGTGTTAGTCTGTATCCGCAAAAAGAAGAACAGGAGTACTTGTGGCACCTTAGAGACTAACAAATTTATTAGAGCATAAGCTTTCGTGGACTACAGCCCACTTCTTCGGATGCATATAGAATGGAACATATAATGAGGAGATATATATACACACATACAGAGAGCATAAACAGGTGGGAGTTGTCTTACCAACTCTGAGAGGCCAATTAATTAAGAGGAAAAAAAAAAAAAAAAACTTTTGAAGTGATAATCAAGCTAGCCGAGTACAGACAGTGTGATAAGAAGTGTGAGAGTACTTACAAGGGGAGATAGTCAACGTTTGTAATGGCTCAGCCATTCCCAGTCCTTATTCAAACCGGAGTTGATTGTGTCTAGTTTGCATATCAATTCTAGCTCTGTAGTCTCTCTTTGGAGTCTGTTTTTGAAGTTTTTCTGTTGTAATATAGCCACCCGCAGGTCTGTCACTGAATGACCAGACAGGTTAAAGTGTTCTCCCACTGGTTTTTGAGTATTTTGATTCCTGATGTCAGATTTGTGTCCATTAATTCTTTTGCGTAGAGACTGTCCGGTTTGGCCAATGTACATGGCAGAGGGGCATTGCTGGCACATGATGGCATAGATCACATTGGTAGATGTGCAGGTGAACGAGCCCCTGATGGTATGGCTGATGTGATTAGGTCCTATGATGATGTCACTTGAATAGATATGTGGACAGAGTTGGCATCGGGGTTTGTTACAAGGATAGGTTCCTGGGTTAGTGGTTTTGTTCAGTGATGTGTGGTTGCTGGTGAGTATTTGCTTTAGGTTGGGGGGTTGTCTGTAAGCGAGGACAGGTCTGTCTCCCAAGATCTGTGAGAGTAAAGGATCATCTTTCAGGATAGGTTGTAGATCTCTGATGATGCGCTGGAGAGGTTTTAGTTGGGGGCTGAAGGTGACAGCTAGTGGTGTTCTGTTATTTTCTTTGTTGGGCCTGTCTTGTAGGAGGTGACTTCTGGGTACTCGTCTGGCTCTGTCAATCTGTTTTTTCACTTCAGCAGGTGGGTATTGTAGTTTTAAGAATGCTTGATAGAGATCTTGTAGGTGCTTGTCTCTATCCGAGGGATTGGAGCAAATGCGGTTATATCTTAGAGCTTGGCTGTAGACAATGGATCGTGTGGTGTGTCCTGGATGGAAGCTGGAGGCATGTAGGTAAGTGTAGCGGTCAGTAGGTTTCCGGTATAGGGTGGTATTGATGTGACCATCGCTTATTAGCACAGTAGTGTCCAGGAAATGGACCGCTTGTGTGGATTGATCTAGGCTGAGGTTGATGGTGGGATGGAAATTATTGAAATCATGGTGAAATTCCTCAAGGGCTTCTTTTCCATGGGTCCAGATGATGAAGATGTCATCAATGTAGCGCAAGTAGAGTAGGGGCGTTAGGGGACGAGAGCTAAGGAAGCGTTGTTCTAAGTCAGCCATAAAAATGTTGGCATATTGTGGGGCCATGCGGGTACCCATAGCAGTGCCGCTGACTTGAAGGTATATATTGTCCCCAAATGTGAAATAGTTGTGGGTGAGGACAAAATCACAAAGTTCAGCCACCAGGTTAGCTGTGACATTATCAGGGATACTGTTCCTGATAGCTTGTAGTCCATCTTTGTGTGGAATATTGGTGTAGAGGGCTTCTACGTCCATAGTGGCCAGGATGGTGTTTTCTGGAAGATCACCGATGGATTGTAGTTTCCTCAGGAAGTCAGTGGTGTCTCGAAGATAGCTGGGAGTGCTGGTAGCGTAGGGTCTTAGGACAGAGTCTACATAACCAGACAAGCCTGATGTTAGGGTGCCAATGCCTGAGATGATGGGGCGTCCAGGATATCCAGGTTTATGGATCTTGGGTAGCAAATAGAATACCCCTGGTCGGGGTTCTAGGCATGTGTCTGTACGGATTTGTTCCTGTGCTTTGTCAGGGAGTTTTTTTAGCAGATGGTGTAGTTTCTTTAGGTAATCCTCAGTGGGATCAGAGGATAATGGCCTGTAGAATGTGGTGTTACTCTCCTTTACTCTCACAGATCTTGGGAGACAGACCTGTCCTCGCTTACAGACAACCCCCCAACCTAAAGCAAATACTCACCAGCAACCACACATCACTGAACAAAACCACTAACCCAGGAACCTATCCTTGTAACAAACCCCGATGCCAACTCTGTCCACATATCTATTCAAGTGACATCATCATAGGACCTAATCACATCAGCCATACCATCAGGGGCTCGTTCACCTGCACATCTACCAATGTGATCTATGCCATCATGTGCCAGCAATGCCCCTCTGCCATGTACATTGGCCAAACCGGACAGTCTCTACGCAAAAGAATTAATGGACACAAATCTGACATCAGGAATCAAAATACTCAAAAACCAGTGGGAGAACACTTTAACCTGTCTGGTCATTCAGTGACAGACCTGCGGGTGGCTATATTACAACAGAAAAACTTCAAAAACAGACTCCAAAGAGAGACTACAGAGCTAGAATTGATATGCAAACTAGACACAATCAACTCCGGTTTGAATAAGGACTGGGAATGGCTGAGCCATTACAAACGTTGACTATCTCCCCTTGTAAGTACTCTCACACTTCTTATCACACTGTCTGTACTCGGCTAGCTTGATTATCACTTCAAAAGTTTTTTTTTTTTTTTCCTCTTAATTAATTGGCCTCTCAGAGTTGGTAAGACAACTCCCACCTGTTTATGCTCTCTGTATGTGTGTATATATATCTCCTCATTATATGTTCCATTCTATATGCATCCGAAGAAGTGGGCTGTAGTCCACGAAAGCTTATGCTCTAATAAATTTGTTAGTCTCTAAGGTGCCACAAGTACTCCTGTTCTTCTTTTTGTTGTAATTATGTAAAGTCTGGGCCATTAATGATGGTTTAGAATCTTGATGACTCCCATTAACCAGGACCATTGTCTGCAGATGGCTGTGTTTACCTGTGAGTCTTCCTGTATATGTGTGTGCTGGCAAGTGGGCAATGAAGTCTTGCAGTGACATGATCATGTCACCTGAACTGGAATCCATCTTTAACCTGGTGCTTTTCCAATGAGGGGGGGTGGAAAAGAACAAAGCGGGAGAGGAGCCATCATGAAGAATCCCCTAGCTATCACCTGAGCTGCAACGAGCTGTACCAGGGGAAAGAATTGTGCCCAGGCCTGGAATTGTGTCCAGCCTGAGACTTTCAAATTACTGAAGCATCTCTGAGGGTGAGATTATCTGTATTCAGTTTGATTAGACATAGATTTGCCCGTTTTATTTTATTTTGCTTGGTGGCTTACTTTGTTCTGTCTGTTACTACTTGGAACCACTTAAATCCCACTTTCTGTATTTAATAAAATCACTTTTTACTTATTAATTAACTCAGAGTATGTATTAATACCTGGGGGAGCAAACAACTGTGCATCTCTCTCTATCAGTGTTATAGAGGGCGAACAATTTATGAGTTTGCCCTGCATTAGCTTTATGCAGGGTAAAACGGATTTATTTGGGTTTAGACCCCATTGGGAGTTGGGCATCTGAGTGCTAAAAACAAGCACACTTCTGTGAGCTGTTTTCAGGTAAACTTGCAGCTTTGGGGCAAGTGATTCAGACCCTGGGTCTGTGTTGGAGCAGACGGGAGTGTCTGGCTCAGCAAGACAGGGTGCTGGAGTCCTGAGCTGGCAGGGAAAACAGGAGCAGGGGTAGTCTTGGTACATCAGGTGACAGCTCCCAAGGGGGTTTCTGTGATCCAACCCGTTACAGAGACGTAGTAAACAACACTTCCTTATCTACTTTTTCTACACCAGTCATGATTTTGTAGACCTCTATCATATCAATGTAGCGCAAGTAGATGACATCTTCATCATCTGGACCCATGGAAAAGAAGCCCTTGAGGAATTCCACCATGATTTCAATAATTTCCATCCCACCATCAACCTCAGCCTAGCTCAATCCACACAAGCGGTCCATTTCCTGGACACTACTGTGCTAATAAGCGATGGTCACATAAATACCACCCTATACCGGAAACCTACTGACCGCTACACTTACCTACATGCCTCCAGCTTCCATCCAGGACACACCACACGTTCCATTGTCTACAGCCAAGCTCTAAGATATAACGGCATTTGCTCCAATCCCTCAGACAGAGACAAGCACCTACAAGATCTCTATCAAGCAGTCTTAAAACTACAATACCCACCTGCTGAAGTGAAAAAACAGATTGACAGAGCCAGATGAGTACCCAGAAGTCACCTCCTACAAGACAGGCCCAACAAAGAAAATAACAGAACACCACTAGCTGTCACCTTCAGCCCCCAACTAAAACCTCTCCAGCGCATCATCAACGTATCCTGAAAGATGATCCCTCACTCTCACAGATCTTGGGAGACAGACCTGTCCTCGCTTACAGACAACCCCCAACCTAAAGCAAATACTCACCAGCAACCACACATCACTGAACAAAAACACTGACCCAGGAACCTATCCTTGTAACAAAGCCCGATGCCAACTCTGTCCACATATCTATTCAAGTGACATCATCATAGGACCTAATCACATCAGCCATACCATTAGGGTCTCGTTCACCTGCACATCTACCAATGTGATATATGCCATCATGTGCCAGCAATGCCCCTCTGCCATGTACATTGGTCAAACCGGACAGTCTCTACGCAAAAGAATTAATGGACACAAATCTGACATCAGGAATCATAATACTCAAAAACCAGTGGGAGAACACTTTAACCTGTCTGGCCATTTAATGACAGACCTGCGGGTGGCTATATTACAACAGAAAAACTTCAAAAACAGACTCCAACGAGAGACTGCTGAGCTGGAATTGATATGCAAACTAGACACAATCAATTCAGGATTGAATAAGGACTGGAAATGGCTGAGCCATTACAAACATTGAATCTATCTCCCCTTGTAAGTATTCTCACACTTCTTATCAAACTGTCTGTACTGGGCTAGCTTGATCATCACTTCAAAAGTGTTTTTTTCTCTTACTTAATTTGCCTCTCAGAGGTGGTAAGACAACTCCCACCTTTTCATGCTCTCTGTATGTGTATATATATATCCCCTCAATATATGTTCCATTCTATATGCATCTGAAGAAGTGGGCAGTAGCCCACGAAAGCTTATGCTCTAATAAATTTGTTAGTCTCTAAGGTGCCACAAGTACTCCTGTTCTTTTTTAGTAATTTTGTATCATCTGCAGATTTTGCCACCTCACTGTTTACCCCTTTTTCCAGACCATTTATGAATATGTTGAATAGGACTGGTCCCAGTACAGCCTGGGGGACACCACTATTTACCTCTCTCCATTCTGAAAACTGACCATTTATACCTACGCTTTGTTTCCTATCTTTTAACCAGTTACCAATCCATGAGAGAACCTTCCCTCTTATCCTATGACTGCTTATTTTGTGTAAGAGCCTTTGGTGAGGGACCTTGATCCCCCACCCCTTAAATACTACCTCCAGCAGCCCGCTGTTGAGAACCGCTGCACTAGGTCACTGAATGCAAACACTCTGACTTCCCTGCAGTTGGGGGGGGGGGGGGGGGAGACGACCGAGAAGCCTCCCAGCAGGCTCCAAGGGGCTTGGAGGAAGCAGGGGGGAAAGTTGTGGAACCGAGGGCCTGCCATGGAAAATACCCCAGAGCAGCTTCAAGCTCAGACTAACTCCCTGGAAGTCAATTACATTTCTCCAAGTTTACCCTGGTTTAACTGGCAGAATCTATGTTGGCCTGCCAGCCCCCAACTGTCCGAAGCCAGGACTTGCTCACACCCCTGGCTGGGAGCACAGGGGTAGTGTCAGGTGTAGAATAACACCCCAGGACTGTGATAGCCAGCAGGGCCACATTGTAACTTCCCATCCATGTGGGCTCATCCCTGGCCCGCTCAGCAAGAGTCAGGAGGAGACGCCTGCAGAAGCCAGGTGTGGACCCGTCACCTTTCTGTGCCAAGGAAAGGTTAGATGAACTTCTTGGCCATAGCTGTTCAGTGGCTGTTCCAGACCATTTTGACTCCTGTGGTGATCTGCCCCCAGTTGCTACGTGTATTATTCACATCCATATTCGTGCATTTCAGAGCTGAAGGCCAGAAGGGACCGGTGTGATCATCCAGTCTGGCTTCCCATGTAACACAAGCCACAGATCGTCCAGCAGTGCCTGCACTGAGCTCAGCAACCTGTGGCTGGACCAGAGTCTCTCTCTTAGACAAACGTCCAGGCTCCTTTTCAAGACTCCAAGTGAGGGACAATGCACCACATCCCTTGGAAAAGGATTCCAGATCCTCCCTGTTTGGAGGATCAGGCTCCGGGCCCTGGACAGAAACCTCCGGGCTGCAGTTCCAGCTCTGGTTGCCAGAAATGCCTCAACTTTTTTTTGTTGTTGTTGTTAAAGCTCACTGAGCAAACGTGGAAATTTTGAAACCTTGGAAGTAACTTGACCCTCTGGAAAAACAAAGTATAAACTTGGCAGCTCAAGCCTGCACTCTGCACTGTGACGGCTCGGGGCACCGTCTGTTGCTCCCATCAGCCCAGGCTAGCAGCACTTCGTAACCAGAGCCAGATCCAGAGGCTCTTGGATCAAAATCTTTGCTAGACCCACAGGACTTGACTCCCCCGGGTCTCAGCTGCCCCATTCCCCTATTTCCTAACAAATAGCTTCCCCCAGGCTAAGCAGTGACCCTCTGTGCTGTAGCTAATACCAAAGATCGTCTGGGAATGCCAGGCTAGAGAGGGTTTGGGTTCCCAGCTTGTGGGGACCAGTGCCGTGAGAATGGTGCAGTCAGGCTTCTGAGCACAGAACTGCCCAGGAATGTCTTAAACATAAAAGACTTGCTCCAGGATGGTGAGCAATTGGACCCTCCATGGCAGGTCAGGCCACCGCCCCCAGCTGCCACCTCTCCTGAGCCAAAGGGGATTTGCTCCCCTCTCAGTGTGCTGAGATCCATGCGATGATCTGCCCATGGGTGTGATGGCCAGGAGACAAAGGGTTGCAGTGGGGATGGCTTTGTCCCCAGAAGGCCTAGCGCCTGAGCAGCCTCCAACTAGTGGGAGAGATGCCAGTAGAAAGCAGCGGAGACTTATTGTTCAGTTGCTTTGAAAAGAGACCAGGGCTCGCACCATGCAGCTCTGGAATGCACTGCGTGCAGCAGGCGCTGACAGCTGGTGGCGGCAGGACGCTGGGTTTGATGGCCCAATGGTTTGATCCATTGTGGCAGACCTCCTGTACCTAGCCCCTTCTTACCTGCTGTGCTTGAACTGGGGAAACCCCTGGCTGATGAGTGACCCCCACTTTCCTCCGATGCCTTACATGGAGAAGGCTGACCGCTGACCACTGGCCCCTGTCTGGATGAGCCCGTCCCAAGGATCCTCCCAGTGTGATGTAGCCAGCAAAAGCCAACCTGTGAGAGGCTTTGGGTCCAGGGGAGGGAGCGAGAGCCCCACATTTATACAAACCCAAGAGGAGGAAAGGGACAGGCGCTTGCAGGGGTGGATAGAACAACCAACCCCAACACATGTCCTCCCTGCTGTTTGCTGGGGGCAGCTTTCCCTGGGGGCACATGAAGGGCCCAGTCCTGCTCCCGGTGACAGATGTCTCACTGGCCTCAGCAGGGGCTGGATTGGGATCTGGTTGCACTGGGGCTGGGGCATTGTGCAGCCTAGGCCCAGAGCCAAAGGCCAGACACGTTGGAAATGTGGAGCAGGCCAAGCAATAGAGGTGCAGAAAAGGACCTAGGGGTTACAGTGGACAAGAAGCTGGATATGAGTCAACAGTGTGCCCTTGTTGCCAAGAAGGCTAACGGCATTTTGAGCTGTATAAGTTGGGGCATTGCCAGCAGATCGAGGAACATGATCATTCCCCTCTATTCAACATTGGTGAGGCCTCATCTGGAGTACTGTGTCCAGTTTTGGGCCCCATACTACAAGAAGGATGTGGAAAAACTGGAAAGAGTCCAATGGAGGGCAACAAAAATGATTAGGGGGTTGGAGCACATGACTTATGAGGAGAGACTGAGGGAACTGGGATTGTTTAGTCTGCAGAAGAGAACAATGAGGGGGGATTTGATAGCTGCTTTCAACTACCTGAAGGGGGGGGTTCCAAAGAGGATGGATCTAGACTGTTCTCAGTGGTAGCAGATGACAGAACAAGGAGTAATGGTCTCAAGTTGCAGTGGGGGAGGTTTAGGTTGGATATTAGGAAAAACTTTTTCACTAGGAGGGTGGTAAAGCACTGGAATGGGTTACCTAGGGAGGTAGTGGAATCTCCTTCCTTGGAGGTTTTTAAGGTCAGGCTTGACAATGCCCTGGCTGGGATGATGTAGTTGGGAATTGGTCGAGCTTTGAGCAGGGGGTTGGACTAGATGACCTCCTTGTAGTAAGATGAGGCCCTGAAACATAAACTCTTGTGTCAAAGGCCCAGTGTGAGGCCTGAAGCCTGAACCAAAGTACTTCCAGGCATTGCTAAGCAAAAGCTGGGCTGTGAGCCAGAGGCAGGCCCCACTCACAGAAGTTGTCGAGAAGAGGGCTGCTAGAAGCAGGTGCATCCACACATAAGTGCTAATAAGAGAAACTTGTGCCAAGCTAGCATCAGAACACTCCACAGGGATAACAAAGAACAGCAGGTGCATATTAAAGACAGGGTCAAAAGGATAACATGATGGATAGATTTGTTTGAACCGACATGATCAAAGAGGGAGACAGCTCCCAATGAGCCACGGGGCTGTACTTCAATACGTCAGTAGGGATGAGTAATCTGTCCTGTAACTGTATAAAAGTAGGTCCCGGAGTGCGCATCTTTGTCTGGCCTAGGGGGCAGTGGAAAGTCCCGCCACTGACTGAGCCGGTCCATTGCCAGGGGGCACAGCGTAGTATGTCTTGTAGAGACTACGGGGAACTCTTACTGTGCTTCGTTTGACAATAAACCTGGCCGGGTTCCTTCGTACCTTATCAGAGTCTGTGGTCTTTGGGGGTTCTCTCGGGGTCTGCTGTGTCAGCGATCCGCGCAGAGCTGGGGCAGCACACAGAGGGAACACGCACGCAGCCGACTGTTATCATCATCGAACAAGAGCAGAGCACCACACCAGTAGCTACTGACAACACTCTTGAGGTCCCTTCCAACCCTGATATTCTATGATTGTATGGTCCCAGTTTGCTTGTCAAGGCATCTGGTGGGGGAGGGAGCTGGCAAGGAAAACGAGAGCATCTTGTGTCTCAGTGAGCACACACGTTCCAGTGATTGCTAGCAGGCAGACTTCCCCTCAGCCTGGGATTTGGTTCCAAATCACCTGGCAAATCTGGATCAGGGTTGGGGACAGAATCCACCAGTCCTGCCTCGCTGTTCCTCTGCTCTGACCACTAGACCACACTCCCCTCCCCGAGCCAAAAATACAGGCTCCCACCCCTCTGCTTTAACGACTTGATCATACTCCTCTCCTGGAATCCTGCTTCTAATCTCCAGCTTTAACCACTGCATCCTGATCAGTGAAGCTGGAATCAGAGGACCAATGCTCCCTGGAGACACTGTTATTGAGGGAACACCAGTGGAACAGGGAATGCAGAGAGCTGGGCTGGAAGCAACCCAGCCGCATGGACAGAACAGTCCACAGGGTGTCATCAATTTGACTTAAACTGCAACCAGCTTTGCATGTTATGAATGAAACAACCACTAGGCCACACTCCCCTCCCAGGAGCAGGACTGGAACCCAGGACTCCTGGGCCCAACCCACTGCTCTAACCACTAGATCACACTTCCCTCCTGGGAGCAGGACTAGAGCCCAGGACTCCTGGCTCCAGCCCACTGCTCTAACCACTAGATCAGACTCATCTCCCTAAAATGGCAACAGAACTGAGTCCTGGCTACCTGACTCTAACCACTGTCTGGTTGGCAGTCACTCCACAGCATACACCCCATTTGGCCAGAAGTAAGAATAGCCTCTCTGTCCAACCTATGAATCCCAGGGCCAAAGAGGGACTGATCCAGGCCTTGGGGTGGAGCAGAAGTTGTGGTGGAGGCGTATAAAGCATAAGAGGGTTGGGGGGTTGCTCTAGAACTGATACTTGTTGAATCCGTTTTTTCCAGCGCACTCTAGATACGATGGTGCATTTGCCAAGTGTGTTTGTGTCACACCCGTGGGGAGAACAAACACTTCTTTTAATCGGGTCAGGTTAGAGCTTTGTGAGACCTGCATCGAGTTCACACCCGCTACGAATGCTGGCGCTGTCATTGGGGGGTAGAGGAGAGGGAGGATGCGAAGCAGCAGAACCTTTGCCGGCTTGCGGGATTGAGCAAGCTAGATTTGGGTAGGACGAGGCACACAGAGGGAGGGGCTGGTTCTGAAGACGGTCAGGTGGTTCCTGGCAGGCGCCAGGACAGGCCATGACATGTAGTCAACTTTGTGACAGCAGAGCGCATCCAAAATAAACAAGCAAAGAAATGAGCGCTTTGTTCCCCAGCAGAACACGGCTGTTCTCCCAGGGATACTGTTTCAAACCATTCCTGGTCCACACTTTAAAAACCCCTGCATCCAGCCATCGCAGCCAGGCTTTTATAGCTGGACTTTTTCTGTTATGGGGGGCCCCTCCCAGCTGTGCCCACCACTAGCTGGAAAACGCAGGGAGCATGTTAAGTATGAGAGCTAATGAACCACTGAGGAAAGGAACTTGTTCTGTATGCCTCTGGGAAGCATTCCTTCCCAAAGGGTTATGGGAGGTTTTCCTAGCCTTGGAGGTTTCCCAGATATAAGACCTTAAAAATCCTGTCCGATGGCGCAAATTAGAGCAGCCCCCAGGCTGGTCTAGGGTGTAGACTATGGGAACTGTAACTGCTGTGGATTCTCAGCTTCTTTTTCCCTGCCCTGGGTTGCTATGTGAGGGGACCTGTCCTTTGCTCAGGGCTGTCCTAGGCTGAGGTAGAGTCAATCCAGCTCCTACCCTGCTTTCCCTGGTGCTCCCAGTGCTACTCTTCTTTCTCCCCTGCAATGCAGCAGGCGGCCGGAGGGAGCGCTGCCAAGCAGGGAAGTCGTGCGAGGCAGCCCAGGAAGCAGTGCCACCTGCCTGCTCAGCTGTCAGCCTGCAGCCCCTGTGTCCAAAGCATCAACATCTGGGAGCTGGTGAGGAGTCTGGCTGCTGGGGCAGGAGGGCATAAGAGAGGAATGAAAAGGGCCTGATTTCCCATCATCTCCTTTGTGACATCGCTGGAGGTGGGTCCTAAATATTAATGATGTAATATTTACACACAGGCTCAACACTGGCCACTCCAGCTGGTTCCTTCCCCCGGCCAAGTCTATGAGACATTTTGGCCCCGATCCTCACCCAGGCATCCAAATACTTTGGATGAACTGAGACGGGAGGTCCCCGGCTGTGCTGAGGTCCTCAGCTGATGTCAATAACTTTTTACACTTGATATTCTCTTATCGGCATTTTGTAGGCGTTGGGGATTGCCTGGGGGTGGCAGCAGCTGGAAGAGGCTCAAAGGGACCTCTCAGACTTTGCTGGGCAAAAGAACCATTAGGGACCAATACGACGGATTTTGTGAAACTTGGATCCGATTAGCCTGTTGAGGGGATGAGACAGAACAGGTAACACTCATGCTGTGAGCTCCGATGCGTCTCAGCAGAGCAGGACACACATGGTCTTTGCCCCAACTCCCTACAGATGCTTTCGGGGCCCAGTAAACCTTTTTAAGTGCTCCTATTGGGCCAAACTGAAAAATGCTGATGTCTTGATCCTCCCAGGAGCTCTACCCAATTGCCAGCAGCACCCAGCATTCGGGGGCTTGATCCTGAGCATTCTGGCCCTGATCCCGCAACGCACCACAGCATGTGCTTAACTTTAAGCAGGTGAATAGCTGCACTGGCATCCAATAGGCTGTGCTGCATTGGGGCCAGAATGCTCCTCACGTGCAGGGGGGACCCCAAAGGTACCATGCTTCTCCGCTAGATGACTGGCGGGTTTCATCGTCTCTCGGTGACTCCAGAGGAAATAGGCTCAGTCTGCAAATAAAAAGATGCTTTTTGTGTAGCTGCCAGCCCGGCAGACTCAGCTGGGATCTGAGTGTCAGGCTGGGCCTATCCCTTTTCAGACGGCATCAGCAGTAGAGAGTCTGCAAACAGACTCCAACGGTTCTGTCGGTGATGTGTGAACCTGCACAGGCTCCGGCTCACTCCCGCATGGCCAGGCCGACCCCGCAGAACCCACGGAGACAGGCTCCAACTCCCTCCCCCATGGCCAGCCCAGCCCCGCAGGGCCCATGGGGACAAGCTCCAGCTCCCTCCCCCATGGCCAGGCCGGCCCCCAGGGCCCCCAGGGACAGGCTCCAACTCCCTCCCTCATGGCCAGCCCAGCCCCGCAGGGCCCATGGGGACAGGCTCCAGCTCACTCCCGCATGGCCAGGCCGACCCCGCAGAACCCACGGAGACAGGCTCCAACTCCCTCCCCCATGGCCAGCCCAGCCCCGCAGGGCCCACGGAGACAGGCTCCAACTCCCTCCCCCATGGCCAGCCCAGCCCCGCAGGGCCCATGGGGACAGGCTCCAGCTCCCTCCCCCATGGCCAGGCCGGCCCCCAGGGCCCCCAGGGACAGGCTCCAACTCCCTCCCCCATGGCCAGCCCAGCCCCGCAGGGCCCGTGGGGACAGGCTCCGGCTCCCTCCCCCGTGGCCAGGCCAGCCTGCAGGGCCCATGGAGACAGACGCTGGCTCCCTCCCCTGTGGCGTGGCCGGCCCGCAGGGCTCCTGTGATACCAAGCAGGGAGGACGTATCCATCAGCAAACTAATCAGCTCCAACTCTGCTACTCATAGGGAACAGATCCGCAGGGTAAGAAGAGGCCATTTTTACAGTGTCTGCGGTGGAGAGCTGCCCTTTCCCTTGGGCATGCACATGCCTGTGGTGGTTGTGCCTGCGCTAAGCAAGAGGGAGCGACTTCCTGAAGGTCATTGGAGTAATTTCCTTGCTCTTATTATTCCTTCTCCAGCTCTCTCTTGCTATAGACACCTGCAGAGGTTGGACTGATCTGCAGCCCCCAGGTACTTGGCATTGATTTGAATAGGCAGCCAGGAAGTGTCCATCTCTTCCTTCTTTTCCAGCCTTAAGCATTTTCTGATTTCTACGTGCGCACGTGTGTATGTGCGCGCTTGTGTGTACGTGTGTGCTTGCATGCCTTCCCGCCCGCAGGGCCGGCTCCAGGCACCAGCAAACCAAGCAGGTGCTTGGGGTGGCACATTTTCAGGGGCGGCATTCCAACCAGCCTTTTTTTTTTTTTTTTTTTGCACTTGGGGTGGGAAAAGCCTAGAGCCGGCCCTGGCAGCAGCAGCGCGTCCTGCACGGGGGGCGCCCTGGGGCCGCTGTGGTTCCCGTCAGGGAGCAGCGCCTGCACCTTGTGACCAGGCGGGCTCCAAGCTTGGGACTCTCAGGCTGGGGGCCGCCCCACGGGGTGTACGGAGTGCCTGCAGGTGCCGCAGGGTGGCTGCCCCCCAGTGCCGCAGCCGGGGCTGGGCGAAGCAGCCCAAGCCACCCAGGGACTGCAGCAGGGCAGCCAGGAGGAGCAGCGGGGCCATAGTGGGGACCGGTGCCCAGGGCGCTGCCATGCGGGACCCACGTCCCGCTCTCCGGGGCTCCGCTCCCTCTGGGGGTGCCCTGCCCCGGCTCCTCAGCCCTCTGCCGAGCGGTCCCCCGGCTCTGCCCTCCCGGATCCCAGATGGGACCCTGGGCTGAGGCGCGGCCCGGGAGCCCCACTGCTTCCCCCGACCCTGCCAGCACCGGACCGGCTGGAGGCGAGGGGGGAGCAGGCGGAGTCAGCACTGGTGGGGGGAAGCCCAGCGCTGGGGCAGCATGGAGTGCTCCTCGGCCTGGGCATGCGGGAGTGAGCCGGTTCACACATCACCGACAGAACCGTTGGAGTCTGTTTGCAGACTCTCTACTGCTGATGCCATCTGAGAAGGGATAGGCCCAGCCTGACTCTCAGATCCCAGCTGAGTCTGCCGGGCTCCTCCCTCCAAGTTCCATGCAGGTTGCTGCGCAGTGTGCAGGTGCGGCTCTAGGCACCAGCCAAGCAAGCAGATGCTTGGGGCAGCCCATTTGCAGGGGCGGCAGCCGGCAGGGAGCCAGCATGGGAGCTGAGAACCAACAAGGGGGGCCCTGGTTAACTCCCTGCCTATAGAGCCAGCCCTGGAGCAGGGAAAGAACTACATTTCCCAGCATTCCCTTGGCTGCTATCAACAGGAAAGGGAGGGGGAGGGAGTGAGGTAGCTGAGCCATGCTGTAGCTTGCTGTGAATGGAGAGCTCACTGCTAGAATGGGGAACAAATATGCCCAAGGAGGAGAAGGCTTCGCCCCAGATATCCCCTTCAGAAGACATCCCCAACCTGGATTAGGGATACTGCTGTGACCTCACCTGGCAGCCCCCAAAGAAAGAATTGGGTGGACTAAATGGACAGTGCCCCTCGCTATCTGAAGCCTAGCAAGGGAGGTACGTGGATCCCACTAGAATTTAAAATGAAAAGTAAGGGAGGGGAGGCTCTGGACCTGGGCAGCTTTAGATACAGTACCAGGCACATAGGAGGATTTCCACTTCTGAGCCATGGAAGCAGAAATTGACTTCTCCTTTCCAGATATAGCTAATATTCAGAAAGGGAATCTAGCACCTGCCTTCCAGATTTGAACACCTCAAAATTCAGGAGTGCTCAAACTCAATTTGGGCAGCTGTTACTTCATTTCTCCCAAATCAAATATACTGATCCACTGTAACTTGCTGTAGAAAAAGTAGGGTAAAATTGAGCAAGAAAGTATTCTTTGAGTCGGACTAGTCCACACAAATGGACTTTACTAAAATAAGACAGGAGATCTACATTACACACTTCACCTCTCTACAAAGGAAAAAGGACCGTAAGCGGTCTAAAATCCTACCTGCCACTTGGGGCCACAACAGGGGTACCCCTAACTCACCCAGCAATATCGTCAATTTATCCAGCTACACACTCAACCCAAGCAGGATAGTCTGTCCTATCTCAGGGACTCTCTTTTTGCCCCAGCACCCCCACGAACATGATACAGTTCTGCGGTGATCTGGAAGCCTACTTTCGCTGCCTCCAACTCAAAGAATACTTTCAAGATAACACTGAACAGCACACTGATACACAGATACCCTCCCACCAACAACACAGGAAGAAGAACTCCACATGGACTCCTCCTGAGGGTCGAAATGACAGTCTGGACCTATACATAGAATGCTTCCGCCAACGTGCACAGGCAGAAATTGTGGAAAAACAACATCGCTTGCCTCATAACCTAAGTCGTGCAGAACGCAATGCCATCCACAGCCTCAGAAACCACCCTGACATTATCATCAAAGAGGCTGATAAAGGAGGTGCTGTTGTCATCATGAACAGGTCTGACTACCAGAAGGAGGCTGCCAAACAACTCTCCAATACCAAATTCTACAGGCCACTTTCCTCAGATCCCACTGAGGAATACACTAAGAAACTGCACCATCTACTCAGGACACTCCCTACACTAACACAGGAACAAATCAACATACCCTTAGAGCCCCGACCAGGGTTATTCTATCTACTTCCTAAGATCTACAAACCTGGAAATCCTGGACGCCCCATCATCTAGGGCATTGGCACTCTCACTGAAGGACTGTCTGGATATGTGGACTCCCTACTCAGACCCTACCCCACCAGCACTCCCAGCTATCTCCGTGACACCACAGATTTCCTGAGAAAACTACAATGCATTGGTGACCTCCCAGAAAACACCATCCTAGCCACCATGGATGGCTCTCTACACAAACATCCCACACACAGATGGAATACAAGCTGTCAGGAACAGTATCCCTGATGATGACACAGCACAACTTATTGCTGAGCTCTGTGACTTTATCCTCACGCACAATTATTTCAAATTTGGTGACAATATATACCTCCAGACCAGTGGCATCGCTATGGGCACCCGCATGGCCCCACAATATGCCAACATTTTTATGGCTGACCTGGAACAACGCTTCCTCAGCTCTCGTCCACTCATGCCCCTTCTCTACCTACGCTATATTGATGACATCTTCATCATCTGGACCCATGGGAAGGCGACCCTGGAAGAATTCCACCATGATTTCAACAGCTTCCACCCCACCATCAACCTCAGCCTGGACCAATCTACACGGGAGGTCCACTTCCTGGACACCACCGTACAAATAAGTGATGGCCACATTAACACCACCCTATACCGAAAACCCACTGACCGCTACGCCTACCTTCGTGCCTCCAGCTTCCACCCCGGTCACACCACACGATCCATCGTCTACAGCCAAGCACTGAGGTACAATTGCATCTGCTCCAAACCCTCAGACAGAGACCAACACCTACAAGATCTTCACCAAGCATTCTCAAAACTATGATACCCACACAAGGAAATAAAGAAACAAATCAATAGAGCCAGACGTGTACCCAGAAGCCTCCTGCTACAAGACAGGCCCAAAAAAACCCCAACAGAACTCCACTGGCCATCACCTACAGTCCTCAGCTTAAACCTCTCCAACGCATCATCAGTGATCTACAACCCATCCTGGACAATGATCCCTCACTTTCACAGACCTTGGGAGGCAGGCCAGTCCTCACCCACAGACAACCTGCCAACCTTAAGCATATTCTCACCAGCAACCACGCACCGCACCATAACAACTCTAACTCAGGAACCAACCCATGCAACAAACCTCGATGCCAACTCTGCCCACATATCTACACCAGCAACACCACCACAGGACCTAACCAGATCAGCTACAACATCACCGGCCCATTCACCTGCACGTCCACCAATGTTATATATGCCATCATGTGCCAGCAATGCCCCTCTGCTATGTACATTGGCCAAACTGGACAGTCACTACGCAAGAGGATAAACGGACACAAGTCAGATATCAGGAATAGCAATATACAAAAACCTGTAGGAGAACACTTCAACCTCCCTGGCCACACAATAGCAGATGTAAAGGTAGCCATCTTACAGCAAAAAAACTTCAGGACCAGACTCCAAAGAGAAACTGCTGAGCTCCAGTTCATTTGCAAATTTGACACCATCAGATCAGGATTAAACAAAGACTGTGAATGGCTATCCAACTACAGAAGCAGTTTCTCCTCCCTTGGTGTTCACACCTCAACTGCTAGCAGAGCACCTCACCCTCCCTGATTGAACTAACCTCGTTATCTCCAGACTGATTTATACCTGCCTCTGGAGATTTCCATGACTTGCATCTGAAGAACTGAGGTTCTTACCCACGAAAGCTTATGCTCCCGATACTTCTGTTAGTCTTAAAGGTGCCACAGGACCCGCTGTTGCTTTTTACAGATTCAGACTAACACAGCTACCCCTCTGAGTCTTATAATATGCATCCAGATATCCTCCAATCACACAAGCTGAAAATTGTTCCACTTTACTGCAGTTCTGTAACCATATGGGAACCAATCCTGTCTGTGTTCTGTGCACATCCAAAATTCCTGCTGAATGACCTGCCCTGGGAGTGAGTTACCAGTGACCAAGGGGTGGGGCGGAAGGAGGGTGCAGTTGGCAGGGGAGAGCCCAGGGCTGGGCGGCAGGGGGTGCGGGTGGAGGGGAGAGCCCAGGGCTGGAGCAGCAGGGTGTGTGTGGGTGGGGGGGGCACTGGTGGGGGGAAAGGGGGCCGCCCAGTGTTGTGGCAGCAGGGGGTACGGGTGGGAGGGGAGAGCCCAGGGCTGCGGCAGCAGGGGGCTGTGGGGGGTAGACCAGGGCTGGGGTGGGGGGCAGCCAAACATTTTTTTGCTTGGGGCGGCAAAAAACCTAGAACCGGCCCTGGCAGTGGATAGCAGCTACTTGGTCCATCAGCCTGTCTGACCCAGGATACAGTCGGCTCAGGGTGGAGCTGGCAGTCCTGTAATGGACAGAGGGTGCTCTGAGCTACTTGGGTAGGCAGCATCTCAACGGAGCTGTTGTGACACCTGCACGGAGCTTCAAGGCAATCAAAGAAGCACCAAATCAGCACGCTAAAAGCTCTGAGGGATCTTCGAATTGGAGCCTATGTTGGCAATGCCTGGGTCCTAGTTGGTACAAATCTGGAGCTTGATCGTTTAAAATACTTTTGGAGCAAAGTATCAGGGGGTAGCCGTGTTAGTCTGTATCTACAAAAACAACAAGGAGTCTGGTGGCACCTTAAAGACTAACAGATTTATTTGGGCATGAGCTTTCGTGAGTAAAAACCTCACTTCTTCAGATGCATCCGAAGAAGTGAGGTTTTTACTCACGAAAGCTTATGCCCAAATAAATCTGTTAGTCTTTAAGGTGCCACCAGACTCCTTGTTGTTTTTGGAGCAAAGGATAGCAAAATATTAGTGTGACGGAGCTGAAAGGAGAAACCTTCTCTTGCTTGCTTTACTCCCCTGAGTAAGTCCCATTGATGTTAGTGGATGAGGATTAGGATTTCCACCGAATCTGTTTCATTTTCCTTCACTGCAAACTCCATAGTCGACAAATAACCCAGGTACACAGGCGCCGATTCCATGGGTGCTCTGGGGCTGACGCACCCACGGGAAAAAAATAGTGGGTGCTCAGCACCCACCAGTCACCTGCCAATCAGCTGGTGGGTGGGAAGAGGCGGAGCAAGGGTAGGGTGTGGTTGGGGTGAGGGCGAAGCTGGGGTAGGAAGAGGCGGGGCAAGGGTGTGGCCTCGGGGGAGGGGTGGAGCAGGGGTGGGAAGGGGCATGGCCTCGGGGAAGGGCAGAGGGGGGACGGGAAGAGGCATAGTGAGGGTGGGGCCTTGAGGGAAGGGACAGAATGGGGCGGGGCCTTGGGACAGAGCGGGGGTGGAGCAGAAAGTCGGCGCCTGTGCCCAGGTATACTTGTGTTGTGTTAAATGTTGAAATCAGACCCTTTTGTTACCCAGTCCAGCCCTTGTTTTGTTCACTTCGCCCTAGAGCAGTGCTCTGGGGGCTTGCCTGTGTTGCTGTTTCATTTTTGGATCGCACAGAAAATCCTTTGAAATGGCTTTAACATGTCTGGAGAAACCAGAGTGGTTTCCAGAACTCTGCTCTGTGCCCAAAGCTCACTGCTCCCAAAACAACACTGGCTGGGTTATTTCCTTACCCACTAAACTTTACTTTTGTTTTTTGTTTGCTCATTCATTTTAGTTTCCGTGACCCCAAATAAGCTGCTGGCTCCGGGCTTGCAGTGCTGAGAGCTTCAGAACTTAATCAAATGCCGGTTCCCAGGGAAGCCTGCTCCTGGACAAAGGGGAGCAGTTTCCCTTTGCAATGAGCAAAGAGGGGCAGCGTAACTTACTTGACTGATCTCAGGAGCACTCCCAGTTGTGGAAGAAGAGACTGTAAAGCTGGCGAGACCTGCCAGGCTGGTAGCTGTGTGTACCCCACTGACTGCGGCTCACACACAACTCGGCAGACTTGGGTGTGGTTTTTAAAGCTGTGTATGGGTTTCCAGTGTTGGAGCGGTGGACGCGCCCTAAAAGTGAGGGGGGGCACACATGCTAGAACCGTGGCCGCGCCTCTTGTACCGCCCCTTCTCCCCCAGGCCCCGCCTCTCACACTGCCTCTTCCCCACAAGACCCCGCCCCCTGCTCACGCCTCTCCACCCATCCCCCTATTGCTCACCCTTATGGTTGGTAAAAGGTGGTGGGACCATGACCCCCGGGTCCCTCCCTGTTCGGTGCCCTGGAAGGCGGAGCTAGACCAATTCAGCCTCGAAATAAGGTGCACTTTTGTAATAGGGAGAGTAATTAGCCCTTGGCACAACTCACCTAGCAACGTGGAGGATTCTCAATCCCTATCCGCCTTTAACTCAAGGTGGGCTGTCATTGTACAGAATCTCCTCTAGCTCAGCCAGCCATGCAGGGCTGGATGCAGACAGTCCTGGGAGCATGAATCTGTTACCCGCGGCCATAGTGCCATATTGAAGGCTGTGAGATGGCATCTAAGCCTGATTTTGACACCCCCAAGTTTTAGCGCCTCCAAACCTCCTCCTTTTAGTCTGCAATTTCTCCTGGTTAGGTGGTGACCAGAGCTGCTTCTCTCCTCTGCCGCCATGTCCACTCCTTAGGAACATGCTTGGCTTGTACACTTTTCAGAAGTTCTCCCCGGCTTTTGCCCCCTCCCCTCTCTAGGATGGATGCACTGGAGAGCTGAAGGTGGCTGGATTTTATGGGTGGGGTATATCTCCAATAGTTGTGCTATGCTCCTAGATCTCATGCTAGGCTCGTGCTGTGGGATGCTGGGTGAACATTTTTGAAGCCCATTGAAAGCAAAAACTGCTCAGTGCTGGGAGCACCGGTGAGATCTCCCCACAGGCCCCAGATGGGTGGTCAGAGGCCTGTAGATGAGTCCTCAGAGGGGTGCTATGGGGGTACTCGGGAGTGGGTGAACTTTGATGAGGCTGGCTGTGTTTCCAAATCCTGTCACCGTGCACAAAATGCCTCTCTGCCATTCCAAGTGGCGCTGACAAGCCAGCCAGGTTTCGGAGTGGGCCCTTCGCTGTATCGCTCCCTTGGTTTCTAAGCGTCGTTACCATGGAAAATAGGCCCATGGCCTTGGCCAATTCAAGCACTTGCAGTGTCCCAGAGGTGTCAGCCATTCAGTGCAGTGCTCCAGGTGCCCCTAAGCACTGCGGCTGTGGACAGAAGGGCTCAGCTGCGTTTCTGAGCAGCAAAGCCACTACCCCAGCTTGGGAGGCTCATCAGCATTGGTTGTAACAGCCCTGAAGGGCACAACTCAGGGTGGTTGTCTGCTCTGCTGTCCTCCCCAGGTGGCATGTGCCAGCTGCGAACCCTCTGGAGAGTGCCATCTCTTTAGGCCCAGAAACTAAAGAGCGGCTGTACCATGAGACTGGTGCTCCAGTGCTCTCCTCTTGCACAGGCGCTGATGAGCAGTTGTGTCTGGCACTGCGGGATTCCCAGTGGTGCGAACCATCAGTGCTTGGAACAGCTGGAAGAGCTGAGGTGCAAAGTGCTTCCAATCTGGGCTCCTGGCTGTGAAAAACTCCACTGGCCTGGGGACAGAACTTGTAGCCTCTGTGTGCCCAAGCCCTGCAGGACTCCCATTGGTAGGGCTATCTCACATACTTAGATACTATTTACCGAGCATTGGACCCTGCTAGAGGCCAAAAAAGAAAACTCTCATTGATTTAGGGCACCAAAATCATAGAATATCAGGGTTGGAAGGGACCTCAGGAGGTCATCTAGTCCAACCCCCTGCTCAAAGGAGCAGTCCTCTGACACATTTTCACTCCAGTTCCCTAAATGGCCCCCTCAAAGATTGAACTCACAACCCTGGGTTTAGCAGGCCAATGCTCAAACCACTGAGCTCTCCCTCCCCCTAAATCAGACCTTTGACAATCAGAACCTTCCTGTTTATGTGGTGTCTAATGAGGCGCCATATCCAGGGTTGGGGGGAGGGGGCCAGGCGGTGCTTTAACCATAGTCACAGATTTCTGTATTTGAAGGCCCAGTCTACATCCACACATGGCACCATTTTAACTAAACCCTTCCGCCTGAGGCCTCGCCCTTCAGGTGAATGCTCTGAATTCAGTCGGGGAGTGGCCGATACCAATGGTAACATTCAGTAGCCAAATGAATTAAACTAAATCAGCACTGGCCACTTTTACCCCAGTTTCAGAGTATCCACGCACTGAATTGGGTTCAGGAACCGATTTAAAGAGGTGCAGTGTCCGTGTGGCACCCAGCCCTAATACTGGGCAGCAGGGGGTGCCCTGCTGGGCTTGAGTCTCTTCATATTTACACTGGTTTGCCTTGGTGGAGTTTCTCCTCCTGGTGCACCCACTTTAACCTGCTGTAAATCCACTGGCTGTGGAATTTCTCCAGACTGACACCACTCTCAGGGAGAAAAGAATCAGGATCATTGCACTGTTTTGGCCTTATAATATTCAGTCATGCTGGCAAACCATCTTTTCTCCTCTGGTGCAAACTGCTGAATGAGCCAATGCTGTCTTAGGGTACATCTACACTACAGGGGGGAGTCGATTTAAGATACGCAAATTCAGCTACGTGAATAGCGTAGCTGAATTCGACGTATCGCAGCCGACTTACCCCGCTGTGAGGACGGCGGCAAAATCGACTTCTGCGGCTTTCTGTCGGCGGCGCTTACTCCCACCTCCGCTGGTGGAGTAAGAGCGCTGATTCGGGGATCGATTGTCGCGTCCCGACGGGACGCGATAATTCGATCCCCGAGAGGTCGATTTCTACCCGCCGATTCAGGCGGGTAGTGTAGACCTAGCCTTAGGGAGTCAGTTCAGAGTTCAGGAGTAATAATGGGATTGGATACAGTGGAAAATTGGTGCAGGGCCACAGAGTAGATGGAGCTTTTCAAGATGAATCCAGGCTGAAATGAGAGGGCCTGGTGGAAACTAGCCACTGTCAGCGCGGGTGCAATTGGACTAATAGCTCTGTGCTGTTCATTTCCTCCTTCCTGACCTTTGGAATTAATTGCAGTGTGGAGTGGGATTGCTTTAGTGGAGCTAGCATGGTCATTAGAGATGCTATCTCTGCCCTGACTGGGGTTTGCTATCAGATTGTTAATGTCGCCCGAAGCCTATTTCTATAGAACATCTCTGCATGTGAATGAAGCGCCCCAGATCGTGCCGGAGGAGGGTGGTAGGCAGAAGTGCCGGCTGTGTTGATTACTGCTGAGGAGATGAAATCAGGCTTTGTTTTGTTACTTGGGCTGGTTCAAGCCCTGCAGCAGAAATCTATAAGCTTTATGGTGGTTGAGCTGCGCTGATGCTTCCAGGTATAGGATCCCGGTCGTAAAAGGGGGAAGAGCATCCCACTGACCATTTGTTTCTGTGTCCTCTTGTGACTGGCATGTTCTTGTTTCCAGTAGGAGTCTGAATCCTCGCCATGAAAGGTTGCATGACTTTAGGGCAAGACTTTCCAAAGCAACTAGTGATTTGGTGGCCTCTGGTTTTGAGAGCCCTCCTTGAGACATCTCAATGAGGCCTAATTTTCAAAAGGAAGCAGGTGTCTCAGGCTGGGCAAATTTCCTTAGTGTAGCCAAGTTTCTGCACCCAGACTCGCTAACCACTTTTGCAAATCCAAATTCTCCACACCCCTATGCTGATGCCTGGGGGTGGTGATGCAGCAATTAAACAACATTCACAGGAAAGTTTAATGCACTTTGATACTGTTCAGGTGACAGAGAGAACAACCAAGGAAATCATGATTTGACAGCCAAACAATCAACGGTTCCTTGGTCTACTTGCCCCTCGGTCTGTGGTGAGGTCTCCAGCAGCATCACTCTGCCACCCATAGGCAACTAGAGATGTAATGTGTATATGCGATGGTAGTGCACAAGGATTGCCTTGGGATGGGGGCACAGGGCCAGCATAACTGATGGTTACACCTTGCTCTCTGGCCCCCAGTCATCAGCATAGGGATATGCAGCACTGGGGCACTGGCCATTTATGCTGCCCTCTTGGCATGAAAATGGTTAGCAATTCTGAGTGCTTCTGGGTAAGAGATTTCCTACAGCACTGGAAAATAACAATGAGACTAAATGGTACTTTTTCAAAGACAAGGCCACTCAAGGTGAGAGTTCCTCAGGGCTCAGTTTTAAGTCCTCTTCTTTTCCTGCTGAACTTTCAGCTCTCGTGACATCATCTGCATACACACATACAGATGATTTTGTGCTTCCTATCACAGCTCATGAAACAGACGCATTGAAGGAGGACTTGGGAATTGTAATTAGATGGGCAAATGAACATAAATTCCAGCAGAATCCAGCAAAACCAAAGTCCACCTTCCTTACCCAGGAGGTTCAACTGTAGTCTGAAATTGGCATTGGATGGAGAAGGTATTGCTGTTGAGAGGAACCTGGTTTACCTCAGAGTGACCACAGACACAGAACTAAGGTTTGGACCACAACTGAGAAAGATGGTGGCCAAAGCAAAGAAGAGACTGAATCTCCTATGTTTATTGCCAGCCTCAACTGAGGTTCATGTGGTAGGACAGTGACAACAGCACATTGATCGATAGTTCGCCCAGTTCTTGAATACACCTCCCCTTTCTGGCTATATTCTGCTCCCCGTAACCTTGTCGAGATGGACATTGTGCAGTCATCTGCACTTCCCATGATAACTGGAGGTGTAAGATCCACTCCAACAACAATTTGTGAACAAGAGTCTGATGTTCAGCTTCTGGAGAACTGTGGAAAAGGAATAGCTAATTCCAGCATGGAAATCATCTTCATTCCCTACCTGCATTTTATCACTGTTCAGGTCTGTTCAGAAATTGGGAAACCAAATCAAGGCTGAAATGATCATCTGAAGAAATGGAAGAATGTCTAAAGAACGTCTGAAGAAATGGAAGTATTTGATGTTAAAAGGGTAAAGTAGATGAAGAAGCTCGTATGCCCAGTAGTTCTTCCATATGAACCTATTTACTTTAGTAAACACCTCTCCCTTTAGGAACCTTGCTCGAAGGAACACACAAACTTGGCTACTCTAAGGAAAATTTCAGAAAAGACCATCCAGTGGTAGCAGATGACAGAACAAGGAGCAATGGTCTCAAGTTGCAGTGGGGGAGGTCCAGATTGGATATTAGGAAAAACTTTTTCACTAGGAGGGTGGTGAAGCACTGGAATGGGTTACCTAGGGAGTTGGTGGAATCTCCTTCCTTAGAGGCTTGACAAAGCCCTGGCTGGGATGATTTAGTTGGGGATTAGTCCTGCTTTGAGCAGGGGGTTGGACTAGATGACCTCCTGAGGTCTCTTCCAACCCTGATATTCTATGATTCTATGGTCAGCTTGGAAAAGAGACACCTAAGGGCAGGGGCTATACTATAGGTTTATAAAACCATGACTGATGTGGAGAAAGTGAATAAGGAGGTGTTACTCACCTCTTCTCATAACACAAGAAGCAGGGGTCACCCAATGAAAGTAACAGGCAGCAGGTTTAAAACAAACAAAAGGAAGTATTTCTTCACACAATGCACAGTCAACCTGTGGAACTCATTGCCAGGGGATGCTGTGAAGGCCAAAAGTATAACTGGGTTCAAACCAGAATGAGAAGTTCATGGATAGGTCCAGCAATGGCTATTAGCCAAGATGGTCAGGGACACAACCCCATGATCTGAGTGTCCCTAAACCTTTGACTGCCAGATGCTGGGACTGGATGACAGAGAATGGATCACTCGATAAGTTGCCTTGTTCTGTTCATTCTGTTCATTCCCTCTGAAGCACTTGCCATTGGCCACAGAAGACAGGACACTGGGCTAGATGAACCATTGGTCTGACCCAGTATGGCCGTTCTTATGGACGAGTGGTGTGGGGCAAGTCACAGGGGCAAGTCACAGTAATACTAATAAATAACCACTTCACACAGCTTAGGACTGGACAGGGGCCAGTATCACCCTATCTGTAAAACAGTTGCTAGGGGTGATCCCCAGGGTTATCCAGCTGACTTCAGTACCATGGAAAAGTACTGGAGAAAATAATTAAAGGCAGCTAACCTCCCCTCCTAGTTGAGGATGATGTGACAGCGACAAACAGCATCGCTTTAGTGAAGATGAACGGAGCCGACATAACCCGGGAGTGTTCCAGGAACAAGTTAACCCATGCAGCTGCAGGGGAACTGCTGGGTTTCATTAATTTATGGAGACTGTCCACAGCTTTTTGATAAAGTTCCTGACAAGAGGCTATTAAGGGAGCCTGGTAATCATAGACTGAGATGTAATGCCTTGTCATGCATTTAAAATAGGTTCAGCGATAGGTAGCAAAGAGAGGGAATAAATGGCCAGGTGTCAGTGTGGAAAAAGGTTAATGGAGGGGTGCCCCAGCAGATCAGCCTCAGTAATGTATTCCTGGTGAGCCGCAGCGGGTTGTAACAAGTGGGGTGACACGACTTGCTGCATTGCACCACAGGGTTTGGGTAGGCTTGCAAGGCACTGCCCAGGAATCAGGCTACCCCAGAGCAGCTGGGACTCAAGGTGATGCCTGTTGCAGGGCACAGTGTCAACTGCCCAAAGGCGAGTGAGTTAGCTCTCAAGGCAAGCTCCCAGTGCCCTCGTAAACAGCTCGGCAGGGACGTACGCTGGTGGTTCAAACAGAGGTGGATGAAGGTTTCCTGGGGCCTTGGGCCACAGCAAGTGGGGGGGCCCCTCCCCACCCTTTCCACCTTCGGTCCCACCCCTGTTATGCCCCTTCCACCTGCGGTCCCACCCCCGTTCCACCCCTTCCACCTGAGGCCTCGCCCATGGGCCTACCCCATTCTTCCCCTTTTACCACGGTCCCGCCCCATTCTGCCCCCACCCGCATTGTGGCCCCGCAACCCCTTTGCTCCATTCTTCCCCCCAGTCCCGGCTGCGGCCCCAAGACCAGAGAAGCTTAGTCCCCCTAACATGGCCCTGGGGCGGCAGCAGGGAGTGAGAGCTCCTCCAGCCCAGGGCCCCAGCACGGGTCCGGGTGCTGGGGCTTCCCCTGCCACTCCCTGTGCTTCAGTGGGGGACCGGGGTTGGGGTACTGGCTCTTCTCCCACCTGTCACTTCCGCTGGAGTGTGGGGTCGGGCATGGGGGCTTCCCCTGCTGCCCCATGGCTTCTGCCAGGGATCGGGGAAGCATGAGGGGTGCATGAGCTTTCTCCACTTGCCCGGCAGCTGGGGCTCCAGGCTTCTGCCACCTAGACATGGATTTTTTCCGGGCCCCCCCCCCCCAGTTGGCCGGGGCCCCTGGGCACGGGCCCCATCAGCCCAATGGCTAATCCGCCACTGGTTTCAAATAGCAAACAGGGCATTAGGCTGTGTGGTTAGATGTTTGTCTGTGTGTGTGTGTTCTTCCTGTGTGCTGCCCCAGCTCTGCGCAAACAGGCGGCACAGCAGACCTCAAGCGAGCTGCCCAATGACCACAAGATCCATTAAGGTACGAAGGCGCCAGGCTAGGTTTATTGTAGACGAAGCATGGTAATAGCACCTGGCACACTCTACGAGGATACTAAGACATGTATGCCCATAACAATGGATGCAGCTCAGTGAACTAAGTTTGACGGGGACAGGTGAGTAAAGCCCGCAGGTAAATGGGGAACATGGAGACCGGGGAGATGGGTCGGAAATGAGAGGGAGTGTGGGCTATATTGGCAGAGAGAAAGGAGGGTCAGGACAAAACTGGGAGGAAAGATCAAACCAGTATCTTAGATGCCTATATACAAATGCGAGAAGTATGGGTAATAAGCAGGAAGAACTGAAAGTGCTAATAAATAAATACAACTATGACATTGTTGGCATCACTGAAACTTGGTGGGATAATACACATGGTTGGAATGTTGGTGTGGATGGATACAGCTTGCTCAGGAAGGATAGACAGGGGGAAAAGGGAGGAGGTTTTGCCTTATATATTAAAAATGTACACACTTGGACTGAGGTAGAGATGGACATAGGAGATGGAAGTGTTGAGAGTCTCTGGGTTAGGCTAAAAGGGGTAAAAAACAAGGGTGATGTCATGCTAGGAGTCTACTACAGGCCACCTAACCAGGTGGAAGAGGTGGATGAGGCTTTTTTTAAACAAATAACAAAATCATCCAAAGCCCAAGATTTGGTGGTGATGGGGGACTTCAACTATCCGGATATATGTTGGGAAAATAACACAGCAGGGCACAGACTATCCAACAAATTCTTGGACTGCATTGCAGACAACTTTTTATTTCAGAAGGTTGAAAAAGCTACTGGGGGAAGCTGTTCTAGACTTGATATTAACAAATAGGGAAGAACTCGTTGAGAATTTGAAAGTAGAAGGCAGCTTGGGTGAAAGTGATCATGAAATCATAGAGTTTGCAATTCTAAGAAAGGGTAGAGGGGAGAACAGCAAAACAGAGACAATGGATTTCAGGAAGGCAGATTTTGGTAAGCTCAGAGAGCTGATAGGTAAGAACTCATGGGAATCAAGACTGAGGGGAAAAACAACAGAGGAGAGTTGGCAGTTTTTCAAAGGGACAGTATTAAGGGCCCAAAAGCAAGCTATTCCGCTGATTAGGAAAGATAGAAAATGTGGCAAAAGACCACCTTGGCTTAACCACGAGATCTTGCATGATCTAAAAAATAAAAGGGAGTCATATAAAAAATGGAAACTAGGAGAGATTACAAAGGATGAATATAAGCAAACAACACAGGAATGCAGGGGCAAGATTAGAAAGGCAAAGGCACAAAATGAGCTCAAACTAACTACGGGAATAAAGGGAAACAAGAAGACTTTTTATCAATACATTAGAAGCAAGAGGAAGACCAAAGACAGGGTAGGCCCACTGCTAAGTGAAGAGGGAGAAACAGTAACAGGAAACTTGGAAATGGCAGAGATGCTTAATGACTTCTTTGTTTCAGTTTTCACTGAGAAGTCTGAAGGAATGCCTAACTCAGGCTTGGTCTACACTACCCCCCCTAATTCGAACTAAGGTACGCAACTTCAGCTACGTGAATAACGTAGCTGAAGTCGAAGTACCTTAGTTCGAACTTACCTTGGTCCACACGCGGCAGGCAGGCTCCCCCGTCGACTCCGCGGTACTCCTCTCGCCGAGCTGGAGTACCGCAGTCGACGGCAAGCACTTCCGGGTTCGACTTATCGCGTCCAGACTAGACGCGATAAGTCGAACCCAGAACTTCGATTTCCAGCCGTCGAACTAGCTGGTAAGTGTAGCCAAGGCCAAGGGGGTAGGTTTAGCAGATAAAATAAAAAAAAAACAAGTTAAAAATCACTTAGAAAAGTTAGATGCCTGCAAGTCACCAGAGCCTGATGAAATGCATCCTAGAATACTCAAGGAGCTAATAGAGCAGGTATCTGAGCCTTTAGCTATTATCTTTGGAAAATCATGGGATACGGGAGAGATTCCAGAAGACTGGAAAAGGGCAAATGTAGTGCCCATCTATACAGGGCCGGCTCCAGGCACCAGCTTCTCAAGCAGGTGCTTGGGGCGGCCGCTCCGGAGAGGGGCGGCAGGTCCAGGTATTCAGCGGCAATTCGGCGGACGGTCCCTCACTCCGCCTGCAGATCGCGATCGCGGCTTTTTTTAGATCGCGATCGCGGCTTTTTTGTTTTGTTTTGTTTTTTTGTTTTGCTTGGGGCGGCCAAAACCCTGGAGCCAGCCCTGCATCTATAAAAAGGGAAATAAAAACAACCCAGGAAACTACAGATCAGTTAGTTTAACTTCTGTGCCAGGGAAGATAATGGAGCAAGTAATTAAGGAAATCATCTGCAAACACTTGGAAGGTGGTAAGGTGATAGGGAACAGCCAGCATGGATTTGTAAAGAACAAATCATGTCAAACCAATCTGATAGCTTTCTTCGATAGGATAACGAGTCTTATGGATAAGGGAGAAGCTGTGGATGTGGTATACCTAGACTTTAGTAAGGCATTTGATACGGTCTCGCATGATATTCTTATAGATAAACTAGGCAAATACAATTTAGATGGGGCTACTATAAGGTGGGTGCATAACTGGCTGGATAACCGTACTCAGAGAGTTGTTATTAATGGTTCCCAATCCTGCTGGAAAGGCATAACGAGTGGGGTTCCGCAGGGGTCTGTTTTGGGACCGGCTCTGTTCAATATCTTCATTAACGACTTAGATATTGGCATAGAAAGTACGCTTATTAAGTTTGCGGATGATACCAAACTGGGAGGGATTGCAACTGCTTTGGAGGACAGGGTCATAATTCAAAATGATCTGGACAAATTGGAGAAATGGTCTGAGTTAAACAGGATGAAGTTTAACAAAGACAAATGCAAAGTGCTCCACTTAGGAAGAAAAAATCAGTTTCACACATACAGAATGGGAAGAGACTGTCTAGGAAGGAGTACGGCAGAAAGGGATCTAGGGGTTATAGTGGACCACAAGCTAAATATGAGTCAACAGTGTGATGCTGTTGCAAAAAAAGCAAACATAATTCTGGGATGTATTAACAGGTGTGTTGTGAGCAAGACACGAAAAGTCATTCTTCTGCTCTACTCTGCGCTGGTTAGGCCTCAGCTGGAGTATTGTGTCCAGTTCTGGGCACCGCGTTTCAAGAAAGATGTGGAGAAATTGGAAAGGGTCCAGAGAAGAGCAACAAGAATGATTAAAGGTCTTGAGAACATGACCTATGAAGGAAGGCTGAAAGAATTGGGTTTGTTTAGTTTGGAAAAGAGAAGACTGAGAGGGGACATGATAACAGTTTTCAGGTATCTAAAAGGGTGTCATAAGGAGGAGAGAGAAAACTTGTTCACCTTAGCCTCTAAGGATAGAACAAGAAGCAGTGGGCTTAAACTGCAGCAACGGAGGTCTAGGTTGGACATTAGGAAAAAGTTCCTAACTGTCAGGGTGGTTAAACACTGGAATAAATTGCCTGGGGAGGTTGTGGAATCTCCATCTCTGGAGATATTTAAGAGTAGTTTAGATAAATGTCTATCAGGGATTGTCTAGACAGTATTTGGTCCTGCCATGCGGGCAGGGGACTGTACTTGATGACCTCTCGAGGTCCCTTCCAGTCCTAGAATCTATGAATTTATGAATGGCGGGACTTTCCATTCCCCCCTCGGCTGGACAGATACTCCATCTGAGACTCCATTTTATACGCCAATACAAACAAGTTAGTACTGCCTTTGACATAGTTAGTTACTGCCCCCTGATGTGGCTTGTTATTACCCACAACCTTGTGTAAGCAGAGTCAGGATGAGCTCTACCCTGACATCTGGTGGTGAATTATGGCGAGTGTGGAAAAGAACTCCAGGGGCTGATCTTGTTTGCATAGGCACACCCACTCGCCTGGCATGAAACCACAGCAACTCAAAGTGGTTACTTTGGCTGGTGTGGGATCCCCAGTTTCTCTGTTATTGGGGCAGGAAGAATAAAGTTTTGTTACCCTGATTCTGTGAATCAAGGCCAGTGGAACTGTTGTATGACAGAAGGACTGAGTGAGTCATTCACCATTACCTAGGTAGCATTTGCTTGTCAAGGGGCATGGGTTACCAAACCCAGTGAATTGAGAGAGGTTGGGGGCAGGTATTGGTACCTGGTGGTGTGGGTCCCTTTTGTGGGCCTGAAACACCAATTGCACCTCCTCCTCCTCTCTCCACTGTTGAATGACAGAGCTAACTTTGATTCCCTTAGGAGTCTAGTTACAGACTGCTGAGCTGAGTTCACTTTGGGCCAATAGTGCACCAGCACTGGGGCTCCCCTACTACTAGCTGAAATCACAAAAGAGCTAAAGCTATTTAAGAGCTGAGATCACTGAGGCTGTGTTAAGTAGTGGGGGAGCCTGAAGCTATCTAAGTTAGCTTAGCGGGGGTGAGCGGAGCGGCTGGAGGAGCAGCTAGCAGAGCCTTGTGGGAGCGGCCCAAGGGACGGCTGGAGCGGCGTGGCTCACAGGTCGGTGAGTGGAGCAGCTGCCAGAGCAGTTCGTGGGACGGCAGGAGTGGGACTGCGGGTGGAGTGGAGCATTTCGTGGTGAAGGCTGCGGTGGAACCCCACGGAGAAGCAGCCGGTTGGCCTCGGATCACGTAAGGTGCCCCTTAACACCCTGCTCACCCCCCCCCTTTGAACTCTGGGGCTGCACTGATCATGGACAGAGACTTTGGGGGGTTGTCGGACTTTTGGGACTTTTGTAATTCTTGGGTTGCTGGACCCAAGAGACTTTGGGATTGGTGGACTTTTGGGACTCTGGTGATTCTTGGGTCGCTGGTTTCAAGAACCAACGGGAGAGGACACGGCCCAATTTGCTGGGGTGGGTCTTCGCTCATGGTTTGGTCTAAGAACTCTAGTTGTGGTGTTTTTTCCAATTTAATGCTGATGTTGTTTACCTCATGTTATTAAACATTTTATGTTACACTCAGACTCCGTGCTTGCGAGAGGGGAAGTATTGCCTCTTAGAGGCGCCCAGGGGGTGGTATGTAATTGTCCCAGGTCACTGGGTGGGGGCTCGAGCCGGTTTTGCATTGTGTTATTGAAACGGAACCCCTAGATACAGAACCCGGCCCTTGTTGCTGCCAACTTAGATGGGCAGAAGGGTTACACTTGTACATGTTGGTTTGATCAAAACATCTCTATTACGTACTGTCATCCTGACCTTATCTTTTAGGAGGGGTCAGTGTGTTCCTGTTATCCTCGGGAAAGGTTTTTGTACCATCCTTGATATCGGGATGTTCTGGTAGCACTTGATATTGGGATGTGTTTGCATGAGTACTCTGTGCCTGGAACGTCTTAGAAATAGGTATTTCTGCAATATCAGGCCTGTCCTTGGCAGATTCTGTGAGCAGGTCCTGCCTCATACCAGGCCTCTGATACAAGGGCTTGTGTCTCAGGCTCTCTTCCTACTACATTACCCCACTTTTTTGTCTTTTTAGGGGGAGGATGTTTACCCATCGTCCTGGAAAAGCATAATGCATGGACTGAAGATGGCCCATTGGGCTAAACACTGTTATGTGGCCATCTTACTTTTCCATCCACACACTTATGCCCCATCTGTCCCTTGCTTTCATGTTGTTTGTTGCAAAAGGAGCAGTGATTGTCCGTAAGGCTGGCCAGACGGAGAGAGAGGTAGATGGGATAGTAGATCTATGAATGGGGAGAGAGCATGGGCTGGTGGTGGGTCAGGACTGGGAGTCAGGAGACGCAGCTCTGCCACAGCCTGACTGTCTGACCACTGGCAAGCCACCTCCCTGCTCAATGCCTCGGCTTCCCAGCTGTCAACGGGGTGCAATCCCCTCCTCACTGGGGTACTGAAAGGGACGGATTTAGGAGCAGGCAACCCAGGCAACTGCTGGGGGGCGCTGAGCTCAGAGGGCTGTTTTTGTTGTTAGCAACAAAAGGAAAAATCGAATGTTTGAAGTAACATGTTTCATAGACTCATAGACTTTAAGGTCAGAAGGGACCATTGTGATCATCTGGTCTGACCCCCTGCATGCTGCAGGCCACAAAACCGTCCCTACCCTTCCCTTGACTCTGCTGTTGAAGTCCCCAAATCCTGTGTTTTAGTGACTTCAATTGGCAGAGAACCCTCCTGCTAGCGATCCCTGCCCCATGCTGCAGAGGAAGGCGAAAAACCTCCAGGACCTCAGCCAATCTACCCTGGAGGAAAATTCCTTCCCAACCCCCAATATGGCGATCAGTAAGACCCCGAGCATGTAGGCAAGAGTCTCCAGCCTGACCCTTGTTAGCCATTATACTATTTACCTGCCATTGCTCGGTATTCCTTGGCTAATATGTTTTACCATTAAACCATTCCCTCCATAAACTTATCTAACTTAATCTTAAAACCAGACAAGTCCCTCACCCCCACCGTTTCCCTCGGAAGGCCGTTCCAATATTTCACCCCTCTGACGGTCAGAAACCTTCGTCTAATTTCAAGCCTAAACTTACCCACGGCCAGTTTATATCCATTCGTTCTCGTGTCCACATTAGTACTAAGCTGGAATAATTCCAGAATAGTTTCCAGTATTCTGTATGGGGATTCATTTTTCGCTAACCTCCTAGAATGTTCTGGGCCTTTGTAGAATCTCATGGAACCTTCCAGACTTTGTGAGAACTACATTTTCCTCAAACGTCCTAGAATGTTGTCTGCCATGGCCGCTGGGTATATAAGGGGCTGGTGTCACCAGGCAGTCAGTGAGATATAAGAATGAAGTGAGAGCCCAGCTGCGATATTGTGAACCTTGTTGTATTGTGTAATTGTGAAAGCGTACTTGTGTTTTAAGATAAGAGTGTAAGTAGCGACTAACAAAGGACATATTTAATGAGATGCCAGAGATATCTATCGAACCCATGTCTACGCAACAATATAAAAGAAAATACTGGTACTTCTTTGACATCCTTCACACGTAATTAGAGTGACCAGATGTCCCGATTTTATAGGGACAGTCCTGATATTTGGGGCTTTTTCTTAAATAGGTGCCTATTACCCCCCACCCTCTGTCCTGATTTTTCACAATTGCTGTCTGGTCACCCTACACGTAATGCCTGATGACTTTCTAAGACTGTGGAACACAGACCTTTGCTCTCCCTAATAATGTCCATTTCCCCCCCATAGAAAATAAACAATGCCCCTGAAGAAGCTTTCAGGAGCTCAGTATAAAAAGCTCAACTGCAATCTAGTTTGCAGCAAGGGGAAGATTTGATGGGCAAATCTCTGAAACAGAGCAACATAGCCTGGGCTTTAGGCAGTAGCGATCGTCCCAGTGCAGAAGAAATTGAGGAGTGAAGTGTAAACGATGGAAGATCTCTATTACTAAAGAATTAGCAGATTTCCCTGACAGAATGGTGATGTGAGGAAAGTGATGGAGAATCGTCCAGTTTTCCTGGCGGCATGAAGGAGAGGGATGAGAAAGAAGGCTGTGGCTCACGTGGAAAGGAGAGAAGGAATACAGAAAAATCAGCCTTGCATGATGACCGAAACAGCAGTGAGAAAAACTGCATGCCACAAATTGATACATCACATCCTGTTTTATGCCCGGTGATCCTAAACTCTGCTGATATTGATCATTCATGGCATGAATAAACACAGATATACAGAGCCTAGCATGCACATTTATTGTCTTACAGGACAGGGAGAAATCATGCCTCAAAGTCGTGGAATGGAATACCAAGGTACATGAATACCAAGGTATTCAAAAGATTAACTAATGGAGGGGGGCACCGAAGACACTCCTCACCTAGGGTGCCATTCGATCTAGGGCCAGCCCTGGGTGCTGAGACCCTGGGGTGGCTCTGACAGTACCAGGCATTACAGGAGCATTCCCCCATTCCAGGGCATCCTGTCCCAAGCCCTCAGCGCTCTGGGGCTGACTCCACAGACCAATGAACGCCCTGGGCTGTTCTTGCCATGGCTGTGATGGGGAAGCAGATTCCTGCAGGTGGAAATGAATGAAACAAGAGGGGTATGAGCCAGTGGATTCTGTGCTGCTTTGCTGGGTGGATTCTCCCACTGCCGAAGGAGCACCGAGGATTTCTTCCCTCCCTCCATTTTATCACCTCCCCGCCTCCCGCTCCCCTGGGCCCCATTTCCTCTGAGCCCATTAGCCTCCTTGAGCCACTCAAAGGAGCTTGGCAGCATCTTGAGGCTCCTGCCCTGGGCTTTCCACACTCCAGTGGCCTGGGGAGGCTGTAAATCCTGGGCCTGCGGATTGAGATTAATCGTCTGCCCCTAACAGGGCTCAGCACTTACCCCTACGCTGGCGGGCTAGGCCCTGCTTGGACCATGCTTACTTCTTTGGTTGCTCTCGTGCAAGTCAAATCAAGCATTTCTCCTGCCGCACTATGGGACACACCAGCATCGGTCATACGGTGCTTCAGAAACAGGCCCCCTGAGAGATAGCCTGGTGTGAAATAATAACAGCGCTGAGTTGTCTAGCACGCGCCATTGACAAAGGGCTCAGTCCACATAGCATCCCAGCCAGCAGGTGGGGAAATGGCATCCCTGCTCAGATGGAGAAACTGAGGCATGGCAGGGCTGATTCTGGTCTCACACTGGTGTATCTTGGGGATTAACTCCCCTGCAGTGAATGGAGTTGCATTGGTGTCAGTAAGATCCAGACTGGTATTAGAGAAGTGGCTGTGGCTTGCTGGCCATGCTGTGAGTTAGGCCACTCCTGCTCTAACCACTGAATGACACTGCACCCAAACAGTCTGAAGGACGAGGGTGAAATGTGATTTATAGACAAGGAAAAGGCCAAGACCCCAGTCCTGCAATGAACCCCATGCAGGCAGGATCAGGGCCAGCCTGGAGCCCCTGACAAATTTGTTGCCCAAGATGATTCTTAAAGGGGTGATTCTTTAGGGGTGAGTCTTAAAACTCCAAATACCACCACAAAGCAAGAGCAAGTGAGGCTTAGCCTGGTGTCAGCCCGGCTCTGGCGCTCTCCCCCATCTATGGTGCCACCGTCACAGTGGAATGTGAGTGCTTTGGGTGGGGTACCTATTGTACAGATGGGGAACTGAGTCACAGGGTGCCCCAGACAAAGTGCTTAATTTCTGTTGAAATCCCCAGGAGTTAGATGCCAAATTACATTTGGGGATCTGGGTTCAAGGTCCCCCAAGCAGTTTGTGACCAAGTAGGAAATGGAACGCTGGGCTCTCAATCCCCGGCTTGCTGCCTTAACCCCTGGGCCTGTCATCGCTCCATGATGCTGCCTTAGGAGCTGATTGTTGCAGGGCAGGTTTCTCGCCTGGCCAGTACTGTCCTAGGCTGGCCAAAATAGCATCATGGCTGTTATTATTCCAGGGCGCCCCAAAGCAATTGCATCTTTTACCATTGCTGATTATTTATCCGTCCTCTCAAGATCCCTGGCGCAAGCAGATGAAGGAGGCAGCAAATCCCCGGATGGATTTTATTCCTTCGTGCCCTGCTCTTGCATTTGTTTATCATTGTGAAAAATCTAGATGGTTCGGCCGCTCTGCCGGGCGTTCAGTAGGTTAAAATGATCATCACCATTTCACAGATGTGTTGAATTTGCCCCTTTGGGAGCTTTGTTTTCTGTCACTCCTGGGCTCTTCTTCCTTTGCAGCCTCTCCGTGTGCACAAAGGCAGGTTCTGTGCGACTCTGTACATGCTCCACAAACTCAATGCAGTATCAAGGGCATGGATCCCACTTGCTCCCCTGTCAGGGTTCCCTCCCCACTCTGAAGTTTAGGGTACAGATGTGGGGACCCGCATGAAAGTCCCCCTAAACTTATTTCTACCAGCTTAGGTTAAAACTTCCCCAAGGCACAAATTCTCCCTTGTATCTTGGATTAGGTAAATGCTGCCACCACCAAGTGATTCAAACAAACATTTAGGGAGGGCCACTTGGAGCCCTATCTTCCCCCTAATATCCCCCCAAGCCCTATACCCCTGTTCCTGGGGAGGCTTGAAAATAAACAAGATGAGCACAGACCAACCTTGGGTTTTTTAGGACACTAAAATAAACAATCAGATTCTTTAAAAAAAAAACAGAACTTTATTAGAAAGGGGAAAAAATGGTAAAAGAAGCACTTCTGTAAAATTAGAACAGAAGATAATCTCACAGGGCAATCAGATTCAAAACACAGAGGATTTCCCTCTAGGCAAAACCTTAAAGTTACAAAAAGGAAAACACCTTCCTCTCATCACAGAGAAAATCACAAGCCAAAACAAAAGACAATCTAACGCATTCCCTTGCTTGTATTTACTAATTCTATACGAATTGGATTGCTTGTTTCCTTGATCTGTCTCCAGCAAGAGCCACACGGAACAGACAGAACAAAGCCTTCCTTCCCTCCCCCCAGATTTGAAAGTAACTTGTCCCCTTATTGGTCCTTTCAGTCAGGTGCCAGTCAGGTTACTTGAGCTTCTTAACCCTTTATAGGTAAGAGGATTTTGTGCCTCTGGCCAGGAGGGATTTTATAGTACTGTATATAGATAGGTGGTTACCCTTCCCTTTATATTTATGACACTCCCGTGACGGTGTAATCCAGGAAGTAAGGGCCTGGCTTTGGAAACAGGCTCTGGTGCAGTGATCTCCAGGAAGTCTCTGCTCCTCAGCAAAATCCATTAAAACAGCTGGTAAAACTTTCCCTAGAACCCAGAATTCACACCTGCTCTGTAATGTGCAAAGAGCTTTGAGATTTATAGCTGAAGGGTGTGAGGGACCTGCATGAAAGACCCCCTAAACTTATTTCTACCAGCTTAGGTTAAAACTTCCCCAAGGCACAAATTCTCCCTTGTACCTTGGATTAGGTAAACGCTGCCACCGCCAAGTGATTCAAACAAACATTTAGGGAGGTAAGGGTGGTATTAACTAACAGGTCACGTGTGACACTGATCCACTAGCCCAATACGTCCATGATGAAACCTCAGACCCTGCAGGCAGATGAGCCAGGTTCTGCTCACTGTCTGTAACTAACAGAGAAGACTTTCCCCTTAGGGTTTGCTTCCTCATCCGGCCGCTGTTTGTGCTCGCACGGCTTTCCTGCTGACTCCAATCAGTCTGCCAGGAAACATCTTTCTGACTCGGGCAGTCCCAAGGTCCGCAGCAAGAGAGGAAACACGCGGGCCGCAGAGATCACTGGCAGTGCTGGATTTGGAAAATGAACCTGTCTCCCACGCCCATCTCTGCAGAAGGCTGTTTTCCCAGGTGGCATGCTGGGGCTCTTGAGTCATTTCAAACAAAGCACCAAAACACAAGCTGCAGGAAACTCTCCTCTGTTGTCCCAGGCAGGGGATGGCCTGGGGTCTGCTGATTGGAGAGCTGGCCTTGGACCCTGGTGGAGCCTGAGCTCCCAATGGAGCGCTCAGAGACTATGGTGATGGCAGCCCACACCAGCAAGGGCAGGGTCACATAGGCAGGAGTGGGCCCACGCCGTTCCCGGAAGGACCAGAATGCCTGGCATTCTGGGGATGCAGCGGTGGCCACCCTAACTGGAGTAGCTGGTGGCACAGGCACTGACTGCTCCACACCCGCTCTGCCCCGAGGCCCCATCCCTTTCCCCAAGGCCCTGTCCTTGCTCTGCCCCGATCTGACCCCTCCCCAAAGGCCCCGCACTCGCTGTTCTCCATCCTTCTGTGAGCGCCTGCTGCCAGCCACCAAACAGCTGATCGGCAGCCCCACCAAACAGCTGTGGCAGGTGGGTGCTAAGCGTTGCCTATTTATTTTCCATGAGCGGGGCCGGCTTTAGGCCAATTCGCCCGATTCCCCAGAATCGGGCCCCATGCTAAGAGGGCCCCGTGCAGTAACCCCGGCGGCGGTCGTCTTTGTGGGCCCTGCTCCCCTGGCCAGAGCGCCAGCCGGAGTGCGGCAAGCCCCGCAACCCCACTCTCCTGGCTGGAGCTCTGGCCAGAGCGCGGCAAGCCCCGCAGCCCCGTGACCCCGGCTGGAGCTATGGTGGAGCGCGGCCAGCCCTGCAGCCCCACTCTCCCAGCCGGACTGCCAGCCAGAGCGCGGCAGCCACGCAGCCCCCGCAACCATGGCTGGACCGCCGGCTGGAGTGCGGCAAGACCCACAGCCTCGCGACCCCAGCCGGACCTCCGGCCGGAGCGCAGCAAGCCCCGCGGCCTCCCCCTCCCCCAGCCGGCAATCCGAAATGCCACCCCAGCAGGCCCCGCACTTGCTAAAGCCAGCCCTGTCCGTGGGTGCCTGAGCCCCAGAGCATCCACAGAGTCGGCACCTATGGCTAGTGGGGAGCTGAAGGTCAGGACTGAGGGGCGTCAGCAGAACTGTGCAGGGAGCCCAGGAGTGGTATAGCATAGGCACAGAGGGTTGGGACTGAGGGACATTGGTGGAGCTCTGCAGGAGATCTTGTGCATCACTTCCTCAGGCCTGTGTGCTCAGTGTCTCACTCTCACAAGCTCTGAAAGCACTCACAGCCATTCCAAGACATGACTTGCTAATTTGCTGATCTCTCTAGCTTGCTTTCCAGCCCAGCTGGCGAGGACTGGTGGTGTGTAATTAACCAGATAGAATGATTTTAAAGACTACCCTTTCAGTTGACCTCATAATCAACAACTTTAAGGGCCTCCCTGTATCAGACCCTGAGCCTCTGCTGTCCTCACACGAAGCAGACATGCCATCAGGAAGGATAAGTCCTTGTACTGCAAAGGGCAGCCGTTCCAGGGAAGACTCACAGCGTTCACCAGCCAGGGACGGCTCTAGGTTTTTTGCCGCCCCAAGCAAAAAAATGTTTGGCTGCCCCCCACCCCAGCCCTGGTCTACCCCCCACAGCCCTCTGCCGCCCCAGCCCTGGGCTCTCCCCCCACCCACACACCCCTGCTGCCCCAGCCCTGGGCTCTCCCCTCCCACCCGCACCCCCTGCTGCCCTAACTCTGGGCTCCCCCTTTCCCCCCCACCAGGGCCCCCCCACACAAACACAGCCTGCCACCCCAGCCCTGGGCTCTCCCCCCTCCACCTGCACCCCCTGCTGCCTCAGCCCTGGGCTCTCCCCTGCCAACTGCACCCTCCTTCTGCCCCACCCCTGGGTCACTGGTAACTCACTCCCAGGGCGGGTCATTCAGCAGGAATTTTAGATGTACACACAGACAGGATTGGTTCCCATATGGTTACAGAACTGCAGTAAAGTGGAACAATTTTCAGCTTGTGTGATTGGAGGCTATCTGGATGCACATTATAAGACTGTCCTCCATAAATGAGGAAAAGTTGAGGTGCCTTTATTATTCTTTTGGTCCACTCTTTCTTTCTATGGGGAATTTGCCAATGCAATATCACTGTCTTCCTTTTAAACAAATAAAACTAAAAAAAAATGGCAATGGCTGTTGAAAATAGCAATTCCAGTCCTAATAACCACTGGGAAGCATTTCTTGCTCAATTTTATCCTACTTTTTCTACAGCAAGTTACAGTGGATCAGTATATTTGATTTGGGGGAAATGAAGTAACAGCTGCCCAAATTGAGCTTGAGCACTCCTGAATTTTGAGGTGTTCAAATCTGGAAGGCAGGTGCTAGATTCCCTTTCTGAATATTAGCTATATCTGGAAAGGAGAAGTCAATTTCTGCTTCCATGGCTCAGAAATGGAAATCCTCCTACGTGCCTGGTACTGTATCTAAAGCTGCCCAGGTCCAAAACCTCCCCTCCCTTACTTTTCATTTTAAATTCTAGTGGGATCCACGTACCTCCCTTGCTAGGCTTCAGATAGAGAGGGGCACTGTCCATTTAGTCCACCCAATTCTTTCTTTGGGGGCTGCAAGGTGAGGTCACAGCAGTATCCCTAATCCAGGCTGGGGATGTCTTCTGAAGGGGATATCTGGGGCAAAGCCTTCTACTCCTTGGGCATACTTGTTCTAGCAGTGAGCTCTCCATTCACAGCAAGCTGCAGCATGGCTCAGCTACCTCACTCCCTCCCCCTCCCTTTCCTGTTGACAGCGGCCAAGGGAATGCTGGGAAATGTAGTTCTTTCCCTGCTCCAGGGCTGGCTCTATAGGCAGGGAGCTAACCAAGGAACTACAGCTCCCAGGGCTCCCTGTTGGTTCTCAGCTCCCATGCTGGCTCTCTGCCAGCTGCCGCCCCTACAAATGGGCTGCCCCAAGCACCTGCTTGCTTTGCTGGTGCCTACAGCCGCCCCTGTCAGCAGCACACACTGGTCAAGCTAATCAAGGCAGCATGTCGGAAAGACTCGATGCTAGCCATTGGCAGACTTCCCTGTGGCGTGATTGGCCTGCCACACAGGGTTTTACTCTGCAGTACCCTCTGCTTAGAAAATGCATCTTTTTGGAGCTTCTCCACCCCGATTAGCCCAGCCAGCAGTACCTTGCGTCTCCTACGGACATGACTGACGAAAATGGGGAAGAGAGAAGATTTCAGCAGATTTCTGAAGCAGTCATGTGTGTTCTCCTGAGCACCCATGTTCTGCATGCCCCTGCCCTGTTTACCTCTTGCGTTCAGAGCGTGCAGAGCTGCACTGTTGTGGAAAGAAAACAGGACTTTGCAGGTCTAGATGGTGTTTGCCAGCTGGGGTCTCAGAGCAGTATTCACCGGCATGCAATGCAGCAAGACTCACAGCATCCCAGGGGAAGTGTCACACCTCCTTCAAACTCTGCCCCCTATTTCACGCCTTTCCCAAAATGCCATTTGTCCTCTTATAAAGAACAGTAGCCCCAGGTGTGGCCCAGGGATCTCTCTCTCTCTCACAGTGAGGATGCTGTGGCATGGCCAGTGGGACGGGTTAGACACCCGTGTACAAGCACTGCCTGTGCTGCTGCATCCACATGGCTATTTTTAGCGCACTAGCTCGAGCAGAGCTAGCGTGTGTCTGTCCTCCCAGACTGGGATGCTCACTCCAGCTGCATTGGAGACATAGCCACACGCAGCTAGTCTATGATCAGATTTAGACCCTACATCTGTCTACACTGCAGGCGGGAGGTGTGAGTGCAGCATGTGCACAGACCCGAGTTAGCTTTGATCTAGCTCGCCCGCAGCTAACTCAAGTAATGATAGTGGTGAAGCCAAGGCAGCGGCATCCTCGCCCGCCCAGGATCCTGGCCACATATTCAGTGGCTGCCACTCACGCTGCCGCGACGTAACTTCTGTTACTGAGCTAGCTTTGATCTAGCGAGAGCTGTCTACACGTGCCGCACTCCTGCCTCCCAATTGCAGTGTAGACATATTACATCGTCAGTAGCTTTCCTCCAACCAGCATTATCTAACCTTACACATAGCCAGTTATCCATGTACCAAACATTCATACTTTGTTTTTCATTCTGTGTTTATATAAACAGTTAACAGACCATCAACAATAAACTAACATGTAGTCCTTAGGGGCTACCATTTGGCAGTTTTCCTCCTATTTTCGTATACATGTATCCCTGACTCATCCTAGATTAATCATCAATATACCCTTGATATTTATTTGAATAGGAAAGTTAGAGGGGTTATCATGCCCTTCATGGCAGCATGTTTTTATATTTTTCAGACATGGTTTTCAGGGGAGTTTTTCTCCAAGCTTAGTGTCCAGGCCATCAGGCTTGTAAATCATTAATCAGTATCCCTGTCAGTAACTGGGCTTGTTGCATTCTGGTACTTTATTATCAGGGCCTAAGTCAGGGGTGGGCAAACTCTTTGGCCCGAGGGCCACATCTTGGTATGGAAATTGTATGGTGGGCCATGAATGCTCACGAAATTGGAGGTTGGGGTGCAGGAGGGCTTCAGTTGGGGGTGCAGGCTCTGTGGTGGGGCCAGAAATGAGGAGTTCAGGGTGCAGGAGTGGGCTCTGGGCTGGGGCAGCAGGTTGGAGTGTGTGGGGAGGATCGGGGCTCCAGCTGGGGGTGCAGGCTCTGGGGTGGGGCTGGGGATGAGGGGTTGCAGGTGCAGAATAGTGCTCTGGGCTTGGATCAAGGGGTTCAGAGGGTAGGAGAGGGATCAGGGCTGTGTTTTGGGGCATGGGAGGAAGTCAGGGGTGCAGGTTCCAGGAGGCGCTTACCTCAAGCAGTTCCCGGAAGCAGCAGCATGTCCCCCCTCTGGCTCCTACGTGGAGGCATGGCCAGGTGGCTCTGCATGCTGCCCTGTCTGCATGTGCTGCCCCTGCAGCTCCCATTGGCCACGTTTCCTGGCCAATGGGAGCAGGGCCGGCTTTAGGCCGATTCGGCCGATTCCCCTGAATGGGGCCCCGCGCTTAGAGGGCCCCGCGCAGCTGTCCATCCGGCCCACGGCCCACTTACCCCTCCTCCCCTGAACGCTCCACCCACCTTCTCCTCCCCGCGAATCAGATGTTCGCGGTAAGCTTGAAACAAGCAGCAGGCAGGAGGTAAGCAGGGGGGTGGAGGAGAGTTCCAGGGGGGCTCAGTGCGGCCCAGGTCGAGCGCGCGGCTTCCTCCGGTCTGGCCCCGGCCGAACACCCCCAGCCCGGTCCCGGGCAAGTGGCTCTGGCCCGGCCTGGCTCGGGCCCCACGGCGCCGGTCTCGGTCCCGGCTGAGCGGCTCCGGCCCGGACCCAGAACCGGCCGAGCGGCTCCGGCCTGGCTCGGGCCCCGCGGTGCCGGCCCTGGCCAAGTAGTGCCGGCCCGGCCCGAGAGGCTCCAGCCCGGCTCAGTTCGGGCCCTGTGGCGCCGGCCCGGCCCGAGAGGCTCCGGCCCGGCCCCGCGGCCCCGGGCCCGGGCCCAGCCCCGGCCCGGACGTGGACCTGGCTGAGTGGCTCTGGCCCGGCTCAGTTCGGGCCCTGCGGCGCCAGCCCCAACCAAGTGGCGCCGGCCCGGCCCGAGAGGCTCCGGCCCGGCAGCCCCGGGCCCAGCCCCGGCCCGGACGTGGACCTGGCCGAGCGGCTCTGGCCTGGCTCAGCTCGGGCCCTGCGGCGCCGGCGCCAGCGCGGACCGAGAGGCTCCGGCCTGGCCCTGGCCCAGCGGACCCGGCCCAGGCCCAGACCCAGACCCAGGCCCAGACCGAGCGGACCCGGCCCAGGCCCAGACCTGGACCCAGGCCCGGGCCGAGCGGACCCGGCCCGGACCCAGACCCGGCCGAGCAGCTCCAGGCAGCGCAGTTAGGGGGTAGGGAGCAGGTGTTGGAAGAGGACAGGGGAGTTCGGAGGGTTGTGTGGGGGTGGATAGGGGTTGGGGCGGTCAGAGGGCAGGGAACAGGGGGATTGAATGGGGGCAAGGGTCCTGGGGGGGCAGTCAGGAAGGAGCAGGGGTTGGGTTGGGCGGTGGGGGGCAGTCAGGGGCAGGGGTTCCAGGGGCAGTCAGGGGACAGGGAGAAGGGGTGGTTGGATGGGGCAGGGGTCCCAGTGGGCCATCAGGAATGAGAGGAAGGGTTGGATGGGGTGGCAGGGGACAGTAGGGGACAGGGAAGGGGGTGGATGGGGCAGGGGTCCCGGGGTGTGTGTCAATAACTTTAGGTAGGCTTAGCATGCATCCACATACATTACGCAATGTATGTAATATATAATTTTATTATTTATATAGTTATGGAAAGTAAATAATACGTGGAAGAAATGAAAGGTGTTTTTTACGTGTTTTTTTTTTTTAAAGTAATCCCTGTCGGGGCCCCGCCGAAAATGTTCAAATTGGGCCCCGCACTTCCTAAAGCCGGCCCTGAATGGGAGCTGCGGGGGCGGCACTTGGGGAGGGAACAATGTGCAGAGCCCCCTGGCTGCCTCTACACATAGGAGCCAGAACAGGGACATGCCTCTGCTTCCGGGAACTGCATGGAGCCACGGCACACATGAAGCGGAGCAAGCCCCAGACCCCGCTCCCCAGCAGGAGCTCGAGGGCCAGATTAAAATGTCTGAAGGGCCAAATGTGGCCCCCGGGCCGTAGTTTGCCCACCCCTGGCCTAAGTAGTTATTTGGTCCCCAACACCACTTTAGAAAATGTTGCTCTAAATGTCTGGTCTAAGACCGCAGCTAGAGATAGTGCCCATGCCAGACATTCCAGGGGCCCAGTCCTGTGCTAATACCTCGTCATGCTTGGGGCATGAAAACTCTACTCAGGTAATAGCTGGAAGACAAACCCTCCTAGCCAGAAGGAGACATGAGAATGAGGAGGCCCCCACCACTGAAGAGACAGCACCCCAGTGGGAGGCCGCCTGCCTCCCATGCCCCCATGAGCATCAGATGACATGAAGGGGACCCTGCTTGGAGGCTCCATCTGGCTAGCAGTGTCAGGTGCCTGATCAGCTCAAAGGTCACTACTAGCTGGCAGAAGGGAAAAAGAGCCCTGTGTCAGTTCTTCCAGCTCTGGAGCCTTTTGTGTGCTGTGGCGTCTAGCTACCTTCCCCACTCCTTTTTTTGGGGTGTTCCCCCTCAAATCACTCCACAGCTGCTGCTCACAGCTTTCCCAAGCAGCAGGAGACTGACATTAACACCCTTCTTGACAGGGCATTGCTCACAGTGGTCTGAGTAACAGCTGTGAAACTGACTAGCGTCTTGTTAATGTCGCTCTAAGGCTGCTTGGCAAAGCACTGAGCCCCAGCAGAGGCATGGAGCTGTCTATCCACAGACTCAGGCAGATGGCACTGGATTGGTTCACAGCCGGAAGAGCTAGAGATGTACATAAGTTTTGATTGGCTCAGATCCATGTCAGGAATAAGACCCTACAGTCTTCGGGCAGCCTAAGGAGCACAGCTAGCCTAACTGATGGACCACCCCACCTGATTGGCTGAGGAAGCTAGTGGACTTGCTCTTAGACCCCACAGCAGTTCAGTGGCTGCTCAAAGCATCTGCCCATGGCTGCATTAGCTTCTGAGCCTGCTTGTTCCCAGCTTTGCTCCTCTCCTGGCTCCAATCTTGCCCCCGCCTTGCCTCTCTCCAAATAACCCAGCTCTGACCCTTGGCTCTGATTCCTGACTTCTGCTTCTGGCTATGACCACTCGGCAGGACTGCCCACGTCCTGGTCCCTGACAACCCCTCCCCTCACCAGGGGAAGCTTCCCACTCACCAGCAGTGAGCTGATGGATGGATTTTTCAAGCCTTCATTAGGCTCCAGGTACACAGTATCAGAACCAACCGTGCTAGTGCAGTGACTGTGGAGGCGAACCAAGCAACAGCTGTTACGCTCGCCCACAGCACATGCCTGGCCTTGGACCTGAGAACTCCGTTTTTACTGCGGCAGGGGAGTGAGACAGTACTGGGGGCTTCCAATCCTCGTCTCTCTCTCTAGGAAAGTACCATGAGAGCTGGGAATCTACAGGAGGCAGCAGAATGAGCTCGGTTCAGTATCTCCTCCGAATAGGGTGACCAGACAGCAAATATGAAAAATCGGGACGGGGGTGGGGGATAATAGGAGCCTATATAAGAAAAAGACCCAAAAATCGTGACAAATCTATAAAATCGGGACATCCGGTCACCTTACCTCCAAAGGCTGCAAACACATTGGGGGAGGGGAAACCAGGCCAAATCCTATACACTGACATTTTAAAACCCCACCAGCCCCTGCCCGCGGGGGAGTTTGTGAGCAATGCACCACTTTGACAGACTGAATTGTGGTAAACTTTAAAGGGCCAGGCCTGCTTTTAATCTCATGCAAAAGCTTCTGGATTCCTTCCCCCCACCCTGCCTCAGTTAGTCTTATGTGATGAAAAAACATACAGTGCCATGGAAACTTATCAGGATAAAACCTTGTGATGTCCCTGTTGGGTCCCGTGATGTTGCCAGTCAAGAGAAATGCCCTAATTATTTCCAGCCTAATAAATCCCATACAGCCTTATAGGATTTATTTTGTCCCTTCATTGCCAGGGGACTCAATCCCATGTAATCCTATTGCTGCTCTGGGCATCGGGAGATTGCTTTCTAAGTGATGGATTTGTTGGAGGTTGTGTTGTATCCAGGTCCTGTCTGGATACAGCCCTGTACCATCTTTAAGCAATTACACAGGACAAAGAGAGCAGCTACAGCCGGCCCAGCAGTGCAAGGCTACTGGCTCTGGTCTGTTTCATGTTTAGCTGAGCACTGCTGATGGGCTACAATGCTGAGCTGTTTGATAGGAGTTTTAGCCTGCTGATATTAAGAAGCGTCATGGAGCACAACCCCTGCATGCTACATTAGCTGTGCTACTATTGGAGTGCCATCATCCCCTGCAGCATAATGTGCTGGCTGTGTATGTGCCACCACTGCCCTCTACTGGATAGACACTGAACTACTTCTCTGTGTGCCATAGGCCTTATATTGCTAACACCTAGTGGAGATTCTCTGTTAGCTCAAGTGGCAATGGTCTGTGTTGTTGGAGTAGCGGGAGTTGAGTTCATCGCTGCTGGAACTTCCAAGTGACTACAGGATGCAAAATAGAGACACACATGAAGTCCTGTGTGGCCAAAGATTTGATACAATATAGTGGTGGTGGTGGTGTTAGCTGTGGCTAGAGCCCCTACCATAATCAGGGCCGCACTGTGCCAGGTGCTGTACGTATGTCTAGTGAGAGACGGTCCCTGCCTTAAAAAGCTCCCTCTCATACCCTCATTGTGCAGCGGGGAGATTGAGGTATACAGAGGTTAAGTGACTTGTCTCCAGTCTGTAGAAGAGCAAATCCAACCAAGATCTCCCAGTCCATGGCATCCTTCCACTTCTTGGCACTGCAATGTCATTCTCGTAATTTGATGCTCCCCCCCCCATTTAATAGCTCTGATTAGTTTATTTCTCTTTAATTGATTTATTATTTGGGTTCACTTTGTGCTACACACATTCTTACAATGCAGAATTAGCCCAGTAGGGGGAAAACAAATACACCCTCCATATCTCTCTATTATATTTAGCTGCTGCTTACGGGGCTCCCTCTCTTGGAGGGAGGTTGACTTTGGAGGGCCTGAAAGGGGGCAATCAGGGTAGAGTTGGCAACATTCTACGGCACCCCCTGGACAGATCAAGAAAGAGAAGAGCCTCTGGACTCCTGCTGGCTCCAGCACTGCTCAGGAAGGGATTATGGGCAGCTGGCAGTGACTTCCTGCTCCTGCCGGCGCTGGGCAAGGTAGGTGCTTGGTTTGAGCCACCTCCTGTCCGGGCATGTGGCAGAGAGCTTCACAGCCAGGGTTCCAAAGAGCTCAGCATGTCAGGCACTGAGTCCTTTTGCAAAGCTGCCCCTTACTTAAGGGCTTAAATAGCAGCTGAGCTGTGTGCAAAAGCTGGCTCCAGTCAGGGGCGGGGGTGCTGAGCCCTTGGCAGCCTGGCCCTACTGGCTAGAGCTGTGCAGTGGGAGACCTGACTGCTACTCACCATTCTGCCACGGACCTGCTGGCTGGATGTCCTTGGACAGGTTGCTCTCTGGTTTGTGCAGAGATGGGCGTTAGCACTCTAAGAGCCTGAGACAAAGGGCCACGGGTCAGGGCCACAGATCATCAGAGAATCACAGAAATGTGGGGCTGGAAGGGACCTCGCTAGATCATCTAGTCCAGTCCCCTGCACTGATGTAAGATCAAGAAACCTAGACCAGCCCTGACAGGGAGCTTTCCTAACCTGTCCTTAAACCTCCAGTGACGGGGATTCCACAACCTCCCTTGGAGCCTGGTCCAGAGTTTAGCTATCCTGAGAGTTAGAAAACTTTTCCTAGTATCTGACTTACATCTCCCTTGCTGCAGCCTAAGCCCATTACGTCTTGTCCTGCCTTCAGTGGTCAGGGAGAACCATTGATCACCATTCTCTGTAACAGCCCTTAACATGTTTGAAGATTGTTATCAGGTCGCCCTTCAGTCGTCTTTTCTCCAGATTAAACATGCCCAGGTTTTTTTACCCTTTCTTCACAGGTCAGGTTTTCTAAACCTTGAATCATTTTTGTTGCTCTCTTCTGGACTCTCAAATTTTTCCACATTGTTTCTGAAATGCGGTGCCCGGAACTGGACACAGGACTCCAGCTGAGGCCTCACCAGCGCCAAGTAGAGCAGGACAGTTACCTCCTGTGTCTCACATATGACACTCCTGTTAATACACCCCAGAATGATATTGGCCTTTTTCTCAACTGCATCCCACTGCTGACTCCTTCAGTTTGTGCTGCGCTACACAGTGTTATTACATAGGTTGTACGTGAGCTGGGTTTCATTCCTAGAGCTCCTGACTGAGGTTGGCTTTAGGCACTTGAGAGTATGGACCACTTTAGGACACCAGTATCGGTGGGGCTAGGGTATACACTCCTGCTGCTCAGAGACTAGACATGTTGGTGGGCTACATATTCTAAGCTAACAGAGCTTTTCTGGAATTCCAGCCTGTGTCCCTGACCCCAAGAGCTGGCTGCGCTCGATGCTCTAGGAATGAAATCCACAGGAACTGGGGGCACTAGCCGCACTTTGGGCTGGTCCACACTAAGCCCCCAGTTCGAACTAAGATAAGCAACTTCAGCTACGTGAATAATGTAGCTGAAGTCGAAGTATCTTAGTTTGAACTTAAAGGTACTTACCGCAGGTCCACACGCGGCAGGCAGGCTCCCCCGTCGACTCCGCCTACTCCTCTCGCGGAGCAGGATTACCGGCGTCGATGGTGAGCACTTCCGGGATCAATTTATCGCATCTAGACAAGACGCGATAAATTGATCCCAGAAGATCGATTGCTTGCCACCAAACCAGCGGGTAAGTATAGATGTACCCTTTGATTTGCATTAAATGTTGCCAATAGTTTGTAATGGGGTTAGGGATTCCTGCCAGGGGTGTCTGCCTGTCTGCCCATCCCTAATCAAATTGAGAAGTTTCTAGTGCGCCCATTGACATCAATGGCTGGCCCTGGCTCAGACCGAGAGCCCAGTCACCAGCTGGTGGTGCCCAGAGGAAGCTCTGTAAGCAGTGGCATTTTATTGACTTTAACTCTCCAGCTCAGTTGAGCAGTTGAAATTGATGTTTATAAGTAGGGTCTTACCAAATTCACAGGCATAGGATTTTAAAAATCATAAATTTCATTATTTCAGGTATTTAAATCTGAAATTTCTTGGTGTTGTAACTGTAGGGGTCCTGACCCAAAAGCAAGTTGCGTGGAGGGGGGAGTCACAAGGTTATTGTAGGGGGATTGCAGTATGTCCACCCTTCTTTCTGCACTGCAGCTGGTGGTGGCGCTGCCGTCAGAGCTGGGCAGTTGGAGAGCGGCAGCTGCTGGATGGGAGCCCAGCTCTGACGGCAGAGCCGCCACCAGCAGCAGCGCAGAAGTAAGGATGGCCTGGTATGATATTGCCACCCTTACATCTGCGCTGCTGCTGGTGGGGCACTGCCTTCAGACCTGGGCACCAGGCTAACACCTGCTGCTTTCTAGCTGCCCAGATATGAAGGCAGCGCAAAAGTAAGGGTGGCACCGCCACCCTCCTAAAATAACCTTGCGACTCCCCTGCAACTCCCTTTTGGGTTGGGACCCCCAGTTTGAGAAATGCCAGTCTCCCCCATGAAATCTGTATAGTACATGGTAAAGGTGCACAAAAGCCCAGCTTTCACTGGGAGAGCCCAGATTTCACAGTATGTGTTTTTCACAGCCATGAATTTGGTAGGGCCCTACTTATCAGCCGCCCCAGTCTTTAATCAGCCGGCGGCTTACAATGGGAAGCGTTCTCTCTGTTCTCAATGCCACTGTCCTCTGCGTGTGACGGGCCGAGGCACAGGCATTGAAGGAAGCCTTGGGAGCCACGGATGTGAGCCGAGACATAGATCTGCATTTGTGCTCCGCCTGTCAACGCACTCAGGACCCAAACCAGGGCTGGGTTTCTGTTGTAACAAAAGCTGCCGTGGGAGGATGAATGGCCTTAGCGAACAAGACGGCACCTTCAAAGGTCCCCACGAATTCCAGCGGTGACCGATCCTCCTGCGAGACAAAGGGAGCTCTTTGAGAGCCGGAAGTCTCTGAAGTCCAGTCCATCGGCCCCCATTGCCATGCTGCTGGCCTCTGCGGCTGAGCAGAAAGGGGAGTGAGGACCCCAGTGCAGAGGGGGGTGAAAGGAGATAAAGCAGCTGAGCGTTTGCTCCTGTGCAGACATTGCCGCAAAGCTGCATGGCGCCAGGGAACAGGCACCTGGCTCAGAACCTGTGCTTCGGGATGTTGGCAAGACCCTGCTTGCCACTGTGAGGCGTAGCCTGAAACTCCCCCGTTGCACCCAGGGGGTCCCCACTGTGCCCCCCCACAAGCCACCACTGGTTGCATCTCAGTGAGGGGGGCTTGGCTCCCATTCCCACAAGCGGCTGACTTTTCAAAGGGGCTCTGGGTGGTGGGAGACTCTGCCCTGGCGGGGTCACAGCAGGGGCTGCTGGGGGCTGAGCACTCTGGCCGAGCTGGCCCTGACAGGTTGGGGCTGACGAAGTCCAGCCACGAGTTCTCCTGAAAGCCTGGCCCTGCGCTGATTGGCCCTAGCCAATAAACAGCCCAGCCTGGGAGCAGAATGAGTGTTCAGTGAACTCCTGAGAGCACCTCCTACAGGTAGGGTTGCCCTTGCCAGCTTGGTACCATTTAAAAACCGGACACTCCAGCAGGAGTGCCGGAACCCCCCCCCCCTGCCCTGCCCCTTCCCCCGAGGCCCCACCCCACCTCTTCCCCTGAGGCCCTACCCCTGCCCACTACCCCGTCTCTCCCTGCTTTTCCCCTCCCACCCCTCTGCCCAGGTCAGGAGGGACTCGCCTCTGGAGCCGGGGCTGGGAACTGCAGCAGCCTGACACAGGCCCTGGCTAAGTAGGGGCATGAGTGATGACCCGGCGCCTCCCCACCTCCTCCACACCCAGTAGTGGGACATTGAGTATTCGGTCAGTAGGTCTGACCAGACACCATCAGGTCCCTTTTTCGACTGGACTTTCCAGTCAAAAAACGGACACCTCGCCACCCTACCTTCAGGGAGCGGGACATTATCGCAGATCTGAGTAACTGCCCAGTTAGCAACTCTGGGCGGTTTATTGAGTAGAAATGTTGGACCTCTGACACCGTGGGGATCTGCTGGGGTGTCTTGCAGGACAACAAGATACATCATTCTCTGGCCACAGCCATGCAGAGGGTCAGACTAGCTGGTCACTATGGTCCCATCTGGCCTTAGGATCTATGGGCTGGAATCGCCAGCAGATTTCTAGCACTTCTTAAAAACTGTGCAGCAAACTCCGCTTTGGAAAGTCCCCAGAGCCATGGGTGCCTCGGCAGCTGACATACACAGCCATCCATCAGTCACTGCTTTAGCGGAGCTGAAATACTCACATCTCACAAAGCTTTGGCTGGGGGGACAAAGGAGATGGGCGAGAGCATACACAGCCTGTGGCAGGTAGAGGCACCCCGCTCACTTCCACCTTGGGGCTGCAGCAGCCTTCATTCTCTACCAGAGCTGCCCAGCTCAGGGAGACCCCACCAGTCACCCGGGTACAATTTGTCCCCAGAGCCGGTGAAGTTCCTCTTTGCTTCAGACCATGCCCGAGGCCACTGGCTGGTTTCTGAGAGGACGCACCTCCCTGATTTCAGGTGCCGGTCCGTGCAGACATGATTTCCCCTCTGATACAGACACAGAGGGAGGGGCAGAACGGGGGGCACCATTTGATCACTGGCTTTGGAGTTGAGAGGTCCTGAGAGGCAGCCTATCCCTGCCAGTCAGCCTAGCCTTCCCACTGCCCCCCGAAGCTGGGGGTGGGTGGGATCTGTGGCTGTGCCGCTGAGATGGGCAGCACAGGGTGGCAACAAGCCACTGCTTGTATTAACAGCACGGACTGTGGAGCTGTAGCAGCAGAAAGAACGGTGGCTGTGATGCAAGAGAGGAAGGGGGTGAATGCGAACGCTTTGTCAGCACCTTCGGCATGCCCTTGGCAGCCAGTCTGTTTCCGCCCCCTCCCCCCCCCGACACAGGCTGAAAGTGGGCGGCAGTGCCAGGTTCATGCCCCCTGCTTTGATCTCCTTTGGATGGACGCAGAGCGGGTGAGGGGGAAACAGGAAATGTTACAGTTGTCAGCCATAAATCAAAAGGCCAATGGGAGCCCTGCCCCTGCCCCAATCTTCTCAACTCATGGCAAGTCGTCCCATAGGGACCCAGAGCACCGCTCATGGTGGCAAACCTGGGCTGCGGGCAGGGCCTCACTTCTATGGGCTGGAAGGATTGACATACTCCAAAGCTTGGGGAGAGCTGGGCCCACCAGGCCACCTGCCGAGCGGGGCTGGGGCGCGTTGCATGATGGGAACCGGGCTGTAGAGAACCACTGGGCAAGTCTGCTCTAGAAAACAACATGAAACGGCCCTTCGTGCGGAGCACGTTCCCCTCCCCCGCCCCCCTGTGTATTCACATTTCACAGCCCCGTCTGCTACATGCCGGCTCAGCCACGGGAGAGACCCGGAGTCTGTTGCCAAGCACATGGAACTCAGTCTGTCTACGTCAATTGAGCTCCGGGCTCCGCCATGCTAGGTGCTGTTCTGACACACAGCAAGAAGCCATCTGTGCCCCACAGCACTTACAAGAGTGGGTGTGAGGGGAAACCAGGTCAAATGACTTGCCCAAGGTCCCATGGCAAAGCCAGCACAGAACCCTGGCGTCCCAGGCCACTGGACCATGCTGCCCTTGGGAGCCAGCCTCACAGAGGAGTATTTGTTGTGCAGCTGCTTCTCCAGCGCATGTGCCCTGCACGCGTCCCTGGTACGGCTGGCTCTGACTCTATCAATAGCTGTGATTAATGTAGCCCGCGAGCCCCTGAGTGAGATGCTGCCACAATTTATTGGCGCCTGGGAAAACGAACGTGATCACGTTTATAGATTGGGTATTACAGCTACATCACAGGGAGGAAGTGGCACGAAGCCGGTTATTGGTATAAATATTCCATGCCTGAGTGAGGAATACAGGCTTCCCCGGGATTTATTTACCCTGGATGACAAACACTTGGCAAGAGAAACACGCCTTCATTTCACATGGGCTCATTAGTTTGTCTGGCCCTCTCAATTAGCTGTAAATTTTGCTTTTGGGTGTGATCTCTCTCTCCCCCCACAGGAAAAATTAGCAGCGCAGATATTGAAAAGGCACCTAGGAAAGCATCTCTGTTTCCCCTCCTACAGCCCTCTGGGAGTTCCTTATTGTTTCTTTTCCCCTGCTCCTTCCCCACCCTCTCCCTGTCCGAGACTCTTGGGCTGTGTATGTTGATTTCTTCCTCTTAGCCGGAAGGAGCTCAGTACTGAGGCCAGGAAAGTAACATGAAGGGAGATTACAAAGGAGGGCAGGAAAGGACAAACTACGATTCAGCTTCTGGCAGGGGAAACGCAGCTGGCGGACTGCGATCTGCAGTGCACTGATGCTGAAAGACACCTTGGGGGGAGAGTGGAGAGTAAATTAGACGTGATGCTGCCGTGGCCTTTAGCTGCGAAAAAGGCTGACGCTGCAAGTTTGCCCTACATATGTAAAGTTGTCTGATTCCAGAGCCCCTGCCTCTAGGGCTCTCTGGAGATTGCGTCCATTTCACCGCACCACGTTGCCCGGAAGCCCAGAGAAGAGCAACAAGAATGATCAGCGAGCCGGAGGGGCTGGCTTAGCAGGCAGGGTTGGGAGAAGCCAGACGATGGGGCCCTGGAATCAGCCCTGCTCCCCTCATAGGCCAGGGCCAACTGAGGAGTGTGCTGTGCTTGCTTCGAGGCTGGGGCAGCTGGGGATCCCCCAAGAGGAGCTGTGGTGGAGTGTGCCAGGTCGTTAGCTGGCGAGGTGCCCGCCCCAGCCATGAAGCCCTGCTCTGTTCTCTCGGGTGCAATCAGCGAGATATTGGGGCAGGCGCAAGTGCAGGGCCATCGCTGTGGGGATCTGGGCACAGAGCCTCTTCCCAGGGTGGGAGCCCTTCCCTTTCACTCCCACTCTCTGTACCCCTCATTCAAAGCTGCATGGCAAAAGCCACCTCTCCGAGCTCGGCACGGGAGCCACCTACCCCTGCAGCACAGGGAGGGCAGCTCACAGCCGGCATGACTCCATAGCGATCACAGCCTCTGGATCGCTCTCCTCCACAGTAGCCAACAGGAGAGTCAGAGCTCCGAGTCCACGGCCACCCAGGTCACCGGGGAGCACTGGCTGCTAGGACCTGGAGACTCTGCTGTTAGAACAGCCTCAGTCAGCGCATCAGTTGCAAGTTCCAAGGTCTGGTTGAAGCAGCAAAGCAGCACTTGTTTGGGTGACATTTGGGCAGATTTGGTTTAATCTCAAATTTCCCATCTTCTCCCCCCACCCCTGACACCCTTATGATGTGCCGTTAGTGGCATCTGTATGAACTGTTAAAGGTGTGCATGAGACCGGCTCCGTCTCTTCTCGTCCCAAAGGCTCAGTGCACTTTGCGAAGCTGGGTAAGAATTCTCCTCACTTTATAGGGAAGGAAACTGAGGCACAGGGTGGCGACGCAATTTGCCCAAGGTCACTCAGTGAGTTGGTGTCAGAGCACAGGACCCCGTCCCACCAGGCTGTGACACTTTCCTTCTTCAGAAGCGTTCTTGGGGAGGTAAATACATCCTTGTCTGATTCTAACGCAGAGTACCGGGACACCTGATCTGCACAGAAGGACCATTCCTTTTTAGGGGAGCAGGGTTGAGCTGGGTGGGCGGGGAGCAGCTGAGAATTTAGGCAAGGAAACGAGGGCCTTTGGAGTAAGAAGCAAATGTGGCGTGAGGAACATGTCAAACACCTGCAATGACCCTGGAGTTTGATCATCACCAGGGAGCTGGAGTGGTGACAGCCTGATGGAATCTCCCCCTGGCGCATCGTGCCATGGCTTGTGATTGCTGTGCAATGGCTTGTGGCTACGTAATGTACTCTGAGGGTGAGAGATCTTCATGGGAACTGAACTAGCAGCTGCCAGTGCGCTGTGCTGGGCTACGAGCTGATAAAGGGCTGGCTGTGCTTTGAGCACAGAGGTGCACGCAGCACGCAGGATGAATGTGGCCTGTAGCAACTGAATCTTTTTACTCTAAAGATGTGGCTCTTGGGGACTACAGGTCCCAAGGTGCAGTTTTCAGAGTGGTAGCCGTGTTAGTCTGTATCAGCAAAAAGAACGAGGAGTACCTGTGGCACCTTAGAGATTAACAAATTTATTTGGGGATAAGCTTTCTTGGGCTAAAACCAACTATAATAGCCCACCTTAATTGATTAGTCTTGTTATAGTTGGTATGGCAGCACCTATTTTTTCATGTTCTTTATGTATATATCTCTTCCTACTATATTTTCTACTGCATGCATCTGATGAAGTGGGTTTTAGCCCACGAAAGCTTATGCCAAGATGCAGTGTCCCCCCACAGGCCAAACCGGGGGAGCATTGCATGCTGGGATCCATAGTTGTTGCAGGCTGTATCAAAGAGAGGGACTCCAAATCACACAGGGAAGGTTACAGTTAGGGTGACTAGATATTTAGTGGTTTGTCCCACATCCCAACTGAAGTTTCGCACTCTGATTTTTTTTTTTTTTTTTTTTTTTCTCCGCCGGCATCCGTCCCACCCCCCTCCCACCCCCCATGTGTCCCGATATTTTGTTCCTCTCATCTGGTCACCCTAGTTACAGTCCATGGGTTCCAGCTGCCAGTGTGACTCTCAACTGGACAATGCCTGGGTGCCTCAGATTGACAAGCTCAATGGGCCAAGGGTTGCATCATATGGGTTTTTGCAGCATGTGCTTCTGCAGCTATCTCCCCCCAGATGAGGACTCTGTCCTTTCCAGGAGCCTGTTGGCCAGAGAGAATAGAAATCCTGCCTGCACCAAGCAACCCATTTGCTATATGAGGGATTTTGAAGCAGTCAGCTAAGCAGAATGCTTCTGTCTGATTGCCTGTGCTTTGCTCACAAGGGCCCTGTTTTCTCTCCCATGTGTTTGTGGGTCGGAGCTACAGATCCCCTCCCCCCACCTTTCTTTCCGTCCATCTTGCTGCATGGTTCACTATGTTTTGATGAGCAATTCCGCATCAGTTGCGCTCGAGGCTCGGAGAACAGATGCAGTTACGGGCGCCCTGTTACACAACATTGCCTTGCAGTGTGTATGGAGACACAGCGCAGCGTCCCCGGGGGAGGAAAGAGACAGGACAAGCGAATCCTTTCCTGGGCCTGCTGGATATGGAAAGTCCCTGTGGATATCATCTCTGGCTGTCTCACACACCCTCATGCTCAGCCTGTGCTGCCGATTGTCATTGCGTTGGGTCTCCCGACATCCTGGTATGGACTCCCCAGCATGGAAGGGCAGCTCACCTGGGGACAGCGAAGCTACAACAATTTACCCCAGCAGGGTATCTGGCCCATTAGCTATAAAATATGTACGTGAATGCAGCCAATGAGAAATTCCTAGTGAACCAGGCAAAGGACTGAAAGTTATGGGAGCGAGAGCGCATTGCCTGGACCAGCCAGCAGCCCCTGCCCAGCACAGCTCCACCCCACCCAACCTGCTCTCCCAACTGCCCAACTGGCCTCTTCACTGGTAAACAATCGGCATTTTGGCTGAGCTGGGCACAATTGTAATTTGTCCCCAATCAGGGGATGTGTGATCTGGCAGACCAGATTGCCTTCAGCTTCCTCTGCCCCCTGGGCCAGTGCACCCCAACTCTGAGTCCTGTGGGAACTGTGCCTGGTCCTTGCACCCAGGAAGTATGTTGCACAAGAGGGTGTTCTAGCTGAGGCAGCACTGCCTAGTGGATGGGATAAAGCTGGTCATTCAGAAGAGCTGGGTTCAATTCCTGGCTCTGACCTGTTGGCTGACCTTGGGTAAATCACCACCCGTGCCTCAGTTTCCCACACTGACCTCCTTTGCTAAGCACTTTGAGATCCATGGCTGAAGAATTAGGTGTTACTGCTTCACGGCCTAAGGTTTGTACGTGCTGAGTTGCTGATCTCCCTAGGAGCCATCACTTTCAATGTCCTGAGTGGCTCTAATCTACTTGAATAGATTTTGACCCACAGCATTGTACAAACACGCAGGAGTGGCACCTGGGTGTTTGCCGCCCTAGGCGGCAGTGCTCCTCCTCAAAGCATTCGGCGGCGGGGGTCCTTCCGCTCCGCCAAGGCCGGCTCCAGGCACCAGCTTGGCAAGCAGGTGCTTAGGGCGGCCATTCCGGAGAGGGACGGCAGGTCCAGCTATTCGGCGGACGGTCCCTCACTCCGGCTCGGAGCGAAGGACCTTCCGCTGAATTGCAGCCGCAGATCGCAATTGCGATTGCGGTGTTTTTTTTGGGGGGGGGCTGCTTGGGACGGCCAAAACCCTGGAGCTGGCCCTGCGCTCTGCGTCTTCAGGGCACTTCGGTGGCGGGTCCCGGAGCGAGTGAAGGACCCGTCGCCGAAGCGCCCCAAAGACGCGGAGCGGAAGGACCCCTGCCGCCGAATTGCCGCCGAAGATGGCAAAATGCCGCCCCGCCCCAAATCCTGCCGCCCTAGGTGACCGCCTAGGGTCACCTAGTGGAAGCACCGGCCCTGCAAACACGTTTGTATAATTTATTGTTTATTCCATTCTCACCTAAGGCCCTGACTGAGCTCAGGGCACCAGGCCACTAACCCTGGACATATATATAGTGAGAGATGGTTCCTGCCCCAGAGAGCTCACAGTCTATCTAGGCAAGGAGTGAGAGGGGAAACCGACTTGCCAAGTTTTTTTTTTCACTTGTCTCTTATCCCCTGAACTACATGCCTTCAGCTCCGACTACCCTGGCTGCAGCCTCAGATCAATGCATTGCGTGGATCTAATTGAGCGTGAATGTGCACTGCCCTTCCAGCTTCGGTAGGTGTGTTTTATGATTCCTGCTGTGTGTCTCTCCTGCTGTGCCTCCATTACACAATTGAATTAGGATATGCCACAATGAAGTTAGGCTATGCTCCCATGTAAATCAGGGAACACCCGATTTACATGTTCATAATTCTCCAAGCAAGGTGTTAAATGGAATCCTTAGCAATGCAGAAGGCAGCGTAAATTGACAGCTATTCATGGTTTGTTTGTTCAGCTGGAAGATCCACTTGAAAGTATAGGGGATAAAGTCCCTAGATAAACAACTCACTTGAAATGGACATAAACTGTCAGGGGCTTGGGCCAGGAGTGCTTGCTCAGGGAGTGTGTCAGTGCAGGTCTTATAGCAGGAGGGAGGGGATTACAGCATTGGATATTGACTGACTTCAAAGGGAGGCAAATGGCTCAGTCAGACTCTATTGTGCATCTCAACCTGGAGGGTGGGGGGTCACACGCAGGTGTCAGGGGACATGATCCCCCTGCTCTTCCTATAGCGCTAGCTGGCTGGGAGTGGGGACCCAGTGGAAAAGGCTGAGGTTGAGAACCACTAGTGCATTGTAACACCGTTCCCCCCAGACTGTAACTTGTCTGGGGTTTATCCTTGTGGAAAATGTCCTATAGCAAGTTGCCAATGCTGCTTACAGTGCGGAGAACAGCTTACTGGAGTGATTGCCCATGTCTACACTATCAAATTATGTCACCCTAGATTAGGTCAGTGTACAGCCACCCCGATTATTACGGCGCTTGTGCATGTGCACACTGTGCTCCTAGTGTCGACGGTGCACGTCCTCTCCAGGAGCGCTTGTGTCGCACCATGGGTAGGTATCCCAGCATGCAACTCGCCACCATCCAGTGCAGGGTGTTTTGGGAAGTGTTTGAGATGCCTGATGGAGCTGAAACGATGACTGGGAACATGGGGTCAACTTCCCATAATGCAGTGTGCTCCATTGGTGGCAGATGACAGAACAAGGAGCAATGGTCTCAAGTTGCAGTGGGGGAGGTCCAGGTTGGATATCAGGAAAAACTATTTCACTAGGAGGGTGGTGAAACACTGGAATGCGTTACCTAGGGAGGTGGTGGAGTCTCCTTCCTTGGAGGTTTTTAAGGCCCGGCTTGACAAAGCCCTGGCTGGGATGATTTAGCTGGGAATTGGTCCTGCTTTGAGCAGGGGGTTGGACTAGATGACCTCTTGAGGTCCCTTCCAACTCTGATATTCTATGATTCTATGATTCTATGATTCTATCCCATAATTTCATCAGCATCCCATAATATTTCACGCCTCTTTTCAAAAATCCCCACAAAAATCCCTCCTCGCTGCCTGCCTCTCGGACAAAAGCTTGGAGCCTGCACAGCTCTGCACTGTTGTCACGAGTGTTGTGAGCATGGGCACACGATCCTGCAGTATTTCCAGAGCTGCAAGGAACATGACGATTCCTTGGAGGCCAGCTTGCTGTGGGACATAGAAAGAAACAATTCAAGATTGTTGATGGCATTCACGGAATAGCTGAAGCCAATGGAGCGCGGGGTCTGGGCCCGAGAAACCAGCACTGATTGGTGGGATCGCATCATCATGCATGTTTGCAGTGGCTGCAAAACTTTCTCGTTGTGGAAATCTCCCTTGTCATGGGCAATCAGAAGACACATCCACAGCCCTTCTGCCCATGACATGATGATCCGGTGGGAGCTACAGCACGTCTTTATACGGCAGAGTAACGTTAGGAAGATGTGTACTCGCGCTGTCTTTCCTGCCACAAGTTGGGGGGACTTGAGGAAAGCCCAGTGCTCTGTTTATGTCTGCTCTTCATTTCACCTCCTCTTCCACTGGTCAGTTCTCTCTCTGCTGGAAACAAGGAGAAGCCCCCAGACCCATATGATCACTGCTCAGTCACATCCCTGGGATCCAGCAGCCCTGGGGACCCGTTTTTATTCTGTGCTTGTATAGCTCCTAACACGGCAAGGTCCTGGTGACTGGCTGGGGATCATACAGTAATAAATAATAATAATTTGTGAGCCTGGCATCGTCTTTAGAAGTGACTGGAAAATAACAACCTTCTTACGGGGCTGTTCAACAACTCTATAGAATTGAACAGAGAGATGTCGCCCTCCTAGAGAGCTTGATTGGATGGTTCAAAACAGCGGCTAGACGAGCTGTAATTAACTATTCACCTCTACAGGGTATGACAGTTACGTCTGTAGCGCCCTGTTCGGTTTCTGTAGGTCTCCACTTTGTTTCAACTCTTTAGAACGAGTCTCATGCTATTTGGGGGTTTTCTTAAAGCCCCAGTTCCTGGAGCGCTGTGATCCTGTGAGACCCGCTAAGTCTCTAGCCCTCATGGTTTCAGAGAAAAGCTGTGAATGTGTGCAACCTCTTACGGGTCAGAAAAAGGAGGCAAATAAAAAGGACCCAACATTTGAAAAATCTCACAACTTTTTTTAGACAAAACTCTTTGATTCTGGAGACCTGACACATGATTTATGAACCCATGGGGGGGGAGTGGGGGTACTGCTGTTGTTTTTCCAGATGGGCAGGGAAAGAATGATACAGCTGCGTGCTGCAGAAGGGTAGGTGATCAGCTAACCAAACTCACACTGTAGCTGTGCCAGAGGACATAGACGCTTGAGGTGATGTCTTGGGGGAGGCAGTGTTGCCTAGCGGATAGAGCAGTTACCTAGAATTCAGAAAACCAGCATTCTAGACCTGGTTCTGGCCTGCTGGGTGACTTTGGGCCAGGCTCTTCAACACTCCGTGCCTCCGTTTCCCTATCTCTAAAAGGGGGGTCGTGATGCTGACCTCCTTTGTTAAGTGGTTCAGATCAACAGATGAACAGCGCTGTATGAGAGCTAGGCATCATTTGCTCTGCATGGCTGAGGGTCAAAGGATTGCTAGGAGAGCCTTGAAAGAACTGATGGGGACCAGGGGAGGAGAATGCTGCTGCTAATACTAGAGCCTTGGAGCCTCTCTCAGTCGTGGTGAGATAGCACGGCTTCGCAGCACATCTCCGGCACTGTGCAAATAATTAGCGATAATGCAAATAAGAACTCGTTAGTATGGCGTGCTTAATGGATTCACCTTCCCCCGAGCCCTGTTTCCTGTATGCAAGCCATGTCTTTTTCTTGCTCACTTTGTTTCCTGGTTGGCACAGCAGCCCCGGTATTGTATCACAAACACCCCATCATGCCAAGCTAGCCCCCTGCACAAGAGCCAGGCCAATCCCCAGAATGAGCAAACAAGGGAGCATTCAGCTGAGAGCCAAAGGGCAGCAGTGTCCCTGCTCCTGGGCGCGGAGGTTGAGGCCCGTCTACACTTGAATGTAGGTTGACCTAGCTGCCTTGCCCAGGGCTTTGAAAGTGGCACCATAGTTAGGTCGCTCTAACCCCCAGCGTAGACATGGCTGCATCGACGGAAGGATTCTTCCATCGACCTAGCTCCTACCTCCCGGAGAGCTGGATTTACCCTAGTCTCGACAGCTGTAGTGTAGATATATCCATAGACAAGCCGCCAATGGCTTTTGCTGGGTAGATCTTCCCTCCGGCCGTGTCCTAGGGGACTCCTGGCTGTGGCTCTTTGGCGTCCTGTGGGGGACCAGGCAGCAAACAGTCCTGAGGGTCCTGGACAGAAGCCTGGTCCTGCATCCCTGCCACCAACAGCTCACCTTAGGTCTGAGGAGCAGGAAGGGGACCAGAGTGGCAGTGGGTTATGGGGGTGCAGTGCTGAAATGGGACCATATCCCCAGTATTCCCTTGGCTTTGGAACTGAGGGCACCCTGGCCCGGCATGTTGCCCCCAGGACTGCAGAGCACGCCGTGTACCCACCTCCACACCTTGGGCATTTTAATCTGTACAATGCTAATGGATGCTGGGGCGATGCTAGCTGCCTCGCGCCCCACCTGTCGGCATCACGCCTACCCCTGATCAAAGGCAGCATGAGAACCACTGCCGAGCACTCTTCCTCCACTCCAGATGCCAGCCCTGGCACTAGAGATCTGCCCCAGGGGGGTCAAGCAATATAGGTCCAGATTATGGAAGTTCTCGGGACAGGAGCCCAGTGGGCCCCGGCTCCTCCCCAACCCCCGGGGGCCCTGTGTTCAATAGACCCCTGGTTCCCCCCAACCCCCCTGGTCCTGTCTCCAATGGGCCCCTAGCTCCCCCCCAACCCCTGGGGGCCCTGTGTCCAATGGGCCCCTGGCTCCCCCCCAACCCCTGGGGGCCCTGTGTCCAATGGGCCCCTGGCTCCCCCCAACCCCTGGGAGCCCTGTGTCCAATGGGCCCCTGGCTCCTGCCCAACCCCCAGGGGCCCTGTGTCCAATGGGCCCCTGGCTCCCCCCCAACCCCTGGGGGCCCTGTGTCCAATGGGCCCCTGGTTACCCCCCAACCCCTGGGCCCTGTGTCCGTTGGGCCCCTGGCTCCCGCCCAACCCCTGGGGGCCCTGTGTCCATTGGGCCCCTGGCTCCCCCCCCAAACCCCGCAGACCCTGTGTCCATTTCATTGGGCCTCCTGGCTCCTCCCTGATCCCTTGGGCCCTGTGTCCCACGTCCCCTAGGCTGCGCTCTGATGGGTGGGATGCTGAAGCCATAAGGGGCGGATGTGCTGGTGGCTGGGGTGCTGGGTTGACGAGAGGATGACTCCGTCACTGCTCCTCGGATTGACAGCCGGGCTAACTGCGTGGGGACGGGAATTCCTTCCCTCTCTTTCCTCACAAGAGAATGGAGCCCTGTGCTGGAGAAAGGAGCCATGCTGACTGCTCTGGGGAAGGTGCAGCCACAGCAAACATCCAGCCCAGGCGAGCTTCCCACACCCAGCCTGCAGCCATACCTCCCCCTGCCTGAGAGCCTGGAGCTCGGCCGCCATGGCCCAGTCAGGCCCTGGCCTTTCCGCTGGGGCTGCACAGAAGTTCCAGGGGTGCCGGCAAGTCCTACAAGGTGGACACCTGCCCCCTAGGGAGTGGGAAGCCCCAAGCTGACTCCCGTAGGTCACTTGATGCGGGTGACTCTGCTGTCCCTGTCCTTGGCTGGACTGGAGCCTTACTGGAATTCCCATCTCTGCTTGGACACGGGCTGCCTGGAGACCATAGCCCTGGGTGACGCTAGCAGGAAGAGACAGAGCAGCCTTGCATTCATGCGTCTGTGCACTGCTCCGACCAGCATTTTAAACCCCGCACCCCTCCATTGTTGGCCCATCGCTCGCAGCCAACAGCAGGGGCGGCTGTAGGCACTAGCAAAGCAAGCAGGTGCTTGGGGCAGCCCATTTGCAGAGGCGGCAGCCGGCAGAGAGCCAGCATGGGAGCTGAGAACCAACAGGGGGCCCTGGGAGCTGTAGTTCCTTGGTTAGCTCCCTGCCTATAGAGCCAGCCCTGGAGCAGGGAAAGAACTACATTTTCCAGCATTCCCTTGGCCGCTGTCAACAGGAAAGGGAGGGGGAGGGAGTGAGGTAGCTGAGCCATGCTGCAGCTTGCTGTGAATGGAGAGCTCACTGCTAGAACGGGGAACAAGTATGCCCAAGGAGTAGAAGGCTTTGCCCCAGATATCCCCTTCAGAAGACATCCCCAGCCTGGATTAGGGATACTGCTGTGACCTCACCTTGCAGCCCCCAAAGAAAGAATTGGGTGGACTAAATGGACAGTGCACCTCTCTATCTGAAGCCTAGCAAGGGAGGTACGTGGATCCCACTAGAATTTAAAATGAAAAGTAAGGGAGGGGAGGTTTTGGACCTGGGCAGCTTTAGATACAGTACCAGGCACGTAGGAGGATTTCCACTTCTGAGCCATGGAAGCAGAAATTGACTTCTCCTTTCCAGATATAGCTAATATTCAGAAAGGAAATCTAGCACCTGCCTTCCAGATTTGAACACCTCAAAATTCAGGAGTGCTCAAGCTCAATTTGGGCAGCTGTTACTTCATTTCTCCCAAATCAAATATACTGATCCACTGGAACTTGCTGTAGAAAAAGTAGGGTAAAATTGAGCAAGAAATGCTTCCCAGTGGTTATTAGGACTGGAATTGCTATTTTCAACAGCCATTGCCTTTTGTTTGTTTGTTTAAAAGGAAGACAGTGATATTGCATTGGCAAATTCCCCATAGAAAGAAAGAGTGGACCAAAAGAATAATAAAGGCACCTCAACTTTTCCTCATTTATGGAGGACAGTCTTATAATGTTGTCACGGAGTATCGGGGGACTCAGGGCCCTGCACCCCCGGCTTCCTGCGATTCACTGCGACTCTCAGCCAGCCAGTAAAGCAGAAGGTTTATTTGGATGACAGGAATGCAGTCCAAGACAGGTCTTGCAGGCACAGACAACAGGACCCCCTCAGTTAGGTCCATCTTGGGGTCCCAGGGCATCCCAGCCCCAGCCCCCCTTGGGAGGTCAGAGCCATCTCTGCCTCCCAGCCATCTCTCCAGCCTCCTTCCCCCACTCTGGCTTCAGCGACCCCTCCCACAGCCTTTGTTCAGTTTCCCGGGCCAAGGTATCACCTGGCCTTCAATCTCTTCCTGGGTTCTCATGTTACACACTCAGGTATGCGCCCTCGGGCAGTCTACCATCCCGCAATGCAGACTATTCCATCCACACTCCCCTGTCAGCATTCACAGACCACAGTGAGAACAGGCCCAGTTCGTCACATCTCTCCCCCCTTCGAGACCGAACTGAGCAGGGTCACTTTAGCCAGTGACCCGGGGAAGTTCGAACCTACCCCCGTTCCCATGGATGCCCCCGCATCCCTCCCATTCCTTGGTGAGAATTACACCAGGCCCCTTCAGTTTCACGCCCCCCCTTAGGTCGGGGGTGCTTGATGGCACTCGCAGTTCGCATGTGGGAAGGTTTATGCGGCCTGTGCCCTTTCCCCACCCCCATACCTCTGGGGCTCCAACTGGGCTGTGGTCTTCTCCCAGCGCTCCAGTTTGGAGGTCTGTGCTTTGGGCTCTCTTGGTTTAGAGCCGCCCTTTTTACCTTGGCCACCCTCTGGAAAGGCTCCTCTATGCTGGGCAAGGGTCCTAAAGCTGTTTTCCCCTTGTCCCAGGCCTTCCTCCCCCTCTGACAGGGGTCACAGGATCCGCAGTACTGTCGGACAGTAACAAAGACCCCAGGCCAGTAAAAGCTCCGTAGCAGCCTCTGCTGGGTACGCCAGGTTCCCTGGTGCCCTGAGAGGGGAATGTCATGGGCCCGGCACAGCAGCTGGCGGCGATACTTCTGGGGTACCACCAGCTGCCTCCTGATCCCCCCTGACTCCATTTCCCCTGGGGGAGCCCATTCTCGGTACAGGAACCCCTTCTCCCACAGGAACCTTTTCCGGCCACCTCGTCCCATGGTCTGTACCGCATTGAGGTCGGCTAGGTCCCTTATCTTCCACAAGGAGGGGTCTCTCTGTAACTCGGCCTGGAACTCAGCAGCTGGGACAGGGATGGCCACCTGCTCTTCCTCGCCCGCTGGGCCTGAAGCTGCAGCCTCCCTGAGCCGTGTCCCTGGGCGTTCCCTCCCCACCAGGTTAGGGTCCTGCGCCTCAGGCAAGGCACCCCCCCCAAGGCCAGGGCGCAGTGCCCCTCGCCGGCTCTGACTGCGGGTCACAACCAGTGCCTTTTGGGGGTTGCTTGGCCAGTTCTCCAGGTCCCCCCCCATCAATACCTCAGTGGGCAAATACGGGTGTACCCCCACATCCTTGGGGCCCTCCTTGGCCCCCCACTTCAGGTGTACCCTTGCCACGGGTACTTTGACTGGTGTTCCGCCCACCCCCGTCAGGGTCAGGTAGGAGTTGGGCACCACCTGATCTGGGGCCACCACCTCGGGCCGGGCCAGCGTCACCTCTGCGCCCGTATCCCAGTATCCATTGACCTTCCTCCCATCCACCTCCAGGGGAACAAGGTACTCTCTCCGGAGGGACAGCCCCGCGCCTACCATATAAACCAAAAACCCTGAATCTGGAGCATCCAGCCCCCTAGAGGAGCTGGCCTGGAGCTCTCCTCCCTCCTTAGCAGGTGGTACTCTGCCAGCCCCCCTTCCCTGGGAATGCTGCCTTTCGCCGGGCTGGGTCTCTACCCAGTCAACCCTCTGTGGGTTCGGTCTGCTCAGTCTGTCCCTGAGCCTAGGGCACTGGGCCCGTATGTGGCCCTTTTGGCCACAGTGGTAGCAGCCCATGTCCCATGGGTCCCCCCGGGTGGGTCGGATGGTCCTGACGCCGGATGTTCCCCTCTGATGGGGTTTTTCTGTATTTTCCCACGGGGAGGTCCCATGGTGACTCTCTCTCTGCGTTGTGGTGGGACTGTTCCTTTGGGACTCCTCCCTTTTATCTCCTGACCGGCTCTTTACGAACTCATCGGCCAGCCGGCCTGCCTGTCGCGGGTTCTCTGGCTTTCTGTCCACCAACCACAGCCTCAGGTCGGATGGGCACCGCTCATACAGTTGCTCCAGTACCAGCAGTTTAATCAGGTCCTCCTTCGTCTGGGCCCCACCAGCCCACTTGCTGGCGTATCTTTCCATGCGGGCGGCTAGTTGCAGATATGAGATCTCAGGGGTTTTATCTTGACTCCGGAACCTTTCCCGGTACATTTCAGGAGTCAGCCCAAACTCACGTAGCAGGGCCTTTTTGAATAGTTCGTAGTCCCCTTTCTCTGCCTCTCCCAGTTGGCGGTACAATGCCACGGATTTGGGGTCCAGTAAGGGGGTAAGGACCCGGAGTCTGTCCGCGGGATCAACCCGGTGCAGCTCGCAGGCCGTCTCAAAGGCCTCCAGGAAGTCATCCATGTCCTCCCCCTCCTTGTATGGGGCCATGATGCACTTATCAAAGCTCCGTGCAGTCCTGGGTCCCCCCTCACTCACCGCAGCCGGGGGTTCGCTGCCCTTCAATCTCGCCAGTTCCAGGTCATGCTGACGCTGTCTCTCATTCTCCTGTCTCTGTCTCTCTTTCTCCTCCCGTTCACGCTGATGCTGTCTCTCTTCATGCTGATGCTGTCTCTGGTAAGGACCCGGAGTCTGTCCGCAGGATCAACCCGGTGCAGCTCGCAGGCCGTCTCAAAGGCCTCCAGGAAGTCATCCATGTCCTCCCCCTCCTTGTATGGGGCCATGATGCACTTATCAAAGCTCCGTGCAGTCCTGGGTCCCCCCTCACTCACCGCAGCCGGGGGTTCGCTGCCCTTCAATCTCGCCAGTTCCAGGTCATGCTGACGCTGTCTCTCATTCTCCTGTCTCTGTCTCTCTTTCTCCTCCCGTTCACGCTGATGCTGTCTCTCTTCATGCTGATGCTGTCTCTCTTTCTCCTCCCGTTCACGCTGATGCTGTCTCTCTTTCTCCTCCCGTTCATGCTGACGCTGTCTCTCTTCATGCTGTCTCTGTCGTTCACGATCCTCCAGCTCTCTCAGTTTTAGCTCTTTCTCCCATTCCAGCCAATTCCGCTCCACGGATGCCGAGCGTCGCCGGGAGGATCCTCTGCTGGCCGGCGAGCTTCGCCGGGAGGGTCCCCTGCTGGCCGGGGGGGTCACGGCACCTTCGGTATTTGCTGGGCTCCTCCCCACCCTTCCCTTAGGCATAGGAAGGAGGGGTCTCGGGAAGCCCTCAGCAGCCGGCTGACCACTCCCAGCTGGGACAGACACTGGTGCCTGCGCTGCATTTGCCAGGCTGCTTCCCTGAGACACAGGGATCAGTTCATTCGCGCGATCTTCCTCCTCCAGCCGGGCAATGAGCTGTTCTTTGGTGAGCCTCCCAATGCACAGCCCCCTCTGCTTGCACAGCTCCACCAGGTCGCTCTTAAGCCGCTTGGCATACATCTTCCTGCTGGCCACTCACCGGCCTGTGTGCTCACAGCTCCCCACAGTTCCCAGGGGGACCCCTAGTGTGCCAGCCCTTCTCGAGGTCACCGCCTCTCTGCCAGGGTCGAGCTGCAGACTCCTCCGCCCCTGGGACCACTCGCTGCGACCCACCCCGGGGGACCCTGTTACTGCAAAAGTCCTTCTCGCTGGTCACACACTCCCAGGGGTAATAACCGTCTCTCTCCCACTCTTCAGCAGGCCTGGTCCCCGTCAATCCCCCTTCGTTTTACTGCTCCCCAGTCACTTACTGCAGGAAGCGCCGTCCACGGGGTGCAGTAGATCCCGCCGCTGCCACCAGTTGTCACGGAGTATCGGGGGACTCAGGGCCCTGCACCCCCGGCTTCCTGCGATTCACTGCGACTCTCAGCCAGCCAGTAAAGCAGAAGGTTTATTTGGATGACAGGAATGCAGTCCAAGACAGGTCTTGCAGGCACAGACAACAGGACCCCCTCAGTTAGGTCCATCTTGGGGTCCCAGGGCATCCCAGCCCCAGCCCCCCTTGGGAGGTCAGAGCCATCTCTGCCTCCCAGCCATCTCTCCAGCCTCCTTCCCCCACTCTGGCTTCAGCGACCCCTCCCACAGCCTTTGTTCAGTTTCCCGGGCCAAGGTATCACCTGGCCTTCAATCTCTTCCTGGGTTCTCATGTTACACACTCAGGTATGCGCCCTCGGGCAGTCTACCATCCCGCAATGCAGACTATTCCATCCACACTCCCCTGTCAGCATTCACAGACCACAGTGAGAACAGGCCCAGTTCGTCACAAATGTGCATCCAGATAGCCTCCAATCACACAAGCTGAAAAATGTTCCACTTTACTGCAGTTCTGTAACCATATGGGAACCAATCCTGTCTGTGTTCTGTGAACATCCAAAATTCCTGCTGAATGACCCGCCCTGGGAGTGAGTTACCAGTGACCCAGGGGTGGGGCGGAAGGAGGGTGCAGTTGGCAGGGGAGAGCCCAGGGCTGAGGCAGCAGGGGGTGCAGGTGGAGGGGGGAGAGCCCAGGGCTGGGCGGCAGGGGTGTGTGGGTGGGCGGGGCACTGGTGGGGGGAAAGGGGGACGCCCAGAGTTGGGGCAGCAGGGGGTACGGGGTGGGGGGGAGAGCCCAGGGCTGGGGTGGGGGGCAGCCAAACATTTTTTTGCTTGGGGCGGCAAAAAACCTAGAGCCGGCCCTGGCCAACGGTAGATGTCGAAGTCTGCAGGGATTTCTGGAAACAGCTGCATTTCGCTGCTCCTGCATCCAAGATGCGCCAGCTGGCTGCATGATAACAAAACCATGTGTCAGAGCGCCGGGCGGAGAGGCCCTGCCGCTCGCTCACTGGCCACTTTGCCAAACACTCACTGTTTCTTCCTCTTGGATATACATTTCTAGCAAGGAGCGCTGGAGCAATCGCTCTGCCAGAGAGCCTCTGTGTTCACAGCTGCTCTAGTAGCCAGGGGCAATGGAGCGGGAGCTGGTGGCTAGGAGTCTGATCCTGCACAGTGCAGAAACAGTCACAAGGTGCTGAATGCCCTCCAAACTCATTGGCTTCAGCCAGGGTGGAAGGTGCTCAGCTAGGGTTACCATTTTCAACTATCAAAAAAGAGGATGGGAGGAGCCCCACCCTAACCCCACCCCTGCCCCTTCCACTCCCTCCCACTTCCCGCCCCCCTCAGAACCCCCAACCCTCCCCCTGCACCTTGTCCCCTGACTGCCCCCTCCTGGGACCCCTGCCCCTAACTGCCCCCCAGGACTCCACCCCCTACCTAAGCCTCCCTGCTCCTGGTCCCCTGATTGCCCCCTCCTGAGACCCTCCCCCCATCCTAACTGGCCCCCTAGGACCCTACCCCCTACCTGTCCCCTGACTGCCCCAACCCTTATCCACACCCCCACCCCCAGGACTCCCACACCCCATCCAACCACTCTCCACCCCCTGACAGCCCCCCCCAGAACTCCTGACCCATCTAAACCCCTCTGCTCCATGTCCCCTGACTGCTCCAATCCCTCTCCCCACCCCTGCCCCCTGACAGCCACCCCAGAACTTTCAAAGCCCCTCCCCCCGCACTTCTTGTCCCCTGACTACCCTTCCTGGGACCCCAGCTCCTAACTGCCCTCCAGAACCCCACCCCCTACCTAAGCCTCCCTGTTCCTTGTCCCCTGACTGCCCCTTCCTGAGATCCCCTCACCCTAACTGCCCCCTCCTGAGACCCTACCCCCTACCTGTACCCTGACTCCCCAAAACCTTATCCACACCCCCACCCCCAGACAGCCCCCCCCAGAACTCCTGACCCATCCTACCCTCCCCCTGCTCCCTGTCTCTTGACTGCTCCCTCCAGAACCCCCCTACCCCTTTTCCGACCCCTGACCCCCTTACCATGCTGCGTGGAGCCCGACACGCTGCCGCGCTCCCCAGCGGAGCGCATAGCACGGTTCCCACCCTCACAGAGTGCTGCGGAGCGGCACGCTGGGCAGCGGGGTTGGGGGAGGGAGGGAGTAGGGGGAAGACCTCCAGACTGCCGGAGGCCCGCTGCGAACGTCCAGCGATCTGCGAATGCAGGGAGGGGAAGGAGGGGAGTGATCTCAAGGTGCAGGGGAGAGGAGAGGGAAGCGGAGGAGGGGCTATGGCTGCCGGAGCCCTGTGTGAGTGGCACGATCCGGCCGGCTGCCCTGTCAGCTGCGCGCGCTCTGCGTGGTGGGGAAATCCGGACATTTACAAATTCCCCCCGGATGCTATTTTTAACTCAGAAAAGCCGGACATGTCCGGGAGAATCCGGACGAATGGTAACCCTAGCTCAGCTCTTTGCAGGCTCAGGCTGTGACAGATAGGGAGCTGCTATGTAACCATAGGATGGATACTCGGACAGAGCCATCTGAGAACTTGGTTGGCAAGGGGAAGTTGTTGGACAGGGCTGGCCCTTGAAGGGAGTCAGATGCCCAGGTTACCTGTGACAGGCCCCCCTGAAGGCAATGAGCCAACCCAGGTCCACCAAGGCCTAGTGTAACTGCTAAGTAGTGGGAAGGTGGTTAATTAAGGAGCACCTGGGCCTAATAAAGGGTTTAGGAGAGCTCAGCTGGGGGTAAAAGCTCTGTGGGCAGAGAGGCCTGTGACAGCCATGAGCAAGCAGCAGAAAGGTGGCTGAGCTCTCGGGCAGCGGAGAAGCCTGGGTCTTACAGCAGAACTTGCTGCTGCTGGAACCTAGAGCCTGTTTCAGGGACATTGATGTTGTATCTGGGCTCTGAGGTAAGAGCCTGTAAACCAGAGATGGGTAAACTACGGCCCACGGGCCACATCTGGCCCACAGGACCTTCCTGCCCAGCCCTTGAGCTCCTGGCTGGGGAGGCTAGCCCCCACCCCTGCAACCACGCCGCTGCGTGGGCAGCTCTCTGGGCGGAAGTGTTGCACACTCCTGCCGAGCAGCGCGGCTGTGTGGCTGACTCCAGCCAGGCCGTGCGGCTGCCAGACATGCTGCTCTGAGCAGCATGGTAAGGGGCCGGGGTCGTGGGGTTGGATAAAGGGCGGGAGGTCCTGGGGGGCAGACAGAGGACAGGAAGCAGGGGGCGGTTGGATGGGGCGGAGGTTCTGGGGGGCAGTCAGGGGACAGGGAATGGGGGGGGTTGGATAACCATGGGAGTCTCGGGGTGGGGGTGTGGATAGGGGTCAGGGGATGGGGAACAGGGGGGTTGGATAGGTGTGGGGTCCCAGGGGGCCTGTCAGGGGGTGGGGGTGTGGATAGGGGTCGGGGCAGTCAGGGGACAGGGAGCAGAGGGATGGATGTGGTCCTGGGGATGGTTAGGGGTGGGGGGTCCCAGGAGGGGGTGGTCAGGGGACAAGGAACAGGAGGGGTTGGATGGGTCAGGGGTTCTGAGGGGGGCAGTCAGGGGGTGGGAAGTGGGAGGGGTCAGATGGGGGCGAGGGCCAAGCTGTTTGGGGAGGCACAGCCTTCCCTACCCGGCCCTCCATACAGTTTTGCAACCCCAGTGTGGCCCTCGGCCAAAAAGTTTGCCCACCCCTGCTGTAAACCCTTGTCCAAGGGTGCACGCTAAAGACAGCTTCATTAACTGGAGATCTACTGTTAGAGAGTAGAGGGTCTGGCTTCTCCTTGATCAGGCTGTTTAAGTGACCTCATTAACGAAGGGAAACTGAGGCAGACCCCAGCATAACCACGCTTAGCTGCAGAGGGGTGCTCGGCAGGCGACGGGACTCCTCCTGGCTCTTGGTACCAAGGTAAAAGGGACCTTTTAAATTCCTTAGATGGGCCTGCTTCTCCTTGTGCACTGGTGCAACTCTACCAACCTTGGGGGGTTATGCTGGACTTACACCAGTGCTGGTGAGCATGGAGCCTGTATTGATCTAACGTCATAGGGGCGTGGAAGGGCAAATAGGAAAGCCATGCAGTGGCCCTAACAAAGGCCCCCCCAGCACCCAGATGAGAACAGCTGCTCAAGGTGGAACTTCTCTGCTGAGCAAATTCTGCTCTCTGATCTCTGGCTCTGTGCCTGCTGCTGCCCACTGGCTGCATGGCAGGGACAAAGGAGAGGAGCTGTGGTACCCAGGGGAAGGGAGCCATATAAATTCCTTAGATGGGGCCTCATTCTCCTCGTGCCCTGATGCAACTTTACTGCTGTGGGGGGAATTATCCCTGGGGAGCCAGGCCCCACGAGTGGCAGAATCCATGGGTCAGAGTCACACAGGTGTCAGTTTCCATCAGTGACGTCCCCCAGGGAGAGCTCTGTCTCAGGGTGTTCTGCATCCTCCCCCAGTGTGGATCCATGGGAACGGCCACCGCAGGCTGGGGGCAGCTCCCACGTGGAATGAAATGTGCCAAATATTTTGCTGGAATTTGTTCTCCTGTTCGTGCCTCGCTCTCCTCGCTCCCAGGCCGCTGCTGGCTTCAGTGCTGTAATGGTATCCCCAGGCTCCTGCCGCTGTGCACACCCCCAAGCCCAAGCAGCCCCAAGCCCAAACAAAGCAGAATAGTAGAAGCCACTTCCTAGAACATGGAGGTCACCTCTGTCATCTGCCAGAGTGAGAGGACTGGCTCACTTTTCATTGTTTTCCCAGGACACCTGGCCAAGCAGGGATGGATGGTGGGGAGGCTAAAACTCAGGCAAGCCAAATCAGATCCCAGAGTCGGGAGCCTCCAGGCAGGCAAGGAGCAGCATGGTTAGTGTAATGCAAAGGCAGCAGATTGCCCAGGTGGGGCCCTGGCAGGCAGGAGTTAACAGCAGGATTTCTGGATGGATGCTGTCCCTGATGTGGTACCAGGGATTGTGACTTCAAGGCCTGAGCTTCCCAGACAGAGAGTCTGTGCAGGGCAGTGGGAAGCGCTTGTTGTTCTGCACAGCCAGTTGGAACCGGGCACAGGCTAAAGCAGAGCACTCACCAGCAGGGTGAGCATTGAATGCCACACCTACCAGTCACATAGATCAACAGCAAAGCTTCCCTCACCCACTTTGACTGCAGCAGGCCTGTCCAGCTCGTACCTGGGAAGGCCAAACCAGCTTGTCTCTCAGCGCTGAGCCAGCTCCATGAGAAACTCACTAGGAGCTAGGTTGTAAGTTCTTTGGAGCAGCAACCTTGTCTTTATTCTCACAGCTCTCTAGGGGGGAGGGATTGTGAGCTCAATCCTTGAGGGACCATTTAGGGATCGGGGGCAAAAATCTGTCTGGGGATCAGTCCTTCTTTGAGCAGGGGGTTGGACTAGATGACCTCCTGAGGTCCCTTCCAACCCTGATATTCTATGATTCTAAAGTGTCATGCGCCCCTGACAGCCATAAGAACACAAGATCGGCCCTACTGGGTCAGACCAATGGTCCATCTAGCCCAGTGTCCTGTCTTCCGACAGAAGCCCAGGCCAGATGCTTCAGAGGGAATGAACAGAACAGGGCAATTTTGAGTGATCCATCCCTTGTCCAATCCCAGCTTTTGGCAGTCAGAGGTTTAGGGGCTCCCAGAGCATGAGGTTGCATCCCTGCCCATCTTAGCTAATAGCCATTGCTGGACCTATCCTCCGTGAACTCATCTAATTCTTTTATTTTTTTGAACCCAGTTATACTTTTGGCCTTCACAACATCCCCTGGCAACGAGTGCCCCAGGTTGACTGTGCGTTGTGGGAAGAAATACTTCCTTTTCTTGGTTTTAAACCTGCTGCCTGTTAATTTAATCTAGTTCTTGTGTTACATGAAGTGGTAAAGAACACTTCCTTATTCACTTTCTCCTCCCTAGTCATGATTTTATGGCCCTCTATCACATCCCCCCTTAGTCGTCTATTTTCTAAGCTGAACAGTCCCGGTCTTTTGAATCTTGCCTCTTATGGCAGCTGTTCCATACCCCGTGTCATTTTTGTTGCCCTTCTCTGCATCTTTTTCCAGTTCCAATAAATTTTTTGGAGCTGAGGTGACCAGAACTGCACACAGTATTCACAGTGGCGGTGTACCATGGATTGGTAGAATGGTGTGATATTATCCGTCCCTTTCCTAATGGTTCCTAACATTTTGCTGCACACTGAGCAGATGTTTTCAGAGAACTAGCCAGGGTGACTCCGAGCTCTCTTTCTTGAGTCCCGCAATCTCACGATTCCTTCTGTCCTGCTGGGAGTTTCCTACATTGAGTTCCTGTTTTGAAAAAAATATGGCTTGTCCTTTCCAGCTGGCTGGGTTGAATGCTAAGCTTTACAGCGCCTCAAGGGTTAAATAATAACTGCCCGGTTGCATGTGCACTTGGAGGGCTGACAATGTAGCATAATACAAACTTAGAGGTGATTTTTGGTGAGTAACTCCCCAGTGATATTCACATCAAAAGCTGATCCCGCTGGTAGAGTGGGTTCAAATCATCAGTAAGGGCTAGGGTAGTGATGGGAGATAATCAAGAGCCATCTTGCCTCACCCTTCCAAAACTGTCCCCCTCTGATCCTCCCACAAACAGACTCAGTGATCCACTAGTAGGGTTACCATACATCTGTATTTTCCCAGACATGTCCAGCTTTTTGGTTCTTAAATTGCCGTCTGGGAGGAATTTTTAAATATCTGAAAACATCCGTGATTTTGCCATTATTATTTTTCCCCAAAGAAGAGTTGATCATGCGAGAAAGAGAGTGAATGTTGATCATTTGAGAAAGAAAGTGAATGTTGATCACTCGAGAGAGTGCCCACTTTTTCCCCCTAGCTCCCAGCACTTGCGCTGCAAGACAGCTGTTTCACGCAGCTGGGAGGGAGGGGGGCAGAGGGGGAACAAGGCACACTTAGGGGAGGAGGCGGGGCCAGGGCGAGGATTTGGGGAAGAGGTCCAATGGGGCAGGGAGTTCGGGTGGGGACTTTGGGGAAGGGGTTGGAATGGGGGTGGGGAAGGGGCAGGGAAGGGGTGGAGTTGGGGCGGGGGGCAAAGTTGACGCCTAGCCCTATGGTTCCAGATAGGTATGATCATTTTTCCATAGTGGTGATAGTGCAACATGGACAATTTCAGTGTCTTTTCTGAGTTCATACCGTGCACAGTAGCGTTTCCTCAAGAGCTCTTTATTTGATATTTTATTTTACTACCCCCAAACACAATGCCAAAATGAAAGTGTAATTTCACTGCAGAACTAAAGACGAAATTCCCGTGTTTTCGAAGTGGTAGAGAAGAATGGGAAGCTGAGTGCTTGGTATGTAGACCTGGTATTTACGTCTCTGTGAAAAATAAAGGCACTAATGATTTACAAACTCGTGTGGACTCAGACAAGCACAAAAAAGCAGTTTGAGGAGAGAGCTCATCAACAAAATTGACAGATTATTTTGTAAAACCAGGCAGCGAATCAGAGGATGCTGTTATGCAGCAGAGGGTACTTTTGCATTTCACACCGTTAAGCATCATAATAGCTTTGTCAATGGATTGCACATCTGTCTTGTTGAAGAAGATATTCCCTGATTCTGAAGTAGCACGGAAATTTTCAAATGCTAGAACCAAGACAGAAGCAATTGTTATCTCTGTGCTTGCACCGCATTCTGTTGATGTTGTTCTGAAAACATTTGAAGAAAATGACATAGCTTACTGTGGAGTTGCTACAGATGAAAGCAATCACGGTTCAGTGAAAATATTTCCAGTAATTATTCAGTATTTCAACTGGAAGAATGACGGTTTGCAGTCAAAATTGATTAAGGTCCAGAATACACCTAATGAGATTGCCGACACGATTGCTCATTACGTAAAAGAAATGCTTGAAAAAAATGGTTTGTTCGAGAAGTGTATTGCATTTACATGTGACAACTGCAATACAACTTTTGGAGGACTCCGGCGTGATGAAAATGGAAAGAATATGTCTGCAAACTTAAAGAAGTTGTTGCAGAAGAGAACATTAATTGGTGTGGGTTGCCCAGCACACATTTTGAACAACTGTGTTCACCATGCAGCAGAAAGAATGAACGTTGACATTGAGAACATTATTTTTAAAATGTACCAGTACTTTCATATCTACACTGTCCGAACTGAGTGGCTGAAGGAGTACTGTGAGTTTGTTGATGTTGAATACAGAAAGCTGCTTTCTCATAGCAAGACACGATGGCTGTCATTATTTCCAGGCATTACAAGGCTGACACAGATGTTTCCAGCCTTGAAGTCATTCTTTCTGTCACAGGACTAACCACCCACAGTGCTTAAGACATTTTTTGAGTATGAATTAAGTGAGATTTACCTCTGGCACATGCATTCACTCATGAGTATACTTACATCCAATACATTGAAAGGGAAAGCAATTCTGTCGTGGAAGTGCTGAAAAGTTTGAACTCGGTTCACACTATCCTTCTTGAACGCAAGACTCACAACTTTATGTCCCTGAAAGTTAAGGGACTACTGGCACAAAAGCACATGGAAGGAATTGATGAAGAGTGTGACAAATTCTGTGCTGAAGTAGATAATATGTACAGCAGATGCTTAGAATATTTGGAGAAGTGGCTTAGACCCTGGAAGACTTCTCTTGTTTCAGGTGGATTACCCTGAGTGAAACACCGAATTGGAGTGATGTGGAACCTTGTATCAAGTACCTGATCGATAAGGGGGTGCAAATTGATGAGGTGAATTGTTTTAATCAGGTCAGCAACCTGAAGAAGTTTACAGAAAGTTGCAACAGTGATGAAGAGTTCAGTAATTATTTGCTAGCACACCAGAAGTGGACCAAATATTTTGAAAAATCCAAAAACATTGAGTGTCATTCAGAACTGTTAAAGATTGCACAGTTCTTCTTTGCTATTCCTTCTCACAATGCAAATGTAGAGCGAATTTTTTCACTGATGCAAAGCCAGTGGACAAAGGAAAGGAACAACTTGAATGTTGAGTCGCTGAAAGGAATTCTTCTTGTACAGTACAACTTCAGATAAACTTCTTGTAAAGACTTTCATGCCTTCTTAAAGAGCAATCAACCACTGCCGAGAAAAATGCGATCTACAGAGAGGTATGTGTGGGCACATGAGGAGAAAGAAAACTGAAGATCTGGTAAAAGGAAAGGACTCACTACATATAAAGAAGTATAGTAAACTTTAAATAATTAAACTTTTACTTTTGAGGCTATATCACTTTTTCTTATATATACTCAATATAGATGACATGTAGCACACAGCATGTATAATAACACATGAATACAACACAAGTTGGTAGATACTGGTGCAAATACACAGTCTTTCTCACCCCCCCCCCCCCCCCCCCCGCCCCAGTGGAGTGTCCTCTTTTTTGAATGTTCAAATATGGTAACCCTATCCGCTAGCAATGCCTTCCCCCTCCCAACTAGTCCGTGTAAAACCAGTGATTGGCAGCTCTATAGAGCCGTGACCATCTTTTTGTTCTGTGTCTGTACAGCACCTAGCACACTGGGGTCCTGGGCCATGGCCAGGCTCCTAGTCACTACCGTAATACACCTAATAAATAATGCACAGTGTCCAGCACACTGGGGCCCTGGGCATGGCAGGCTCCTAGGCCCTACCGTAATACACCTAATAAATAATCATGACAATGAAAACTAGGACATCTGAAGCCAGATCCTCAGCTGATGTAAATCTGTGGGGCCCCCTCAGCCCAGATGCTGATGGAGGCTGTTTTCATAGTGGGCTCTGCAGACTCAGCACATAATGACTTTGGAACATGGCTCCTGGGGAGCGAAGTTTCAAGGAGAGGCCTGTAGCAGTGACTGGCAGGCTAAAGACACATCGTCTCAGCTGATCCACTAGCCCTATTTGCGAAGGACTTTGTGTGCTTGAGCTTCACTTTGTGGGGGGTGCAAGGTGGATGCCTGCTGTGCAGGTGCAGCCCAGATACCTGGCATGCGAATGGCCTGCTAGGCTCTGTTCAAACCACACATGGAAGCCGTTAGTCCATCTTTCAGGGACTAGTGGCAGGCGCTCAGAGAGTTTAGCGATGAGGGCGGGTTCAAGGTCTTTATAGAACAGAACCGAATGCAGAGCTCTCACCACACACACGATTGATGATTTGCATGTGCAAACTAGGTGCACATTTCCCATGCACAGTGGCATGCCAGACTTTTTACAGAGGGAGGGTCCAACAGCGTGGCTTAGTGGCTCAGGAGACGCAGGTTCTATTGTTGGCTTGGCTTCTGGGTTTCCCCATCTGTAAAAAAAGGAGTAACGATCCTGACCACCTTTATAAAGCTCTTGGAGATCTCCAGCTGAGAGGTGCTAACTAAGAGCTGGGGGTTCTTACAGGTGTGTGACGGAGCAGGGACAGGGCGGGTTTGACCTGGGAATGGAGCCTGGGAGTTACATGGAGCTACCTGAGCTGTAACCTGAGCCAGGAGGGGGTGGGAGAAGTGACACCTGCCCCGGAGAGGAACAAAGGAGGAGGAGGAGCAGAGGGGAGGGGGGAGAGAGCTGCTGGAGGGTTTGGGGAGTTCTTCAGTTTTGGGCTGGGAGGTGCAATGCAGGGAACCCCAAGCTGGGGTCTAAGCTCCCTGCACTCCCCAAGAGGACTTGATTGAGGGGTCCTGGTTGTATCGACAAGCTCTGCTGTAGACTGTGTTCCTGTTATCCAATAAACCTTCCACTTTACTGGCTGGCTGAGAGTCACGGTGAATCCCAGGAAGCCGGGGGTACAGGGCCCTGAGTGCCCCACACTCCGTGACAAGATGGCACCCCTTGGGACTGCTACAAAGACTGGACTGGCAACCGTGTTGATGCCGGGGCTGTCACATGACTGAGCCTCAGCCTCCGGCACTGTCACAGCAGGTTCAGCTTTGGTTCTCCTCCCTTGGCTGGCAGCCCAAGCAAGCCTACGAGGGATTAATTATCAATTAACCTTGTCCAAGTTCAGAAGGAAGCAGCAAGGATCATAAGCTCCTTAGTGGTTGCCCAGAACTTGGCCTGTCCCTTCACCCAAGAAGCCAGTTATCCCTTATCTCCCTCCCAACGCATCTGCGGAGTTCCTTTTCCATTGCCTGCCCAGCAGCCTGGCACAGATAGCAACAAGCGGCTGCTAAGGAGGGGAATGACAGGCCAAGCCCCCTGTCCGGTCAAAGGCCCCACAGCTGAGGCTCTTGTTTTACCTGCTCAAACGAAGGTATCCCTTTCCCAAAGTCCTAGTCAGTCCTCTGGGGGAGGTGTGTGTGTCCGGGGGTGTGACCGTCTCCAATGCACCGTGCTCAGGACAGATGTGCGGCCCTGCAGTGAAGAACTGGACACACACACACACTCTTTCCCATTGTTCTGAAAGCCACAGCTGGAACGATGCGACACATCTGCCCTGCTCCGGTTTGTGGCTGTCAGGAGCCGGCTTGCTCAGGCGTGATTAGTTATTCGGCTCTGTCATCCCAGCTTAACCTCAGCTGCCGGTTGCAGTGTTTCAAAGGCAGGCCTGGGAGCAGCATGGTCTAAGTGGATGATGTCTTCGCCAGGCTGCTCCATTGGCTTACCCCCCAGGGGTCTGCGAGGCGCACGAACAGAGTTGCAGCAGGCTACGCTGTCAGACTGCTGTCTCGTGGAAGTGTGTTGCCCCACTGGAGTTTTCCACTGAAAACCCAAAGAGCTCAAAGCACATCCGATCATTCATGAACTGGACCTCGTAACCCAGCTGAGATGTAGGCAAAGTGAGTGAGCCACATTTTGCAGATGGGAAACTGAGGCACGGAGAGGGAGGAATGACTCGGCCACAGTTGCACCGCAAATCACTAGCAGAGGTGGGGCTAGAACCCAGTGCGTGGGGCTCCCTTAACCGGCCGTGGATTCGCACAAGACAGCTGATTTGAACTCAGGGTTCAGTATCAGTGCTGATGCCAAAGTGGGAACAGGCTCCAGCTCCCTCTCCTGGGGGCTCTGCATGGGCTGCCCTTGAAGAGCTCCTCAAAGCACCAGCTGAGGCAGAATGCTTTGATACAGTATATTTCCAAGCTGCCTATCTCCTTGGGACGTGACTGGGTCCTGAGTGGGCCAAGCAAGGGCCTGATTCTCCTCTCACTCACACCAGTTTGACAGCAGTGTGGCTCCGCTGGCTTCCAGAGACATACTCCCGATTCACACCAATGTATGCGGGAGAAGAATCCAGCACCTAAATCTCTGTGCTGCCTCCTTATGGGCTACTGGATGCAGTTCAGTGTCTTTCGAGCCCTTAATGATCTGGGAGCTGCTTATCTGGGAGACCGTCCTCACCTGGCACCCTCTGCCCCAGGTGTACCACAGCCTCACCTGGCTGCAGCCATTGGCAGGGGCAGGGGAGGAGTTCCATTCCATGGTCCATTCAGTCAGCCAGCAAGGTGGCCAGCTGGCCCAGAGGTAGTTGTGAGGCGGGGACTGGGACTGACAGATGGAACTGGAGGAGGAATTAAGAACACAAAACATCAACCCAAGTGTCAGCAGCTGAGTCAGGGATTAGAGTGAGCAGAGTCCACTTTGGATCAAACACGTCTTCTAGTCTGCATTTGGCTGGCTGGTGGGGCATACTGTCCCATACAGGACAGGCTGGCTGGCTCTTACAGACGAGACAGATCGCTTGGGTGCAATCCAGGAGCGCCCTGCAGGAAAGGGAAACTGCATGGGGGGCACATGGGAAGCTATGCTGGGTGCTCTGGGTTACATCCCCCCACACCTTCTGGGCACCAGCTTGAGCTGGGTCCGGGAGACTTGTTTTCATAGAATCATAGAATATCAGGGTTAGAAGGGACCTCAGAGGGTCATCTAGTCCAACCCCCTGCTCAAAGCAGGATCAATCCCCAACTAAATCATCCCAGCCAGGGCTTTGTCAAGCCGGGCCTTAAAAACCTCTCAAGAAGGAGATTCCACCTCCTCCCTAGGTAACCCATTCCAGTGCTTCACCACCCTCCTAGTGAAAAAATTCTTCCTAATATCCAACTTAAACCTCCCCCACTGCAACTTGAGACCATTACTCCTTCTTCTGTCATCTGGTACCACTGAGAACAGTCTAGATCCATCCTCTTTGGAACCCCCTTTCAGGTATTTGAAAGCAGCTATCAAATCCCCCCTCATTTTTCTCTTCTGCAGACTAAATAATCCCAGTTCCCTCAGCCTCTCCTCATAAGACATATACCCCAGCCCCCTAATCATTTTTGTTGCCCTCGGCTGGACTCTTTCCAATTTTTCCACATCCTTCTTGTAGTGTGGGGCCCAAATCTGGACACAGTACTCCAGATGAGGCCTCACCAATGCCAAATAGAGGGGAACGATCACGTCCCTCGATCTGCTGGCAATGCTCCTACTTATGCAGCCCAAAATGCCGTTAGCCTTCTTGGCAACAAGGGCATACTGTCGACTTGTATCCAGCTTCTCAACCACCGTAACCCCTAGGTCCTTTTCTGCAGAACTGCTGCCTATTCACTTGGTCCCTAATTTGTAGCAGTGCATGGGATTCTTCCATCCTAAGTGCAGGACTCTGCACTTGGCCTTGTTGAACCTCATCAGATTTCTTTTGGCCCAATCCTCTAATTTGTCTAGGTCCCTCTGTATCCTATCCCTACCCTCCAGTGTATCTACCACTCCTCCCAGTTCAGTATCATCGGCAAACTTGCTGAGGGTGCAATCCATGCCATCCTCCAGATCAGTAATGAAGATATTGAATAAAACCGGCCCCAGGACTGACCCTTAAGGCACTCCGCTTGATACCGGCTGTGAACTAGACATGGAGCCACTGATCAGTACCCATTGAGCCCAATGATCTAGCCAGCTTTCTATCCACCTTATACTTCTGAATATCCAGCCCATACTTCTTTAATTTGCTGGCAAGAAAACTGTGGGAGACTGTATCAAAAGCTTTGCTAAAGTCAAGGAATAACACGTCCACTGCTTTCCCCTCATCCACAGAGCCAGTTATCTTCTCATAGAAGGCAATTAGTTAGACAGGCATGACTTGCCCTTGGTGAATCCATGCTGACTGTTCCTGATCACTTTCCTCTCCTCAAAGTGCTTCAAAATTGATTCCTTGAGGACCTGCTCCATGATTTGTCCAGGGACTGAGATGAGGCTGGCTGGCCTGTAATTCCCCGGATCCTCCTCCTTCCCTTTTTTAAAGATGGGCACTACATTAGCCTTTTTCCAGTCATCCGGGATCTCGCCCGATCGCCATTGCTTTGACTAGGCCCTCTGCTCGCCTCTGGGTGTTAAAGACATGCTAGTTTCAGCTGGGTAGCCACTGTGAGTGGTGGCATCTGTTGAAATTGGCACCATTTTAATGGGTTGGCACAGCTTTCCCTTGTCAGTACCCAGAAAAAGGTGGAGAGGGGAGACAGTGAAGGAAAAACAACTGGGGCCTCTTTTCCTGTTGCTTTCCCATGATCAACAACCTACCCCACCATGAGCCAGATGGGGCTGCCTCATCCAGCAGATGACACTTTCCAGAAGATAGTGATGGACTCTTGATCATAACCATACATTTCGCCTTGAAATGTTTTCCACAGCAACAGTTGCCAGGACAACCTGCATCCAAAGCAGCAATTCCAGAAATTTTCCACTTTATCGGCCTCCTGCAGGAGCGGAGAAAGGGTCGGGCAGTCGGAAGCTGTGTGAGATATCAATGTAAGCTTCAAATGGCTGGAAATGAAATGCGAGAGTGGGACATACGACTGCCAAGACCGATTTCTTTGTGTTTGTCACTGACAGAAAACACACCTTCCGCTTCTTTGTCCGACAGATTATGTTCACTGGTTGCTTTAATACAAGGTAATTAGCTCGATAGTTGTGATTTTACATGCACAAGAGGCAGGGAATTCACAGTCATGGTGTCCTCATTACCCAGAGTTTGCCCTCGTGCCAGAGGGCAGTATTTTCCATTGCTATATATGGAGTTAATTTCGTGTGTGTGCAGTGCATTACTGAGTTGCAGTTACCGTGAGAACTACAGCTTTGACTATCATGCTGTTGGGTGTATCTGAACCACAGTGCTGCATCAGCGTCAGTTTTTGCATTGAATTTCCTTGGATTTGAGAAGAGCAGAGGAGAATGGCGGCTGCCCACTTGTATTGATGTACAAGTTCAACATGGATTATTGTTTTAATATCTATTTTCTTGTAGTGCCTACCAGATCTCTGGTGCTGGGTACTGTACGAACATAAACGACAGCCCCAAAGATCTTACTGGCAAAGACGTGAGCGTCAAATGAATAAGTTTGATGTGTTTATCGGAAAACTCCAGTGAGGAAGGAAAAACATCCCTTTTCCTCAGTTTTTGAACTCAAAACCTCCTCACCATTGTCTGTCTTGCCCAGTCAGACTGTGACTCTCTTTCCCTGGGTGTATGCACCTCGCACCCGGGGGCACCGATCGTGACTGGGGCCTCTAGGGGCCACCTAACATTGCTATTCCTAATCCCCTGCTGAGACGTCATGCAGGTTACCAAAGGGCAAGTGCTGAAGACCCAGGTCCAGTCAGGCTTTCAGGGAGAATCTGGGAAACCCAGTAAGTGCTGGCTGATCCGAAGGGTGGAGGATGAGCCTTGACTCCCAGTGCAGGGCCAGGCTGGGTTATTTCTGTTTGGGTTCTAGATACAACAGACAGTTTTGGGGGGGCTGGTTGCAGCCAATGCTCCCCAAAACCTGGCTGGCCCAGGGGCAGATCTGAAGCCCCTTGAAGTTGATGGAAAGACTCCCAGGAACAGGTCTGGTTGTTCTCCCATAGCTCAGCTGGCTGACCCACCCCATCACTGTGCAGCCATTGCAGACTGCTTCCTTCTGCTCCGCTGTCTCAGACGGGTGGGATTGGCTGACAACTGTCCCTCGCAGCCCCCTTTGGGAAGGAACAGGAGGCAGCTCAGCTCCAAGTGTCATCTCACCTCTTGCCAGCATGGAAACAGGGCAATAATGAGGCAGGGGAGACAAATCATACTGATGGAGTCACTTGCATTCTAGCTGGGGTGGGGGGTGACGGAGCTGGACAGCCTTGGTGTGATGGAGTCCGATGGAGCCATGTTGCGGAGGCTGCCAGGGCTGTGCAGGGCCGTCAGTATCAGTGTGAAAGGCCTGGGATGCTGGGTCTCTTGACAGGTGTGTCTGCTTCTCTGTGGGTTTGTCAGGCTCCTCCGTGCGAGCTCTGGATTGCTGCGAAAGAAGGACTGCGCTGAACACTCTGCCAGAAAGTCCTTCCTCTGATTGTTTGTGCAGCTCGGAGGCTGTCTGACTGCTGGCTGGACTGTCTGGCACAGAGCCTGGTGCTGCCAGCATGTGACGGGCTCAGACGTTGGCCTTGTGGGGAAGGCAAGGCATGGGCAGGGGCGGCTCTATGTTTTTTGCCACCCCAAGCATGGCAGTCAGGCGACTAGTCATGCGGATTTGGCGGCGTTTATGCACCGAAGGCTGCCTGACTGCCGCCCCGGGCATGGGATGCCTACAGTGAGAGACTTCGAGCCCCATCTCTGCAGCTTATCACAATGACCCAGAAGTGCTTTGATCACGGTGTGTAGAATGTGTTCACGGGGAGAAAACCCCAGGTACTAAAGCAGGAGCGATGGAAGCTCCCTAAAAGGGGGGGCACCGGTGCCCAAACTGTGGCCCTGCCCCCCACATCGCCTAATGTCCGAGGCCCCACCCACATGCCGCCACTTCCCCCTAAGATCCTACCCCCCTCCTGCTCCTCTCCGCTCCCCCCACCCTGTCACTTGCCCTTACAGGCGGTACAAAGTGAGAGGTCATAGCTCTTCCACTTTTAAAAGTGACGGGGCTGTGGCCCCCCGTCCCAGTGCCCCTGTCCTAAAGGGCTAGTTATCATAGCTGAGAAAGTCAGAACCAGAATCGAGGGCTGGGAGTTAAAACCAGACACATTCCCATTATACATAGGACCCAGTGAGGGCGATTCTCCAAACTCCCAAGGGCAGCGGCGGGTTCTCCAGCTCTCAGTGTCTTCGCATCCGAGCGTGGCTGCATGTCTGGAAGATGCTTTAGCCAGACACAAGTTACTGGGCTCAGGGCAGGGGTAACTGGGGGAAATTCTCTGGCCCGTGATGGACCAAGTGAACGTAAGGGTCCCTTCTGGCCTGAATCTCTCTAGGAATCAGTCGCTGACTCAGTCATGGACCCCTCATGTGACCTTGGACAAATCACCCGGCTCCTCAAAGGTATGCAGGCGCCTAACTCCCATGGGAATCGATCACATTTAGACCTACATACTATTGAGGATTTGGGCCTCAGCTCCTCCTTGGTGACATGCTTGGTGACAGCCCTCCGGTCTGTCTCTCTGCTTTCGTGGGCAGCGACTGTGTGTTCCTCTGCATACGTCCAGCACCAGCACGATGGGGCCTGGCTCTCGGCTTGGGTCACTAGGCACTGCCCTGACACACATCAGAACCGGTGAGATTTCCCCTATCATTTAAATCAGCTTCTGTACCAAATGACTGGAAGACAGCTAATGTGACACCAATTTTAAAAAAAGGCTCCAGAGGTGACCCCAGCAATTACAGGCCGGTAAACCTGACTTCAGTATTGGGCAAACTGATTGAAACTGTAGTAAAGAACAAAATTGTCAGACACATAGATGAACATAATATGTTGGGGAAGATCAGCATGGCTTTTGTAAAGGGAAATCATGCCTCACCAATCTACTAGAATTCTTTGAGGGGGTCAACAAACATGTGGACAAGGGTGATCCAGTGGATATAGTATACTTAGATTTTCAGAAAGCCTTTGACGAGGTCTCTCACCAAAGGCTCTTAAGCAAAGTAAGCAGCCATGGGATAAGAGGGAAGGTTCTCTCATGGATTGGTAACTGGTTAAAAGATAGGAAACAAAAGGGTAGGAATAAATGGTCAGTTTTCAGAATGGAGAGAGATAAATAGTGGTGTCCCCCAGGGATCTGTACTATGCCCTGTCCTATTCAACATATTCATAAATGATCTGGAAAAGGGGGTAAACATTGAGGTGGCAAAATTTGCAGATGATACAAAACTATTCAAGATAGTTAAGTCCCAGGCAGACTGCGAAGAGCTACAAAAGACTGGGTGACTGGACAACAAAATGGCAGATGAAATTCAATTTTGATAAATGCAAAGTAATGCACATTGGAAAACATCATCCCAACTATACATATAAAATGAGGGGAGTCTAAATTAGCACTCAAGAAAGAGATCTTGGAGTCATTGTGGATAGTTCTCTGAAAACATCCACTCAATGTGCAGTTGCAGTCAAAAAAGCGAACAGAATGTTTGGCATCATTAAGAAAGGAATAGATAATAAGACAGAAAATATCATTTTGCCTCTATATAAATCCATGGTACGCCCACACCTTGAATACTGCGCGCAGATGTGATCGCCCCATCTCAAAAAAGTTATATTGGAATTGGAAAGGTTTCAGAAAAGGGCAACAAAAATTATTAGGGGTATGGAATGGCTGCCATTTGTCCATGGGGTCTGTCCCACATACAGTCACGAACTGGTCCCACAGCACCTTGTGTGACAGGTATGGGCACCAATGCCAGAGTGATGGGGGTCTGCCCAGGAACCTCCCCATGCAGAGTCACCCGGCTGGGACAGTGTAAGGGGCAATGTGGTCCAGTGGTTAGGGCATGGGGGCTCAGGGAACCTGGACTCCAGTCAGGGCTCTGTCATGGATGCTGTGTGACCGTGGGCCAATCACTTTCCATCTCCATTCCCCCCCGCCCTTGTTTCTGGACTATAGTGTGAGCTCTTTGGGGCAGGGATTATCTCTCACTAGTTTTAGTTTAACAAAGAGAAGGTTCAGGGGTGACTTGATCACAGTCTGTAAGTACCCACATGGGGAACAAATATCTAACAGCAGGCTCTTCAATCTAGCAGAGAAAATTCTAATACGGTCCAATGGCTGGGAGTTGAAGCTAGACAAATTCAGACTGGAAATAAGGTGTAAATGTTTAACAGGGAGGTTAATTAACTACTATGGGAACAATTGATGCTACTAGGATAAGAATACTGCAGTGTTGCTGTGCATGGTTAACCAGATCTAAGCAGGTTTCAGAGTGGTAGCCGTGTTAGCCTGCATCAGGAAAAAGAATGAGGAGTACTTGTGGCACCTTAGAGACTATCGCAGCCCTGGGAGTTTGAGAGGGAGGGCTCCAGACTGCTGCCAGAGCTCAGTCTGGAGGGTCTGTGGGGAAGGGACGTTGTAAAGGGGGGCCCAGGTACTGGTAACCAACAGTTGGGGCACAGCAGCTGTGCCCGCTCCCCTGGAGTTATCTGAGGGAGCATTCCCGCACTGCCCCTGGGAAGGACTAGGTGACCTCTTTGGCCAGCTCTGTCTCTCGGGGCAGATTCTGTGATCATCCCCAGGGGAACGTGGAGAAGGAGAAGAGCACCCGCTTCTAATGCAGAGTCCCCCTCCCCCACCAGCACCGCACATCCTGAATCCTTGTTGCAGGGAAAGTCTAACAAAAGAAAGGAGGGATAGGGAAAGGAGGGAGATAGATGCGGGGCCGTGCAGTGGGGCAGGGCCTGAGGCAGCATGCGGTGAGTAAGGCTGGGGGGCCATGTGGTGATGTAGAGTGGGATGTGTTTGGATGGGGGAGAGGATAGCCATGAAGTGGGGCAGCATGGGGACTGTGCAATGGGGCAGGGCCTGAGGCGAGCTGCAGTGAGTAAGGCTGGGAGGCATGTAGTGGTGTAGGATGGGGGTGTGTGCAGTGGGGTACAGCTGTGGGGGAGGAGAGCCATGCAGTGGGGCAGGCCCAGGGAGCTATGAAGTGGGGTAGGGAGGCGAACTGTGCAGCGGAGCAGAGCTGAAGGTGGCATGCAGTGTGGAAGACTGGGGGGCATGTGGTGGTGTAGGGTGTGGGGTGGGATATAGCTGGGGGGAAGGGGAGCCATGCAGTGGGGCAGGCCCTGTGTAGTGGGCAGGGTGGGGAACTGTGCAGTGCGAGTGACCGTTAGCTATGCAGTGCGAAGGGTGTCCCTTTACAGATGAATGAGGCAGCTATAAAGCTGTCCTCTGCAGCGGGTGCAGGACTCCCAGGTTCCCCTATCACTTTCTGCCCCTGGGCTGATGACAGTTCACTCTGCTGCAGCAGGCCCTGGGCAAGATCAAATAATCTAGGTGCACCCTATTGATCTAGCCTAGTATGGCAGAGCTATTAGCCCTAAACGCTGGTCATTATCTAAGCCATCCAGAAGATTGGCCATGCATATTTATAACTTGGGGCTCCAGCTGCAGCGGGAATGACTGTGGCAGGGGGCACTCAGGGTAATGAAATCCATGGGGTAATGAGCATGGAGCAGGTGGGAGGAAGGTCTGCTTGTAAAGGACAGAGAGTTCCCTTTGAAAAGAAATGCTGCAGGTTTCTACAGCCCCAGCCGCTGCGCTTTGCAATTGCTAAGGCCCAAAGGCCATAGCAGATCGGCCCCACGTTGCCGTCAGGTAGGTCATAGCAGATCGGCCCAGCATCACTATGGGCTAGGCCGCAGCAGATTGGAGCAGTGTCGCCATTGGGTGAGCCATAGTGGAGTGGAAGAGGCTGTTCTCAGCAGGTTTAGAAAATGTTCCACCTCAGCTGTTGGGTCCATTGCTTCACGGTTCCCTGGGACAAATTTTGATCTGGACTCACTCACGCCGGTGCGACTCCATAGCAGTCAATGCCATTACGGAATGTGTCCCAGTGGCAGTGAAAAGCAGAAGCAACTGTCACAATTCAAGGATGCTGACTCCTTCAGTCTCCCCAAACTTCTGCCTCCTCCACAGTGTGTGGAAGGAGCTGTGCTCCCCCTGGCTCCACCTGCAGGGGGGCAGCACCCCATGTTGCTGGTGGTGGTGCATTCCCCAGCTCTCTCCACGGCTTGGGAGGTATAAAGCCCACTGGCCGAGGTGGCTGGGGGCAATCTAAAGCCGTGGTCAAGTGTGTGCAAATAGTTGGGTAGCCAGGTGGTGTGGGGGCACTGCTGCCCGGCACACCGGGGCTGGTGACGCTGCCGCCCTGTGCACCTGGGCTGGCTGTGCCACTGGGAGCACCCGGACTGGGGCCTCGCCGCCCGGCCACCCAGTGCTGGGTACCTGTCAAGGCTGCTTCCCCACTCTGAACTTTAGGGTACAGATGTGGGGGCCTGCATGAAAACTTCTAAGCTTAACTACCAGCTTAGATCTGGTCTGCTGCCACCACTCCCAATGCTAATTCCCTTCCCTGGGTAGCCTTGAGAGACCTTCACCAATTCCGTAGTGAATACAGATCCAATCCCCTTGGATCTTAAAACAAGGAAAAATCAATCAGGTTCTTAAAAAGAAGGCTTTTAATTAAAGAAAAAGGTAAAAATCATCTCTGTAAAATCAGGATGGAAAAATAACTTTACAGGGTAATCAAACTTAAAGAGCTCAGAGGACCCCCCTCTAGCCTTAGGTTCAAAGTACAGCAAACAGAGATAAACACTCTAGCAAAAGGTACATTTACAAGTTGAGAAAACAAAGATAAACTAACACGCCTTGCCTGGCTGTTTACTTACAAGTTTGAAATAGGAGAGACTTGTTCAGAAAGATTTGGAGAACCTGGATTGATGTCTGGTCCCTCTCAGTCCCAAGAGCGAACAACTTCCCAAACAAAGAGCACAAACAAAAGCCTCCCCCCGCCCCCCAAGATTTGAAAGTATCTTGTCCCCTTATTGGTCCTTTGGGTCAGGTGTCAGCCAGGTTACCTGAGCTTCTTAACCCTTTACAGGTAAAAGGATTTTGGAGTCTCTGGCCAGGAGGGATTTTATAGTACTGTACACAGGAGAGCTGTTACCCTTCCCTTTATAGTTATGACAGGACCGCAGTGGGGGTGCTCTGGGCGCCTGTGGGGGAGGTGGGCTATAGAGGGTGGGGGAGGCCTTGGGCACAAGGGGAGGGGCCGGGAGCTAGTCTCCCCTAACAGCCGGGTCACCCTTGGGAACTGGTCATGGTTCACACCCAGTTTGCATGGATGTAAGTGAGGGCAACAAGGAGCAGATCCTGGTGAACTAGACTTAGGTTAAACTATGGCAGGCTATTAACATTCACAGCCTGGAGATCCCAGCACAGCTTTTCTGTGCGTCGGGCGTAGTGAAGAGGAAAACAAGGCCAGATTTTGCCATGCCCTGTGGATCCCCTTTGCTGCTCTAATAAGAAACAGGTGTCCATCTTTATTCTTCATTGTTTTCCATGTGCATGAGCAGAGCGGGCAATCTCTGCAGAGTATGGTGGTATTTAAAGGCTCTCTACCAGCGATTCTCCCTCAGCTACAGCTCAGAGACTCTCTTTGGCTTGTTTTATTTGGGAACTGTCAGCACGTCTGGAATTTAGGGTCTAACAGCATGGGCTGGATCTAGGCAGAAAGCAACGTTTCCCCTCTACAGCTCCCCTAACACCGCCCCGCACCGTGTGACCTAGAGCAGCCACTGCTATTCCAGTCCTGAGCGTCCCCTCTCACCCAGGTCTGCTGATGCACCTCAGTCCTGACCCATAACCCACTCTGCTGTGCCCGCCCTGGGCTCCTCATACGCACACAGCCCTCCTGATGCTCCTCAATTCCACCCCATGACGCACTTTGCTATTCCAGCCATGGCACCCCTATGCCCGCAGCCCCTCTGCTAATGTAGTCCTGGGCGCCCCACTGGTGCATGGGAATACAGAAACAGGCCACCTGGCATCACTCCGAGGTTTTTTGCTGCCCCAAGCAAAAAAATGTTCGGCTGCCCCCCATCCCAGCCCTGGTCTACCCCCCACAGCCCTCTGCCACCCCAGCCCTGGGCTCTCCCCCCCCACCCACACCCCTCTGCCGCCCCAGCCCTGGACTCTCCCCCCCCCACACACCCCTCTGCCGCCCCAGCCCTCGGCTCCTCCCTTCCCCCCCACCAGTGCCCCCCCCACCCACATCCTGACGCCCCAGCCCTGGACTCTCCCCCCTCCACCTGCACCCCCTGCTGCCTCAGCCCTGGGCTCTCCCCTGCCAACTGCACCCTCCTTCCGCCCCACCCCTGGGTCACTGGTAACTCGCTCCCAGGGCGGGTCATTCAGCAGGAATTTTAGATGTGCACAGAACACAGACAGGATCGGTTCCCATAGGGTTACAGAACTGCAGTAAAGTGGAACAATTTTCAGCTTGTGTGATTGGAGGCTATCTGGATGCATATTATAAGACTGTCCTCCATAAATGAGGAAAAGTTGAGGTGCCTTTATTATTCTTTTGTTCCACTCTTTCTTTCTATGGGGAATTTGCCAATGCGATATCACTGTCTTCCTTTTAAACAAATAAAACTAAAAAAAAAAAAAAAAATGGCAATGGCTGTTGAAAAAAGCAATTCCAGTCCTAATAACCACTGGGAAGCATTTCTTGCTCAATTTTACCCTACTTTTTCTACAGCAAGTTCCAGTGGATCAGTATATTTGATTTGGGAGAAATGAAGTAACAGCTGCCCAAATTGAGCTTGAGCACTCCTGAATTTTGAGGTGTTCAAATCTGGAAGGCAGGTGCTAGATTCCCTTTCTGAATATTAGCTATATCTGGAAAGGAGAAGTCAATTTCTGCTTCCATGGCTCAGAAGTGGAAATCCTCCTACGTGCCTGGTACTGTATCTAAAGCTGCCCAGGTCCAGAGCCTCCCCTCCCTTACTTTTCATTTTAAATTCTAGTGGGATCCACGTACCTCCCTTGCTAGGCTTCAGATAGAGAGGTGCACTGTCCATTTAGTCCACCCAATTCTTTCTTTGGGGGCTGCAAGGTGAGGTCACAGCAGTATCCCTAATCCAGGCTGGGGATGTCTTCTGAAGGGGATATCTGGGGCAAAGCCTTCTACTCCTTGGGCATACTTGTTCTAGCAGTGAGCTCTCCATTCACAGCAAGCTGCAGCATGGCTCAGCTACCTCACTCCCTCCCCCTCCCTTTCCTGTTGATAGCGGCCAAGGGAATGCTGGGAAATGTAGTTCTTTCCCTGCTCCAGGGCTGGCTCTATAGGCAGGGAGCTAACCAAGGAACTACAGCTCCCAAAGCCCCCTGTTGGGTTCTCAGCTCCCATGCTGGCTCTCTGCCGGCTGCTGCCCCTGCAAATGGACTGCCCCAAGCACCTCCTTGCTTTGCTGGTGCTGAGAGCTGCCCCTGCCGAGGGCCACTCGCTGCTGTAAATCCGGGGTGACCCTGCTGAAGCAGCTGGCTTTGTGCTGGTTACTGGACATCCAGTAGAGGGGACTGGGGGCACTGCCACACTGCATTCCCATTGAGAGCGCCCCTGTGGATGAAATGAATGGGCCTAGGCTGGTACCGCAGAGCCTCCGAAAACAATTAGGGCCAAAGTAACATAGCAGCAGTTGCTTCCCGTGCAGGCTGACGTGGCAGCTGGTGGCGCACATTAGGTATTGATTAAATAAATCCCTCTGGCGGGCGGTGACAGTGGAAAATATGCTGGAGTCACCTGCAGCCCCGGCAGAAGTCGCACTAAATCTTCCTGCAAAGTGGCAGTAAATCTACCCCTGAAGCACAGCGGCTGCCCTGTGCTGGCAGAGCGGGCATGGTGCGGGCATAGCCAAGAGCCCCATGAAGGCATAGTGGGCACAGCCCAGATGCACTGGAAGCCACGTGAAGGTAGAGCAGGCATGGCCCTGGAGCCCTGCGCTGGCCAAGCAGGCACCATGCTGGCACAGCCTGGGTATGCCAGGAGCCCCGCGCTGGCAGAGCAGGTACAGTCCCCATGCGCCAGGAGCCCTGCACTGGCAGAGTGGGCACAGAGTGGCATGCTCTGCATTACAGGCCGCAAACGAGGGGGGTTGTTTGGTGCCACACCATGAGTGTTCAGTTATACCCACCTCCACGCTGCTGCCAACTGGGGGGAGCAGGGCAGGGATTCCCTTGGAGGCCAGCAGCCCTGATCTTAGATAGGGCAGAGCTGCTGGCTTCGACACGTGCCTGGTACAAGAGCCGGGGCTCCAATGCTCTAGGCCCTCCCGCCATGGCTGGGAACCGGACGCACGCCTTCTAGGAGGTAGGGCAGAGCAATGGGCACTAGGCTGCGGGGCCAGATGCCTGGCTGGTGGAAAGCACACAAGCAGCAGAGCTGGCCCTTCGATTCCAGTCTGGCTTGGCAGCATTGAAGGGGCTTTTAGCTGCCGGCCTCCCCTTGCCCTCAGCAGAGCAGGCTCAAGGTCCCCAGGCCAACCCTGCCAAGCGCCCAGTGCAGACTGGCTGTGGATGGGATGCAGAAGAGTCAGGGGCCTGTCCCCAGGCAGGACCAGCAGCAGGAGCGGCTCTGTCTTGCCCTGGTCGGACAGACATGGAGCTCTGGCATGCTCACTCCTCTAGGGTTCCTCCGTCAGCGACCGGGCTGTGGACAGTCAGGGCTAGTGGCTAGAGCCAGAGTCAGGACCAGGAGTCAAGCCAAGCTCACTGTGCGCACAGGTCCCCCTGGAGACTGAGCTAACTCATCCCACGCTCAGTGCTGAGACCCCGGGGACATTGTCTGCTCTGCTCCCTCCTCAAGGCAGGGCAGTCCTGGCCCCAACCCCTCAGGTTCCCACATACCGAAGCAGGCCCTCGCGGCCCATTAACCCCACCACTATCGGAGAATGCTTTGGCACCCAAGAGACATTAGCAGGGTGAAGGCAGCAGGAGGTAGGGGGCGAGATGCCAGCTCCGTTCCTGCTCATCAGTGGTGCGGATGCTGTCTGTTCTTCTCCTTTAAGCTGTCAGCTGGCACCAGCATCCAATGGCTTGAGCAAGCTCCTGGAGGGGCATACAGGGTGGCCAGGGAGCCCCAAGACCAAGGGGAGAGGTGATGGCCAGCCAGGAACGTCCTGGGGGCTGCTGGCCTAGACCCTCAGCCTTGGCCAAGTCCCGTCTGATAGCCATGAGTGATGATGCCCCTGGGAGGAGAGTGCTAGACGCTGGTGCTAACGAAGATACATGTTTGAAGAGAGTCACTGCATTGGCGTCTCCGCTGGGTGGGCCTGGAGACAGAGGGCCAGCGTCCCAGCGGAGGGAAGCAGGCAAGATGCAGTGGCCCATCTCACAGGCGGCACCTCTGCTATCTGAATGGGACAGCAGGACCAAGAACACACCTGCTCCAGCCACACTCTCCCCCGCCATCAGCAGTGCCGGGGCATCCCATTACGGTGCCGAGCTCCAGTGCGGTAGGGGCCATGCGGTTGCTAAGCCAGGATTGCTCAGCAGAGGTGCGGGCTGGAGGCAGAGCCCGAGCCGTGTTCCCAGCTGCATCCCTGCGACCAGATCGGGAAGCGGCATCGCACGGCTGCCTTTGTGAAGGGGATAATTATAATCAAAGGCACTCAGCAGGCTACCACTGCAGCAATTAGCTCCTAGCCACTGTGGAGTGGGGGGGGCTAGGTCAGAGGGCAGCCCCCACCTTTGGGCTATCATTGGCATCGGACAATCGGCAGCTGCCACGGCCCCCCTCCCCCATCCCTACCCCTGCAACCTGGCCTGGGTCAGAATATGCGCATCCAAGCTGGAAGGGACCTCGAGAGGTCATCTAGTCTAGTCCCTGCACTCATGGCAGGACTATGTATTATCTAGACCAGGGGTCGGCAGCCTTTCAGAAGTGATGTGCCGAGTCTTCATTTATTCACTTTAATGTAAGGTTTCACATGCCAGTAATACATTTTAATGCTTTTAGAAGGTCTCTCTATAAGTCTATATATTATGTAAGTAAACTATTGTTGTATTGTAAAATAAACAAGGTTTTCAAAATGTTTAAGAAGCTTCATTTAAAATTAAATTAAAATATTGATCTACGCCGCCGGCCCGCTCAGCCCGCTGCTGGTCTGGGGTTCTGTTCACCTAGGCCGGCAGTGGGCTGAGCGGGGACTGCGTCTGGGAAGCCTGGCTGGCAAGGGTCCGGCAGCCAGAACCCCAGACCGGCAGTGGGCTGTGCAGGGCTGGCAGCCACAACCCCAGACCGGCAGTGGGCTGTGCAGGGCTCAGCTCGCTGCCGTTCAGGGGTTCCATCTGCCGGCTCCTGCCAGCCGGGATTCCGGCTGCCGGACCCACTCAGCCCACTGCCGGTCTGGGGTCCTGGCCCTGCCCACATACAGTGGGTACCTACCTTCTCCCTGGTTCTGGCCCATTCTCTTCCTCTCTCTCTGCACTGAGCTGAGGGTGGGAGTGCACTGAGCACAAGGCTGGGGGTGAAGGAGCAGGCTGGGGGTTGGGGTGTAGGCCAGGAGCTAAAATGAGGGAGTAGGCTCAGGGTTGGGGCAGGAGGTTTGGGTGTGGAGCGCTTACCTGGGCAGCTCCCATTTGGTGCAAGGGGTGCAGGTGGGAATGTGGGGGGGATGGTGCAGGAGCTCCTGTTTGGTGCTCAGGGTGGGGGTGGGGGTGCAAGAGTCAGGATGTGGATGTGGGGGGTGCAAGGGTTAGGGCAGAGGGCTGGGGGCATATGATGGGGGTGCAGGTGTCAGGGCATGGGGGGCCTGGGTATGTGTGGGGGTGCCAGAGTCAGGGCTGCGGTTGTAGGGGGGTGAAGGAGTCAAGCAGAGGGCTGGGTGTATGTGAGGGGGTACAGGGCTCAGGACAGGGGCCTGGGGTGTGTGCAGGGCGCAGGCCTGGGGGGGGGGGAGGGGGCTTCAGGACTCAGGGCAGAGGGCTGGGTGTGTGTGGGGGGATACAGGGCTTGCGGGGGGGGGAGAGGGGGGCACGTGAAGAAAAGCGGGCCAGGCCAGGCTGGGCAAGATTTTTAATGGCACGCTGCTGCCTGCCGGGACTCTGGCAGGCAGCAGCGTGCCATTAAAAATCGGCTCCCGTGCCGGCTATGGCACGTGTGCCATTGGTTGCCGACCCCTGATCTAGACCATCCCTGACAGGTGTTTGTCCAATCTGCTCTTAAAAATTTCTAATGATGGCGATTCCACAGCCTCCCTAGGCAATTTATTCCAGTGCTTAACCACCCTGACAGTTAGGAAGTTTTTCCTAATGTCCAACCTAAACCTCCCTTGCTGCAATTTAAGCACATTGCTTCTTGTCCTATCCTCACAGGTTAAGAACAACAATTTTTCTCCCTCCTCCTTGTAACAATCTTTTATGTACTTGAAAACTGTTAGGTCCCCTCTCAGTCTTCTCTTCTCCAGACTAAGGGCTTACATTTACTTTACTTACATTTTATAGTGCGCTAACTTGAAAAAATCACCTCCCTGAGTGCAGCAAGTCTGAGCGCTTTAAAGCGCTAGTGTAGACAGGCTCTCAGCGCTTGGAGATAATCCACCTCCATGAGGGGACTACCAGGAGCGCTGGGTTCATAGCACTGCTATGGGAGCGTTCCTGCGGCAGCGCTTTGAAGTTTCCAGTGTAGACATACCCTAAACAAACCCAATTTTGTGGCACCCAGAAATGGATATAATACTCCAGCTGAGGCCTATCAGTGTAGAGTAGAGCGGAAGAATTACTTCTCACGTCTTGCTTGCAACATTCCTGCTAATACCTCTCAGAATGATGTTTGCTTTTTTTGCAACACTGTTCACTCATATTTAGCTTGTTATCCACAACAGTCCCCAGATCCCTTTCTGCTGTACTCCTTCCTAGGCAGCCACTTCCCATGTGTGCAACTGATTGTTCCTTCCTAAATGGTGTACGTTGCATTTGTCCTTAGTGAATTTCATCTTATTTACTTCAGACCATTTCAACCATTTCCAAAAGGTTTCCCCCCCTCCCTCCATTCCCCATCTCATCCGAGCCACAAGGGAACATGAATGATGTGAATATAGCCACAGCTGTGTCTCTATCAATATGGGCTGGAGGCAGACCCCTCCCATTTATTGCCACCGCTTTGCTCATTTGAAAACAAAGAAGTAACCAACATGGCCCAAAGAGAAGCCACTGAAATCCCTGATGGGAAGGATGGCCAGGCACAAATGGGACCTCTCCTGGAGCAGCACAACGTGAGCTGATGAATTATTAGAGTTCGAGTTAAGACCTATTGATTTTGTATTGTTCTAATTTCTCAAGCAACAGGGCACAGGCTAAAGGGATTAAACCCAGGCTAACTGACAGGTCTCCACATATAATTGGAAAGGAGGAAGCAGCATCCAGCAGGTGTTTTTCTAGTGGGATCCTGCAGGAGCCTTCCACTATGTAATGATTATCAACTACCTGGAGAAAAAAAAACAAACAAAAAAAAAAACATAAAATGATCAGTGGTAAAGTCTGCAGATGACACACAGATTGTGGGGAGTGGTAATTAATGGAAAGGACAGGCCACTGGTGCAGAGTGATCTGGTTCTTTCAGTAAGCTGGGTGCACGCTGGATTTTAAGGTAAGGTTGTGCATCTAGGAACGAAGGAGTAGGCCATACTTACAGGGCAGGGGACTCTACCCTGGGAAGCAGTGACTCTGAAAAAGATTTGGGGGTCATGGTAGATAATCAGCTGAACATGAGTTCCCAGTGCGATGGTGTGGCCAAAAGAGCTCATGCCATCCTGGGATGGCTAAACAGGGGAATCTCAAACAGGAGTAGAACACCTCTATTTGGTGTGGGTGCGACCGCTGCTGGAATCCTTTGTCCAGTTCTGGTGCCCACAATTCAAGAAGGATGTTGATAAACTGGAGAGGGGCCAGAGAAGAGCCACGAGAATGCTTAAAGGATCAGAAAACCTGCCGTATAGTGGGAGACTCAGGGAATCTATATAATATAACAAGGGAAGGTGAAGGAGTGACTTGATCCTGCCTATAAGGGTATGCCTTCACTACCCGCCGTATCGGCGGGTAGCAATCGATTTATCCGGGATTGAAATATCACGTCTCGTTAAGACACAATATATCAATCACTGAACGCGCTCACCGTCGACTCCGGAACTCCACCAGAGCGAGCGGCGGTAGCACAGTCGACAGGGGAGCCGCGGCCATCGATCCCACGCCGTGTGGACCCCAGGTAATTCGATCTAAGATACTTAGACTTCAGCTATGCTATTAGCGTAGCTGAAGTTGTGCATCTTAGATCAATCCCCCGCCCCCCCAGTGTAGACCAGCCCTAAGTATCTACATGGGGAACAGAAATTTGATACTAGAGGGCTCTTCAATCTAGCAGAGAAAGGTCCAACCCAGGGGTCTCAAACACGGGGGTGCGGCCCGCAGGGCTATTTCCTGCGGCCCGCACGCCTCCACGGCCTACCTCCAGGCCAGGGGTGGGCAAACTACACCCGCGGGATTGCCCCCCCTCGAGCCCTGTGCCGCTCCCTGAAGCGGCTGGCATCACGTCCCTGCGGCGGGGGGGGGGGGAAGAGGGAGCAGCAGAGGGCTCGGGCTCCCTGTTTTGCCCTGGTTTCCAGGCACCACCCGCCTCCCCCCCCCCCCGCAGTTCCCATTGGCTGGGAACAGGGAACCGTGGCCAATGGGAACTTCGGGGGAGATACCTGGAGGAGCGGCAAGCAGCGCAGGGAGCCCTGCTTCCTCCCTCCCCCAGGGGCTGCAGGGACATGGTTCCAGCTGCTTTGCGGAGCAGGGCCAGGGCTCTGGGCCAGAGCCCGAACTCCTCCTGCACTCCCTGCCTTGAGCCCCCTGCCTGCTGCACCCCAATCCCCTGCCCTGAGCCCCCGCCGCACCCCACATCCCTCCTGCACCCTGCCTCCTAACTCCCTGCTCTGAGCCCCCTGCCTGCTGCACCCCAACCCCCTGCCCTGAGCCCCCTGCTTCACCCTGACCCCTGCCACACCCCTCACCCCTCCTGCACCCCAAACTACAACCCCCTGCCCTGAGCCCCCTGTACCCCATACCCCAACTCCTGCCCTGAGCCCTCTGTCGCACCCTGCATCTCAACTCCCTGCCCTGAGCCCCCACCACATCTCTGGGGGCAGGGCGGGGGCAGGGCAGGGGTGGGGCCTCATGGAAGGGGTGGAGTGGGGGCAGGGCTGGGGGCAGCGAGGGGGGGGTGTGTCAGTGATGCAGCCCTTGGGCCAATGAACTAGTTCTCATGTGGCCCTCCTGGTCATTTGAGTTTGAGACCCCTGGTCTAACCTAAGCCAATGGCTGGAAGTTGAAGTGACAAATTCAGCATGGAAATACGGTGCAAATTTTGAACAGTGAGAGTTAACCACTATTGGAACAACTTACCAGGGGTCATGGTGGATTCTCCATCGCTGGCCGTTTTTAAAATCAAGAGAGGAGGTTTCTCTAAAAGATCTGCTCAAGTTTACCCACAGCTAGTGCTGCAAGAATTACACCAGGGCAGCCCCATGGTCTGTTCTCTGCAGGAGATCAGATGAGTTGATCACACTTGTCCCATCCAGCCTTGGGGTCTCTGAATTGTTATTTTGGCAGTGCCTAGAGACCACCCAAGAGCAGACCCCATTGTGCTGGGTGCTGTACAAACACTGAGCAGAAGCCAGACCCTGCTTTATAAGCCTGAATTTAGAGAGACAACATTTCTCAGAGTGTAGAAAGACATGAATGACTCTTGGGAAACAACCACCACCACCAAGGAGATCTTTTCATCCTGACGGATTCCAAAGAGATTTTTAAATGTTCGACATCCAGGAATCATCCCCCTCTGAAATGCAGCCACCTCTGAGGTGCGTGGGGCAGCTGTTGAACAACACCCAGTCACCAGCACAAGACTTTGGGGATGGAAGGTCACCTGCCTGACTCAGTTTTGCTGAGATCTTTAACAGCAGCAGGCCCCAACTCTGCAGCTCCTCTGATGGACACTGCCTCCAGCAGTGCCTGGGCATCCCTGACTGAGCAGGCTCCCTACCACACCCCCATGGCCCCATTTTGCAGCTCCTGGACTTTACCATCCATACGCAGACCAGCCTGCCCCTGTGCATGGCAGTGAAATGTTCAGAACTGAGCCAACCTTGCTGCACTCCCCTGGGGGGTTTGTACCTACAGGGCCGGGGATGACAGAGGGGTAATGAGAGCCACCAGCTGGCTGCAGCCCTCCCAGTGAGCTGGCTCATCCCTAACCTAGGGAGAATCAGTGGGGAATGACAGACCCATGGCCCAGCCAGGATACTTCCCTCCCCATGCCGAGGGCGCTCTCCCATCCTGCCCTGCGGCATGGCACTGGGGCTGAGCTGTGAGGCCCCAGAGATGGAGGGGCTTGGCAAAGGATTGGAGTACAACACTCACCGTGCCAAAGCGCCCCCTGGGGGCGAGGGCCGCTGCTGCAGCGCCTCTGCCTCAATTTCCCCACAGTGATCCTCTGCCTCTTCCCACCATAGAGATGACTCTGCCCCTAGTTGAGTCCCTTTAAAGCATCCAACCCTTTCCGAGCTAACAGTGCCCTTCAGACAATGGCCAAGGAAAGCACAGAACAGACCAGTCTCCGGCCCCACGGGGCTCAGCCTGCCACTCCCTTCCCTGCAGAAAGGCTCTCAGCGGCAGGGAAGTTGCTGGGCCGGAGCTGGGAGGCCCGTGCAGGGCACAGGCTGACCTGTACCAGGCAGGGATGATGTGGGAGCATGGCTGGAACTGTGGATGGGACCTGGTGTCAGGCATCTTCTCCAACTGGTTTCTCCTCTGGCGGTGGCTCCATTTCCTTCCTGGCTCAGATCAGCACCGGGGCAGATGGTGCTGGAGCGAGGGATGGGCAGGATGGTACTGGGTGAGCCTTTGCCCCATCTGTCTGCCAACGCTCCTCAGGCTGACCTGTTGGGCCAGCCCCCAGCCTCCCTGTGCCGCTCGCTCACACGAACAGACTGGCACTGTGGGCCACCCTCCGGTGACTGGGTTGAGGCCAGGAAACTCATCTCACTTGGGATCCCACTTGGCCATGGTCAAAGGCTGGGTGGCTCTGCCTGATGGCTGAGCACAAGCCAGGTTACCCCACCAGCCATGACAGGGCCCAGCTCCCGGTGCACAGCAGCGCCTCGAGTCCAGGCACAATGTGGCAGCTGACACAAGGGACATCGGGGCATGCGGACCTCCACAGCGGGAGCAACGCACAGTCTGCTCCAGCGAGGGCCCCATAGTGCGGCTCTGGGAGATGTACCTCCTTAGGCCAGGCAGATCTCGGGCTGCCAGCAAAGGGATCCAGGACTGGGCATTGAGGGATCTGTGCCTGGTGGAATGGCTCCGCAAATAGTTGTGCTGCTGCAGGGAAAGCGCTGGAGCCCTTTGGCACTATGGCCGGGCAGCTTGCTGCCCAGAGAGCACTGCTAGGAGGCTGGCACATGTCATGCAGCCAGCACCATGGCATAGCGCCGCGTATGGGTGTCTGGAACCAGCGCCCCAGCTCACTGCGCAGGGAGGCCTGCGGGGAGCGCCAAGCTCAACCCATTGCTCTGGTGGGGCTCCAGGGAGCAGAACAGGGGTGCTGCCAAGAGGGGGAGCCGCACGGGGGGTGAGGGCGCAGCAGCTGCAGATACATAAGCAAATTACAGGGACCAGAGGGCTGGTACCTGGGGGGGATGGATAGGAGATAGGGACCTGGGCATGGGAAGGAGATGGGAGCCAGGGCGGGGGGATGGACAGGGGATACAGGCCAGGGCAGGGAGCTGGTACCAAGGGTGAGACCATCAGGAAGCCCCACAGTAAGCTGGCATGGAGGCGTGATACAGTGCCCTGGGCCCCCCATGTCAGTGCAGTTCCTGGCATAGAGGAAGTGAGGCTGACAGCACTGGCATGACTCACCTCAGTCCCTGGAAAAAAATCAAGGAAACCATTTTGAAGCACTTTGAGGAGAGGAAGGTGATCAGGAAGAGTCAAAATGGATTCACCAAGGACAAGTCACGCCTGACCATCCTGATTGCCTTCTCTGAGATAACTGGCTCTGTGCATATGGGGAAAGCCGTGGATGTGACTTTAGCAAAGCTTTTGATACAGTCTCCCGCAGTATTCTTGCCAGTGTAAGCAGAGTCAGGATGAGCTCTACCCTGCAAGTTACAAAAGTATGGATTGGATAAATGGACCATAAGGTGGATAGAAAGCTGGCTAGATTTTCGGGCTCAACGGGTAGTGATCAATGGCTCCATGTCTAGTTGGCAGCCGATCAAGCGGAGTGCCCCAGGGTCAGTCCTGGGGGCTGGGGCTGGTTTTGTTCAACATAGAATATCAGGGTTGGAAGAGACCTCAGGTGGTCATCTAGTCCAACCCCCTGCTCAAAGCAGAAGCAACCCCAACTAAATTATCCCAGCCAGGGCTTTGTCAAGCCAGGCCTTAAAAACCTCTAAGGATGGAGATTCGACCACCTCCCTAGGGAACCCATTCCAGTGCTTCACCACCCTCCTAGTGAAATAGTGTTTCCCGATATCCAACCTAAACCTCCCCAACTGCAACTTGAGACTATTGCTCCTTGTTCTGTCATCTGCAACCACTGAGAACAGCCGAGCTCCATCCTCTTTGGAACCCCCTTTCAGGTAGTTGATCATCCAGATCTTTATTAATAATCTGGATGGCGTGGACTGCACCCTCAGCAAGTTTGCAGATGACACTAAGCTGTGGGGAGAGGTAGGTATACTGGAGGGTAGGGATAGCGTCCAGAGTGATCTAGACAAATTGGAGGATTGGGCCAAAAGAAATCTGGTTCAACAAAGACAAGTGCAGAATCCTTAGGACGGAAGAATCCCATGCAGCACTACAAGCTGGGGACCAACTAGCTAAGCAGTGGATGAAAAGCTGGATATGAGTCAGCAGTGTGCCCTTGTTGCCAAGAAGGCTAACAGCATATTAGGCTGCATTAGTAGAAGCATTGCCAGCAGAGAGAGGGAAGTGATTATTCCCCTCTATTCAGCACTGGTGAGGCCACAGCTGGATTATTGCATCCAGTTTTGGGCCCCCCACTACAGAAGGGATGTGGACAAATTGGAGAGAGTCCAGCAGAGGGCAACAAAAATTATTAGGGGGCTGGGTCACATGACTTACAAGGAGAGGCTGAGGGAACTGGGCTTGTTTAGTCTGCAGAAGAGAAAAGTGAGGGGCGATTTGATAGCAGCCTTCAACTTGCTTGTGTCACCCAGAGAAGCCAGCATTAGCTGATGAATTCTCCTATCTGTTAGGGGGCTTATTCCTTCTCACATGAACAGAGAGCAACAATACCCGAACTTCAAAGGCGTAAACAATTCAATGTTTATTGGGGGTGAACTTCCAGCAAACATGATTCCAGTTTCCTTCCTCAGTGTCCCCCTTCCCAGCTCTGACACCACAGAGCCTTGCCTATCTCCCTGTTCCCACTTCTCCCCCTCCCCTTAGCAAAACATGATTCCAGTTCCCCCAGGCGCAGTCCCTGTTCCCACCCCCCCCCCCTTACTTCCTGATTGACTGCTGACTATATAGTAAAACTTGAGTTCTGCTTAGCTATACTTTAACCAATCATTTTACTGAAATGTAACTAACCAATCCTGACACATTGTAACATGGTTATTTAACCAATTATATCCCACCAACTTAATTGGTTTACACCCAACAAAATTAATTATACAGCAGACAGAAAATCACAGAACCAGACAGAGATTATACAGACAAACAATAGGGAAGTGGAGACTACAGTGATAGAACAATACAGAAATGAGGATTTCACATCCCAGCTATTGATAAGTGAGTTCTTGCCAGCCAGGATGCTATCAAACTAAGTTTCCTTTTACATCTTCTAGGCTCTTCCCTTTCTCTGGAGGTGATAGATCGGATCACCTTCCTAACAGCCCCAGAGCGCTTTATTTCCATGGGACTAGTTTGGGATGTGAGGATGTGACCGTTCACTTCCCAGCTTATGGCTGCCTCTGCTGCTTAGCGGAAGGCCTTAGCCTAAGAACCAGGCCTCCGACTGTCCCTTACACATACAGAGAGTGATTTTGATTCTCTTTTATACCTCTATAACTAGCTAAGTGATAAGAATACACCTAAATTCTTAAAGTATAGGCCTTTGCAGACAGGCCTGAATATCTATATCCTAAAACCATCCCCACTGGGAAGAAGTTTCCATGTACAGGTGGGAAACTGAGGCACAGACCCTGCCCAGTGACTTGGCCAATGTCACCCAGGCTCCCACCCATTAATCACTGGGCACCACTTTGCTCCCAAAGCCAGGACAAGAACCCAGGAGTTCTGACTCCCTGCCCCCACCTGCTCTACCCACTAGACCCCTGCCTCCTGGTTTCATAGGGGCCACGTGGTTGGGTTTGTGGTGCTGAGGAAGGGGAAAGCTCTTGTTCGTGGCCAGCCGGGTGTCAGTGAAGCCGCTCCCAGCAGGGCCCAGCGGTGGCTGGGTGCATGTGCCTGCCAGGGTGCCAAGGAGCAGGCTGCAGCTGGGAGGGTGGGGGGGAGGGTGTGTGGCATGACAGCCCTGGGAGAGGGCACCCGGTGCTGGTGTCAATCACCCCCCTGCAGAGCTGGCAGGGGGGTGATTACAGATCTCGGCAGGCTCCCCTTTACCTGGGCAGCGGGGGCCGTATGGGCCATTCCCAGGCCCAGGGTAGTAATTTATGGAGTGGTGCAGTGGGCTCTGGGCTCATAGATTCATAGATTCTAGGACTGGAAGGGACCTCGAGAGGTCATCGAGTCCAGTCCCCTGCCCTCATGGCAGGACCAAATACTGTCTAGACCATCCCTGATAGACATTTATCTAACCTGCTCTTAAATATCTCCAGAGATGGAGATTCCACAACCTCCCTAGGCAATTTATTCCAGTGTTTAACCACCCTGACAGTTAGGAACATTTTCCTAATGTCCAACCTAGACCTCCCTTGCTGCACTTTAAACCCATTGCTTCTGGTTCTATCCTTAGAGGCTAAGGTGAACAAGTTTTCTCCCTCCTCCTTATGACACCCTTTTAGATACCTGAAAACTGCTATCATGTCCCCTCTCAGTCTTCTCTTTTCCAAACTAAACAAACCCAATTATTTCAGCCTTCATTCATAGGTCATGTTCTCAAGACCTTTAATCATTCTTGTTGCTCTTCTCTGGACCCTTTCCAATTTCTCCACATCTTTTTTAAAATGCGGTGCCCAGAACTGGACACAATACTCCAGCTGAGGCCTAACCAGAGTAGAGTAGAGCGGAAGAATGACTTCTCGTGTCTTGCTCACAACACACCTGTTAATACATCCCAGGATCATGTTTGCTTTTTTTGCAACAGCACCACACTGTTGACTCATATTTAGCTTGTGGTCCACTATAACCTCTAGATCCCTTTCTGCCGTACTCCTTCTTAGACAGTCTCTTCCCATTCTGTATGTGTGAAACTGATTTTTTCTTCCTAAGTGGAGCACTTTGCATTTGTCTTTGTTAAACTTCATCCTGTTTAACTCAGACCATTTCTCCAATTTGTCCAGATCATTTTGAATTATGACCCTGTCCTCCAAAGCAGTTGCAATCCCTCCCAGTTTGGTATCATCCGCAAACTTAATAAGCGTACTTTCTATGCCAATATCTAAGTCGTTGATGAAGATATTGAACAGAGCCGGTCCCAAAACAGACCCCTGCGGTACCCCACTCGTTATGCCTTTCCAGCAGGATTGGGAACCATTAATAACAACTCTCTGAGTACGGTTATCCAGCCAGTTATGCACCCACCTTATAGTAGCCCCATCTAAATTGTATTTGCCTAGTTTATCGATAAGAATATCATGCGAGACCGTATCAAATGCCTTACTAAAGTCTAGGTATACCACATCCACAGCTTCACCCTTATCCACAAGGCTCGTTATCCTATCAAAGAAAGCTATCAGATTGGTTTGACATGATTTGTTCTTCACAAATCCATGCTGGCTGTTCCCTATCACCTTACCACCTTCCAAGTGTTTGCAGATGATTTCCTTAATTACTTGCTCCATTATCTTCCCTGGCACAGAAGTTAAACTAACCGGTCTGTAGTTTCCTGGGTTGTTTTTATTTCCCTTTTTATAGATGGGCACTATATTTGCCCCTTTTCCAGTCTTCTGGAATCTCTCCCGTCTCCCATGACTTTCCAAAGATAATAGCTAGAGGCTCAGATACCTCCTCTATTAGCTTCTTGAGTATTCTACGATACATTTCATCAGGCCCAGGTGACTTGCAGGCATCTAACTTTTCTAAGTGATTTTTAACTTCTTGTTTTTTTATTTTATCTGCTAAACCTACCCCCTTCCCATTAGCATTCACTATGTTAGGCATTCCTTCAGACTTCTCGGTGAAGACCGAAACAAAGAAGTCATTAAGCATCTCTGCCATTTCCAAGTTTCCTGTTACTGTTTCTCCCTCTTCACTAAGCAGTGGGCCTACCCTGTCTTTGGTCTTCCTCTTTGGTCTTCCTCTTGCTTCTAATGTATTGATAAAAAGTCTTCTTGTTTCCTTTTATTCCCGTAGCTAGTTTGAGCTCATTTTGTGCCTTTGCCTTTCTAATCTTGCCCCTGCATTCCTGTGTTGTTTGCCTATATTCATCCTTTGTAATCTGTCCTAGTTTCCATTTTTTATACGAGTCCTTTTTATTTTTTAGATCATGCAAGATCTCGTGGTTAAGCCAAGGTAGTCTTTTGCCACATTTTCTATCTTTCCTAACTAGCGGAATAGCTTGCTTTTGGGCCCTTAATAGTGTCCCTTTGAAAAACTGCCAACTCTCCTCAGTTGTTTTCCCCCTCAGTCTTGATTCCCATGGGACCTTACCTATCAGCTCTCTGAGCTTCCCAAAATCTGCCTTCCTGAAATCCATTGTCTCTATTTTGCTGTTCTCCCTTCTACCCTTCCTTAGAATTGCAAACTCTATGATTTCATGATCACTTTCACCCAGGCTGCCTTCTACTTTCACATTCTCAACGAGTTCCTCCCTATTTGTTAAAATCAAGTCTAGAACAGCTTCCCCCCAGTAGCTTTTTCAACCTTCTGAAATAAAAAGTTGTCTGCAATGCAGTCCAAGAATTTGTTGGATTGTCTGTGCCCCGCTGTGTTATTTTCCCAACATATATCCGGATAGTTGAAGTCCCCCATCACTACCAAATCTTGGGCTTTGGATGATTTTGTTAGTTGCTTGAAAAAAGCCTCATCCACCTCTTCCACCTGGTTAGGTGGCCTGTAGTAGACTCCTAGCATGACATCACCCTTGTTTTTTACCCCTTTTAGCCTAACCCAGAGACTCTCAACACTTCCGTCTCCTATGTCCATCTCTACCTCAGTCCAAGTGTGTACATTTTTAATATATAAGGCAACACCTCCTCCCTTTTTCCCCTGTCTATCCTTCCTGAACAAGCTGTACCCATCCACACCAACATTCCAATCATGTGTATTATCCCACCAAGTTTCAGTGATGCCAACAATGTCATAGTTGTATTTATTTATTAGCACTCCATTGCTCTGGAAACGATCCTCCCTGGGCCAAGCCTCGCTGGTAATGACTGTGCCGGATTCCAGAGCACTGGCTCGTCACTGAGCCGCAACAGCGGGGGTGGGAGGAGGCAGAGCTTCCCCACAGTGCCAGGCTACTGCCCTGCTGGGGAGGGGAGGGCAGCTCCAAAAGGATGTGCTGGGGACTGGGGGAGCTGTGGCTGCCTCCCCTTGGTGCAGCTTGGGGGGGGTGTCTCTGAGCCCCCCCCCCCCCCCCACTATTCCCTTCTCATGCAGGCTCTGGGAGACCCAAGCTAATCCATCCTCTGGCCAGGGCAGGCCCCGATCATACACCTGGATACCACTGAGCACCCGACTTGGCCCCATTGGCTCCAGGAAGCTGCTGCTGAAGCAGGGTCCCTGTGGGTCTGGTCGGAGCCCAGTCCCAGCCTCGGTAGATGACCAGAGAGCAAGTGTGAAAAATCGGGACGGGGGTGGGGGGTAATAGGCGCCCATAGAAGACAAAGCCTCAAATATCAGGAATGTCCTTATAAAATTGGAATATCTGGTCACCCTACAGCCTTACATGGTGTCAAGTATCAGGGGGTAGCCGTGTTAGTCTGTATCTACAAGTATGCATCCGAAGAAGTGAGGTTTTTACTCACGAAAGCTTATGCTCTAATAAATCTGTTAGTCTTTAAGGTGCCACCAGACTCCTTGTTGTTTTTCTACAGCCTTAGTGACAGCTGGGCTTCCCTGCCTCACCCCAGTGGCTTTGGCATTAACCCCGCTTAATATAGCCACTAGCTACTCTGAGACGTAGAACAAGATGGGTTTGTCCCTGGGGCGTGGCCTCCTGCTGACCAGTTCGCTATAATGGCTACTGCGGCCCAGGATAGGGGGCAGGGAAGGGGACGGCAGCTTGTGGGAACAGGCCAGGGCCTGGCTCATCACTCATGCCTGCACGGCAACTCCAGCAGAGCTCCAGCGCTCCGCGGATGCGCTCAGCTCACCAGCAGGCACGTGGCACAAAGGGGTCCAGCCCCTTGCCATGGAGTTTCTCTGCTCCACAGAGCCTGGCGCCACACAACAGCCCCTGAGCCAGCAGCCCCAGCTGCTCTGGCCCATTTCCTGCCCGCCAGCTGCCAAGACTGCAGGGTTGGGATTCACCACTTCCCCAAGCCCCCCTGTTTATCTCCCCAGTGTGGGGAAATGCAGAGCCCTCTCGGGTGGCAGCTGTCATGGCGCATTGCCCCTGGGGCTGCTCTCCAGGCCAGCAGGTGTTTCCTTAGGAACCCAGCTTTGGGGGCGGGGGGCCATGGTCCCTGCACACTATTCCACCTATCCAGGCCATGCCGGGGGCAGGGGAAAACAGGAGCCAGGGAGCTGCCTCTTTGGGGTGATGTCCCAGCTCCCCCAGGTCCAGGGTATGGGGCTCCAAGCTGTGCCATAGGAGGGCAAGCCAGCTGTCAGCTGCTGATGCCAGGGATCAAACAGGGACCTCCACAGCTAACAGCATAAGGCAGCTGCAGCTAGAGAGCCAAGCTGTGGGCATACCAGGCTGGAACGGCGCAGACCCTCCATGGACTGGCACGGGGTGGTGGTGTCTGTAATGCATGCTCACCAGTGAACTACGTCAGCACTGCTGCTGCACCGCAGCCAGAGCCAGGCTCCCACTCCCTCACGGTGCCTCCCCTGGCTCCCTGTGCCCGCCTCCAGAGGGGCACCGCTGAAACAACACTGACACCGCTGGGCACCAATGCTGCTGTCCCTCCCACTGTACTGGATTGTTTAGCGTGGGGAGCATGTCCCTGCCCCCAGTGCCACAGTGTGGGGGATGTAGTGAGAAGATGCCAGCAGCAGAGTGGGCAGTGCCCACTGTGAATGGAGAACCCCACTTGGAAATCTTCAGTCCCTGGTTGCCAGCAGCTAGCATTACCCTGACTACCTTAGTCCGTGACTGTTTGATTCCCCCCACCCCTGGTCAGTGGAGTTGGGGCCCCTCTGCATCCCCCTGGTGTTGCCCCCCTCCAGCACTGCCCCTCCTGCTGAGGCACTCTGGAGCAAATGGGGCCCAGCAAACGGGTTGTCTGGAACTTGTGGGCACTGTATGCATTAGGCAGTGACATGCAGCGTCTGCCCACACATCTGGGACCACATCACCCCTGGCAGAACTGGCACAGCCATGCCACATGCTCAGCCCAGGAAGTTGAGCCTGCGGCTGCTCCCTGGTACCAGGGGACAATCCCGGGTTGCCTCCATCCCAGAGTTTTCTGTGCACCTGGGTGACCCCATTTCCAGGGGGGCCTTAGCCAGGCCAGCTTCCACATGCGGGTGGAGCATGAACTCCAAGCCCCAGGCCTGGGCGCTGCCTGCACATGGTTTGTGCTTCCCATACAGGGACAGTGGGACCCAGCCGGCCAGAGGCCAGGAATTGTTTCCCCCTGTGCCTGCCAGGGGCAAAGGCCATTTCCACAGTATTTAGTCATGATGTGGGAATGATTTCCAGATGTTAGCACAGTAATAAGCATTGCCATGATCACCCCTCACAGAGACCCCCTCCCCACCTAGCCAGAACCAGACGCTCGCAGTAACGCTCCGAATTGGGTCTTTGGCGACCTGCGTTCTAGACCCAGCTTTGCCTCTCAGCTGCTGGGTGACCTGGGGAAAGTCACTTCCTAGCTCCATGCCTTAGTTCCCCCTACCAGCTGCAAAGGGAGCCTGAATGAAGCTTGTCAAGTGCTGTGAGCCAGAGATGTGCAAAGCGTCACAAGGACATTTAAAAGACTTGAAGCTCCCAGTTCACTAGAAGCTTCCTACATCTGATTTCATTTGCTTTTCAGTTTTTCTTTTGATATTCTGCTTGGTTAGGGGACCCCCCACCCTTTGTCTTCTTTCTAAAGCCCTGTGAATCTTCATCCAAGAGGTTAAATGGCATTATGAGGAGAGCTGGTTGGATATTTTCCAACAGAGCAGTTCTCCAGCGGAAAACGCTGATTTGACTACATTGAAATTTTTCGTGGCAACAGGTCAATTGTGTTTAAAAACATTTTGTTAATTTCCCACAAAAATTTCTAGTTTCAACTTTTAGCTTTAATGTAATATAAAATAATACAAATACTGTGTCCCAGTTTGGTTAAACTCTGCCCACACTAGAGAAGTAGACACACAGCTTAATCCGGTGTTGCCTACTCTCATGATAATTATTGTTTTCCTTAAAGCCCCAGCTCCTGGAGTCAAGTGGATATGTGATGAGTTCAGCCTTCATTCTTAAAGAAAAATAAGTTTCTAGCCCTCATGGCTGTGGAGGCTTCAAAATGCAACCTGAGTGCACCCAAAAGGTTAAAAAAGCAGAAGGCAAATAAAAAGAACCCCAAATCTTTTATTTGTACATAATCTCGTGATTTTAAAGCTAATCTCATGATTTGGTTGAGTCAGACACATGATTTGTGAACATTTGCTGTTGGCAATGCTGTTAATCATACCATGAGAATTATCCCAAGCACACTGAAGCCTACAAAACTATGGTTACATGATGGGGGGTGCTCTACTTACCACTGGATGGCGCTGCCTCCTGGCACTTCTGGGGATGTGCTGACGCCCCTTCCAGCAGTTACACCCCATCCGTTTCTCCTCTGCAGCCCTTCCCTTGCTCTCAGGAGCCACAGCACCCTCTTTGTGACACACCACCCTGGGCAGGTCACTAGTGTGGTTCCCCTTACGGGGGGGCAGTGCATCAAGGTTCCTGCTCTTCAGTCATCTGTCTGCTACGCGGTCTCACCAGTGCCCCTTCCCCAGTGGCAGGTAGGGGAACCTGGGCACACGCCCTCTACTCTGGATTCTAGCCCAGGGACACTCAGCCCAGCAGTTCTGGGCTTTCCTCTCCCAGCCCCCATGGCTCCTTCCCTGGACTGCTTCCAGTTCCTACCACTCCTAGTTTCCCCCCTTTTGCTGGGTGTACCAGCCCAAGCACCCACCACACAGTGAGCAACAGCCCTGTCCCAGGGATGGCCCCTTCTGGCTTATATAGGCCCTGCCTGTTCCTGCCTTTCTCCAGCCTAAAGCTCTTCTGTTTGCAGCCTAATTGGCTGATTGGGCCCACCTGGCCTAATTCAGCTCTTGCAGGGCCAGGGTGGGAAGCTCACCCCATCACAGATCGGGGCGGCCGGAGCGCAGGTGCAGGGGGACTCCCTGCGCTGCAGACGTGCCCCAGCTAGCGGGGAGCTGGGGGAGGGAGAGAGAGAAGGGGGGCGGCCAGGGCTTCAGCGGGGCGCTCACCATGCGGCCTTGACTGCCGCACCGCCTGCCGGGAGGGCTCCGCGCCGCTCCGGTCGGCGGGCAGGGAAGGACGTGGACTGCCCTGCCAGGCTTGCTGCAGACCTGGCACCGGCTGGGGCAGACAGAGCGCGCAGCCCGCTCCCAGCAGGGTACTCCCCTCCTCCGCACCGCCGTCCCCTACAGGGCGGCCGGATCGGCGAACAAAAAAAAAAAGTGGCCGTGCCGCCCTAGGATTGGGCGGAATGCGGCTCCGTAGAATCTGCCGCCCCAAGTATGAGCTTGCTCGGCTGGTGCCTGGAGCCGGCCCTGGGGGCCTGGCCTGCAGCTCTAAAGCCCCTTTCGGAAAATCTTGGTTTAATTATTAATAATATTTTTAGTGAGAGCAATGTGATTGAATATGCTTCATTATTTTCAGAAATAATGAAGCATATTCAATCACATTGCTCTCACTAAAAATATTATTAATAATAATTTTTTGTGAGAGCAAAAAGGTTTTTTGTACCGTTAATAAATAAAATAAACAAATATTTTAAAAATATTGTTTATTTCATCTTTATCTCATCCTTTTTTAATTTCTGTTTTTTGTGTATGTTTTATAATGTACATAACATATTAGTACAGTATATGAATATAATTTATACATAAATAAATATACATATATTGGGGGGGTGCTCAAAAAATTTTTTACTGATAGGGGTGCGCGATCAGAAAAGTTTAGAGACCACTGCTCTAGCGATTACAGCACAGGATGGGAGCTGGGTGATTTGGATTCTGCTCCCGGCTCTGCACTATGGGCACTGGAGATGGGGGCCCCGCTTCTGAGTAATGGTAGTGCAGGGCCTCCCACCATCCGGAGCTGGGTGGCATAACAGCTGAGCCCCTTCCCTTGGCCTGGCTGCCTCTCCATCATGATCGGGCCAAAGCTGAGTGATGTTGTGGCCCTGTGCACCCGGTTGCAGCACCACTCCCTCAGAGCCATCTCCAGCCTGGCAGCCCCTCTGCTCAAGGCTGGATTACAAGCCGGGGAGGTGGCCGTAGGTGTACACCTCCAGACCTCAGGTGTGTGGGGCCAGGTGCAGAACAGTTGTGCTGGGGAACAATGCAGCTGAAATTTGCCCTGCGCATAACAGAGTTGCGGCTATGCTGCACAACTAGGCTGCAGCAAGGCTACCGCGGAGAGCCCCCGCGCTCACCCAGCCATTGGGATGCCAGAGCACTCACCAGAGAGCTGCAGATGGAGCCTTCTCAGCAGCCGGCCGTAACACAGGGTGCTGCGGCCCAGAGCACCTGAGGAGAGCCGCAAAGCTGCCAGCCCACAGCTGCCCTCTTAGCAATGGCCCCACGCCTCCACACCACGGATTCCATCAGACACACACCCACCCAGCATGGCCCACCTAAGCTCAGAGCAGGGAGAAAATCACAGTGGGGACAGGAGCTCAGATTTGGGCAACCTACGCACTCCCGAGCAGGGGCAGAAGAGAGGGGGAGGCCAGTTGTCAGGACAGGGCCAGCACTAGAGCAGGGGCAACCTGCCAAAAGCACCAGGCAGCTGGGAGGATCCCCAGCAAGGCCATGATGTTGAGCCGACTGCAGTGGCTGCTTTCATGAGGAGCCAGTAGACCTGCCTTGGGGTTACCCGGTTAGGCCCTTGGTGGATGGGCTGGATCCTTAGGAGTCGCAGGTTGTTACCAGGGATGGCTCGTCAGGTTCAGAACACCCCTCACATCAATCCTGTGCAGACTCTCTGTCCTTCTGAGGCCTTGTCTTCCCCACGGTTACCACGTGTTATAGCTCGATGGCTGACCCGGGCCTCAGCCACACACAAACTCCTGTGCAGTGGTGGAATGACCAGGGTCAAAGGGCAGAACTTGTCAGCTGCTAACATGACTTGGATACAGGCTGGCGCCACGATACAAGGCTCAAGGGCCGCTAGTCCTCCAGGGCCTTCCCAGAACTCCCTGGGAGCCCTTTCCCAGCAGTCTTTTCTAGCCATCTTCCAGATTGGAAGTTGCCAACCCGTATAATTCAGATAGACCCCTTCAGTGTTTGAACCCCACATCCACCAACTGGAGGGGCTTGAATACGGTGATCCAGCAATGGACCTGGCTCAGACAGCTACCTGGATTAGACTGGTCATGCCTCCACCCTGGGGTGTGCAAGACCCAAGCCTGGGTCTTGACCCAAACGTTGATGTTTTGCTTTATAATGGGCCCATTCCAACTCGTCCTGGCACGTAGCAGGCACTGGGCCGAGTTACGCGCTGGAGGTAGTGAGGTCTGCCTGCCTGCCATGCTGTGGATATTGCAACAGTTCACACCCCTGCCAGCAAACAGGATGGGCCAGAGCAGCCCAGGGAGGGAACTAGATTTGCTGGAGCTGTGCCTGTTTGTACCAGCTGAGCATCTGGCCCCTCTGGCTTTCTGTGATTCCAGCTTGACCATCTACTGCCTGCAGCCTTGGGTCACAGGTTTGCAGAGCAGCAACTCGCCCCATCCTCTGAATGAGACCCTCCTCGGCATTGTCCATGTGGCTCTTTCATCTGTTCCCAGACTCCAGGGGCCCTAAGTGCTCTGCCCGGGATTCGACTTTCTCCTGGCTGTTGAGGACTCTGGACTGAGGTTAGCTTAGGCGCCCGAAACAATGTGTCTGCACCCAGCTCTTTGTGATCCTGCTGTCAGAATATGCCAAGAAAAGAACAGGAGTACTTGTGGCACTTTAGAGACTAACAAATTTATTAGAGCATAAGCTTTTGTGGGCTACGAAATATGCCAAGGGAGGCGAAATGCTGAAAACTAGAGATGCCCCACCCAAATCAGTCTGCCTGAATCTCCTTCCATGCTGCTCCTTGATGTCAGATCCTGCTCCCTGCATTTCCTGCTGCTGCTGGGGGCAGGGGGGGGAGGGGGGCTGGATCAAGCCCCTCGCCTCTCATCTGCTTAGCAGCAAGTTCCATGAGGAATCTACCGTCTTTAGGGAGCACAGGGTGCGAACGCTGATGCTCAGTGCTGCCGCAGGGGGCCCCCCTATTCTCCCGGTGCTGAACAAAGCAGGGGTAGGGTCATTATCCCCCTTGCACAGCTGGGAGCCGAGGGGCAGGGGCAGGTGCCTCACCCAAGGTGACACAGCGAGCTATAGCGGAGCCAGGGCAGAGCTCACATCTCCGAACAGTCTCCAGAGGCCGATCCACCAGAGCACACAGCCAGCATGGAACATGATCACAGCACAACAGGGGACACAGCATCGTGAGGGGGCTGTGACAGGCCAGAGATGCTGGGTTCTAATTTTAATTTTCAGGCCCTGCTGAGCAGTCGCAGGAGCATCTCTGAAGATCTGGAGTGAAAAGGCCCCCTCAGTTTACTAGGGTTACCATCTTTTAGTTTTTAAAAAGGAGGACACTCCATGGGGACCCAGCCCCGCCCCAACCCCGCCCCTTCCCCCGCCCTCAGCCCCGCCCCAACTCTGCCCCCTCCCCTGAACGCTCCGCCCCCTGCTCCTCCCCCTCCCCTGCTTCCCGCGAATCAAATGTTCGCGGGAAGCCTGAAACAGGGAGGCAGCAGGTAGGCTGGGGCGGGGTGCGGCGCGGCTCAGTCCGGCCCTCCTGGCCGAGCGGCTCCCTTCGGCGGCCGGCCCAGGCCAAGAGGCTCTGGCCCCGGCGTCTCCCGCCTGGCTTGGCTCGGGCCCCGGGGCACTGGCCCCCGGCCCCGCGACCCCGGCCCCCAGCTCGCGGCCCTGGCTCCCGGCCCCGCGACTCTGGACCCTGGCTCCCGGCTCGGCCCCGCGACTCTGGACCCCGGCCCGGACCCCGGCTCGGCACCGCGACCCCAGCGCCCGGCCCCGCGACTCTGGACCCCGGCCCGGCTCCCGGCCCGGTCCTGCGCCCCGGCGCTCCCGGCCCCCGGTCCCGCATTCCCGGCCCGGCGACCCCGTGACCGGCTCCCGGCCCGGCGACCCCGCGACCAGCTCCCGGCCCCGCGACCCCGGACCGGCTCCCGGCCCCGCGACCCCGGCCCGGCTGACCCCGGCCCGGCACCACGCCCCCGGCTCCCCGCCCGGCACCACGCCTGGCCTGGCCCGGACCGGCCCCGCGACCCCGGCTCCCGGCCCGGCCCCGCGACTCTGGACCCCGGCCCGGACTCTGGCCTGGCACCGCGCCCCCCTGGCCCGGCCCCGCGCCCCCGGCCCCACGCCCCCGGACCGGCCCCGCGACCCCGGACCGGCTCCCGGCCCCGTGGGCCCGGCTCCCAGACCGGCTCCCGGCCCCACGGGCCCGGACCGCCTCCCGGCCCCGCGGGTCCAGCCCCGCGGGCCCGGCTCCCGGCCCGGACCCTGGACCGGCACCGCGCCCCCGGCTCCCCGCCCGGCACCGCGCCCGGCCCGGCACTGCGACCCCGGCTCCTGGCCCCCGGCCCGGCACCGCGCCCCTGGTTCCCGGCCCGGCACCACGCGCCCGGCTCCTGGACCCCGGCCCGGCACCGCGCTCCCGGCCTGGCACCATGCCCCCGGCCCCGCGACCCCGGCCCGGCCCCGCACCGGCCCCGGCCCCGGCCCCGCACCACCGACCCCAGCCAAAGAGGCCCCGGCCGAGCACCACCGAGCCCTCCCTTCCTCCCGATTTTCCCGGACATGCCCGGCTTTTGGGGATTTCCCCCCGGATGGGGATTTGAGCCCCCAAAAGCCGGACATGTCCGGGAAAATCCGGACGTATGGTAACCCTAAGTTTACGTCCTGGGTTTCCCCTTCCTTCTCCTCTGCAGTACAGGACTGAATTACCGAGCGGGCAGTATGGGCACGGCTAGGGAGACAGGACATGCTACTACAACTGGGCAATTACAAAAAACGGAAACAAAGATTTGTTCCATGTTGAGCTGAAGATGAAATTGTTCAAAACTGTCAGCAAAGCAAAACATCCAACCCAATTTCATTTCCGGTTGGCTGAACCATTTCTCTTCCATGCTTCATTTTGAGTTTGAGGGATTTTTTTAAAACATTTGTTTAAAAACTAAAATGGAAAGAAATTATGAAGCAAAAAAAGTCACTTTGAGTAGAAGAATCTGAACCTTTCAACTTCTCCAAAAACAATTTGACTCAGCGAAACACACACAAACTCATGGAATGTTTCAGTGTGGCTGAAGCTGTGTTTTTCGTCCCCCAAAATTTTGGCTGAAAAATTTCACCCCACAGGATCTATCGCATCAGGGACCCATCCAGAGGTAGTGCTCTGTATCCCCAGTGGAGCAACATCCCCTTTGAGTCTCACCCCTCTTCCCTCCCAATAGAGCATCCAGGGACCAACCAAGCTAGTGATTGTGGTTTCCTTCCCTGTACAGCGCAAATAGGGTGACCAGATGTCCCAATTTTATAGGGACAGTCCCAATTTTTGGGTCTTTTTCTTATATAGGCTCCTATTACCCCCCACCCCCATCCCGATTTTTAACACTTGCTGTCTGGTCACCCTAAGCGCAAATGACCTGTTCTTTCCCCGTAGCTTCCTTTTAATCAGCGCTGGAACCTAGGGCTAAGAGGGGCCCCAGTTGGGGGCGTGTGGGGGAGATCAAATAGAGCTGCCTGCTGCTTTGAAAACCACTTTGTGCAAATTCTCTGATCCTGCTGGCGGTAAGAATTTGAGGAATCAGGCAGCTGTCGCAGGGCCTGGGAACGGCCATCCCTGCTCTGAATGAAGGGAAGTTGGTAATTCCAGCAAGGCGTAGTGTGTGCTATATGCAGCCTGCCACACCATGGGCCTGATGAACTAGGAGACTGGGCTATGATCAAATAATTGCACATTGCAGTTAAACCCCTGGCTGTCCCTGTGCAGCACAGCACGGCCATGTGAACATCACTGCAACAGCAAGGAGAGAATCCAGATGCCCTGCTTCATGAGCCCGTCTCCCTTGAGCTACAGGGAGAACTTTTTCTACCCGTTTTTTTGTTCAGAACAACAAAAAGGCAGATTCAGCTACACAGAAACGCTTCCTGAATTCATGGGGGTTTCGCCAAATCATTTGTGTCAAGAAAAAAGTACCAAACATTTTTTTTGTTTTGAAAAAGTGAGAGCGTTTGGTTTCAACACATTTTGACTCTTCAATTCAAACGAAGAGCCCTTCAATTTATTTACATTTTTAATGTAAAAAAACTGCTCAAAGTTGAAATTAAACATTTCATTTGACCCACAATTTTTTTTTTTTTACTTTCGATTTGCTGAAAATTTCTGAAAAAGGTCATTTCAGATTGACCCAAAATGAGATTCCCCCACCCCTATTTTTTTGGAACTGTCAGTGAACCAAACAAATCACCTATTTGTAGAGCTATACTCTCCATCAGCTACTAGCCATATAGGGCCTATGACACACCTGTCCAGTCCAGATTCTTTTCAATGACTCCAGTGAGCTCTCTCAGGACAGGACTCTCTATCTAGCTGTAGACAACAGCATCAAACCTTCATTTCCCAGGACATACAATAAATCCCTCATACAATTTTTTAAAATTGATATATTCTCTGGAGGGGTAGGAGTGCCATTTCCTCCAGCTATTAGAAACCTGCAAGAAAATACTCAGTGGAGCGATGCTGATTGACCCTAGCTGAGGATCTGGCCTTGTTTCTCCCTTAAAGAAAATATTATTTCTCCATCCCAAGAATATATCCAGTAGGGAGATTAATACACTTTACACTGGTTATGTTAGTCACTATATTCATTGCAGCTTCCCAAGGTGTGGAGAATTATGATGTGCTGAAAGGAAAATGAAATAATGGGAAGTAAAGACAGAACTGCACAGTTCCCACCTTGCACACCTCCCCAACACACATACAGAGCCGCAGCTCCATGCAGCACACGCTCAGATTTCTGGCAATGTTGCAAGCAGGTGATATTCTCTCATGACAGTGGAGATTTTAGTCCTGCACCAGCTGTGATGACTGTGGCTGTCACAGCAGATCTGTGCAGTTGCTTCCCTAGCTTCGCCAGGCCCAGGATTCCTTGCTGCTTTAAAACCCGGTGCCGTAAATATGTCTCCAGAGAGCTGTAACTTGCTAGTGGTGTAAATCCCAGATGGGTTTCAGTGTGACAATGGGGTGAACAATGTCTCTATGGGGCATAACTACAGGACTCACTGCCTTTGCAGAGAGGCCTAAAATGCAACCCGCAAGCCCCTGGAGATCTACGGCCTGATCCCTGGCTGCCCTCATCTGGAATGTGGGGGTGCAGCCCTGGCACAGCACAGATCTCCCCATTCAGGGCTCGTCTTCAGCCAAGCAGCCTGAATGTTAGGCTCAAGAAGGAACACTGCATTGTGGGAATTGTAGTCTTCAGGGGCAGCACCTCCATCTCAAAGTCTGTTGCACTTTAGTTAGGGCTGGTGGCAGATTTCCTTGTTGGATGGAAAGGAGCATTTTCCATTAGGCATAAATATCCCCAAAGCATCTGCTGCCCATGGGAAATAAATTTTATTAATAAATAGATTTTATTTTTCTGGAAAATAAATGCCCCAAAACTGAAATATCAGGCCAATAGAGGGAGACTGTGGAGCATCATGGGAATGTAAAAGGCTCAGCTCCCCACTGGAGTGCCTCCTTGTGGCCAGGAATGGTATGGCAGCTCTCTTCCTGTCTGGCATCCCCTGCCAACAGCCCGCTGGACCTCTGCCTGCTATGTCTCTGAGTCACCTGTAATCCCCCTTTCTGAAGTCCGATGTCCTTGTTTTGCTGTTCTCATGTCCTCCTTTCCATAGGATCTTGAATTCTATCAGAACACGATCACTTCCTCCCAAGTTCCTGACCACCTTCACATTTGTTCACAACTAATTCATCCCTGTTGGTCAAAAATGGACAACGCCCTAATTGTTTCCTCAACTTTCTGACTCTTTAGATGATTCATAGACTCCAAGGCCAAAAGGGACCACTGTGATCATCTAGGCTGGCCTCCTATATAACACAGGCCAGAGACCTGCCCCAAAATAACTCCTAGAGCAGAGCTTTTAGAGAAACAGCCCATCTTGATTGACAAATTGTCAGTGATGGAGAATCCAACACAACTGTATGTTGTTCCAATGGTTAATTACACTCATTGTTAAACATGGACACCTCCTCTCCGGTCTAAATTTGTCTAGCTTCAGCTGGATCATGTTAGACTTTCTCTGCTAGACTGAAGAGTCCATTGTTATATATTTGTTCCCCATGTAGGTATTTATAGACTGTAAACAAGTCACCCCAAACCTTCTCTTTGTTAGCTGAACTAGATAGACTCAAGGAGTTCAATCACTTTCAGGCAGGTTTTCTAACCTTCTAATCAGTCTCGTGGCTCTTCTCTGACCCCCTCCAACTGATCAACAGCTGAATAGTGTTTCCCATTCTGCCAAGTGGCTGCTGTGGCCATGGATCACTGAGGGCATAAAGGGACGCGTGAGTTCAGCTGGAGGGGGGACAGGCAGAGAGAGCAGACGGGGACTGCCACCACTATGAGAGAGAAGGCTGGGAAAGCCTGGTACTTAGCAGAGCTACCAGAGGAAAGGGAAGAGTTTAAATTTGTATTGTTTTGGATTTTGAGTGCCCCCAAGGGATACAACTGTGGGACCTAGCCAGAGGGCTAAGTCTCTGCAACCCAGAAGGCACTGGGGGCTGGGCAGAGCAGCAGAAGACCGGCTGGGAAACTGAGGCTGAGTGGTTGGTGCTCCACACTATGAAAGAAGGGGGCGCTCTGGAAAGGACGTGTTATAACAGAGGGTTCTCTGGAGAGAACTGCCACCTGTGTTTTCCTTGAACATTTCCAGCCTCCTCTATGGCTTTCCTGTATGAAGATTTTGCCTCTGCTGAGCTTTTTGTACAGAGCATCTTGACGCTCTCTTCCCAGCCTACTCCTGATGCCTTTTGGGTTCATCTTTGAATACCGTTGGGGGGGAAATTTACATGCATTATCTTTTCTCATCAAAAAATGCAAATTCCAGTCAGCCAAACCAATTCACAAATCTGAGTAGACTTCAGCTAACTGTGTTGGTTAAAAAAACCCAAACTGAACCCTTGCGACATTTCCAAACCAAAATGTTTCAATGTCTTGTTTCATTTTGGAATTTCCCTCCCTTGAATTTTAAAAAAAAGTTTTAAAATGTTTATAAAAAAATCCCTTGAAATGGAAACAAAATGCTTCCGTCAGCATAAAATGAATTTTTTTTTTGACGTTTCATTTTGTCAAAAAATTTGAAACCTTTTGATTCAGGTTGACCTACAATTATTTTTTCATCTCCCCCCATTTTGGGGTTCAGTCACCGACCTGAAAAATGGGTTATTTGCACAGCTCTGGTTCTGTGGTCTAAGTGTGTCAGCGTCGGGATTCAGAGGCTTGTTACAACCCCCCAGCTCCTGGAGTTGCTCATTCATGCTCTTGGATTTTGGGGGACTCTCAGAAGACCCTTGGAGGGTGGAAATCTATTAGCAATGTCGCCCTGTCTGATTTCCTATGCTGGTAAATCATCTCAACCTGCTTGGCTTAATGTCCTGACTTCATGAGGGCATCTGGCATGGGACACACTGCTCCTGCTTTGTAAACTCAGAGAACAGTGAGTGGAGACCCCTCCCCTAGGACAAGGCTCCCCAAATCAGCATCCCCCAGGATTGATCCCCTCCTAGCTGGCAATTCCCTCCTCACCTCCCCTAGTGACATGTCCTGAGACCCCCACCCCAATCCTTCCCCCATGCCCAGGGCCGGTGCTATCATTTAGGCAAACCAGGCGGTTGCCTAGGGCACCAAGATTTGGGGGCGCCAAAAAGCGGTCCCCCCAATTTTTTTTACAGCCCCCTCCCCGAGCGCGCTGTCACCGCTCCACTTCTCCTGCCTCCCAGGCTTGCGGCGCCAATCAGCTGTTTGGCGCCGCAAGCCTGGGAGGGGAGGAGAATTAGAGCGGGGGCGGCGTGCTCGGGAAGGAGGCGGAGCAGAGGTGAGCTGGGGTGGGGAGCTGCCGCATGGCTCCCCGGGCTGGGGGGGTGGGGAGATGCCGCGGGGGTGCCTCAGGGCGGGGGGGGGGAGCTGCCGCAGGGCTCCCCACCCCAGCTCACCTCTGCTACGCCCCCTCCCTGAGCACGCCGTCGCTGCTCCACTTCTCCCGCCTCCCAGGCTTGCAGCGCCAATCAGCTGTTTGGCGCCGCAAGTCTGAGAGGGGAGGAGAATTAGAGCGGGGGCGGCATGCTCGGGGAGGAGGCGGAGCAGAAGTGAGTTGGGGTGGGGAGCTACCACATGGCTTCCCTGGGGGGTTGGGAGCTGCCACGGGGGGTGGGGGGCGCGTCAGGGCAGGGGGGGGAGCTGCCGCTGGGGGGGGGCACCTCAGGGCGGAGGTGGTGGTGGGGAGCTGCCGCAGGGCGGGAGGGCGCAAGGTGGAAGTTTCGCCTAGGGCGCAAAACTTCCTTGCACCAGCCCTGCCCATGCCCACTGTGACAACTGGGATGGTGCCCTGGTTGTCAGTTGTACCCACCCTGCTGCCATGCTCCCTAGCTGGGGAGCATCCGATGCCCCTGCAGGTGCCTTCTGGCCCTTCGGGAGCTGGGACTTAGTTGCTTCTTTATGGTGCTTTTGATCACTCATTAGCCAGATGCGTGCTCCTGCTTTCCTGTGGGTGAAGCTGCCGGCTGGGGATGGGCCAGTTGCTGAGCCCTCTCCCTGTTCTGCTTCAGTTGCCAGGCAACCCAGAGCCAAATGTTTGGGCACAAAGACTTTCTTCCCTTCAGGAGGAAATGGATGCCTGGGCTTGACATAGTATGTAGCTCAGGAGCCGCGTTCTCCAAAGCGTGCGTGTTACATTGCACATGCCCTGTTGTGCCTGATGTACATGAGGCAAGCCCCAGTGCACACGCCTGGCGGGATTCTCACATGTGCAGTTTGGGGCTGGGCTTACAGAATATGCAGCTACAATGTAGGTGCCTAACGTTAGGCAGCTAAATCTGTCTTTAGGCATGTCAGGCAGTGGGCTGATTTTCAGAGGTGCTGAGGCAGTGCGACCTGCGGGTTCACTCAGCACCCTCTGCTAATCCAGCTGCTCATGGTGGCGCCTAAATCTGGATTTGGCTGCCTAAATTCAGGTGCGGAAACATTGGCCCCTTAGCTGACACTTATGCCGGTTCTGATTGTGTAAAAGCCCCTGGCTGCCTGGCTGGATACTTGGAAGGAAATTAAATAAACAAGTGAATTGATTAATTGAATTCAAACTCACAGTGCCCTATAGGCAGAAGAATCAATGGGGCAAAGAGGATCTTTAAAGGGCTAGGGTCAGTGTGGCGAGGGAGTGGGGCCTCCCTCAGAGATTGACAAGGAGGGATGGCCACACCCCTCCAATGGGTGGAACCAAGAAGTCCATGCCTGCCCTGCCGGAAGCAGAGGGGTGGGATAGGAACAGGAAATATAAAAGGCAGGCCGGGCAGCTCAGTTGGGCTGGAGCCACTAAGGGAGACAGATGCATCCCTATCTACTGCTGGAGCGAGAAGCTGAAGAGGACCACTGCTGCACCGAGAACTTGCCAGGCATAGCAGAGCTGACCGGTACCGAGGAGCTGCTGGGATTACTGTTGGCGGTGTATCCCAAGCAGGGCCAGCTCCGGGCACCAGTTTACCAAGCAGGTGCTTGGGGCGGCCATTTCGGAGAAAGATGGCATGTCCAGCTGTTCTGTGGCAATTCGGTGGATGGTCCCTCACTCCTTTGTTTTGCTTTTTGTTTTGTTTGGCTGCTTGGGGTGACCAAAACCCTGGAGCCGGCCCTGATCCCAGGGGACAGAGGATGACCTCTGGATGCAGGTACACCCCAAGGGGAGGGGAGGAAGTAGCCCAGGGACAACTAGAGTGACCAGATGTCCCGATTTTATAGGGACAGTCCTAATTTTTGGATCTTTTTCTTATATAGGCTCCTATTACCCCCCCCCACCCCCCACCCCCTGTCCTGATTTTTCATATTTGCTGTCTGGTCACCCTAGGGACAACTGACTTCAGTCCGGCTGCATTGCTGCCTGAACCCAGGTCAGTGTGTTTCCCCACTGACCCAGTGGCGGAACACTCTGCCACTATTAGGGTCCTGCACTGGGACCTGGTGGAGCCAGGTGGGCCTGGGTTCCCATACCCCCTGCCACCCTACCCCTGGGGTGGCAGCCTCCCCACCTTAGGCCAGGGGGCCTATGTTAGCCTACTGTCTGCCAGATCTGGAGTCTTAGACTGTGTGGTGCCCTGCCCTGCCTGAGGGCCTGGGCTCCTAGACTATTGACTGCTCTGCCCTGCCTGAGGGCCAGAGTCCCCTAAACTGTTTGGGGCTCTACCGTACCTGGGGGCTTGAGCCCCTGAGACTGATTACTGCCCAGCCCAACTCAGAGGGCCTGGACATCAGAGACCGCTAATTTCCCCTTTACCAGATTACCTTTCTAGGAAGAAGCCAGCGAGAGGGCGTGGCCTCACTTTGTGATTGACAGGGAGGGACGGCCATGCACTCCTACAGTCAGCGTCTGTCTAACTGCATCTTCTCTGTCAGTACTAGCAGGAGCTGTGCCCGGGATTCTGTTGCTCAGGGCATGGGGATGATATTTCCTTTCTCCAGATCTTTGATACTTGCTTGGATTTGTTTTATTTTTACTTTTCCCTCTGTGTGTCTTCTGTTCCTTGCCCAAGTGGCTCAGCTCCTCTTGGTTCTGAGTGCCTGAGCCTTGTGCAGGCTTGCGTACGTTATCAGATTAGATTGGCTTGATTGTACTATCCACAAGATGAGACAAACTAGTCAGCTTTAAAGGGAATTTTGGGCCTTATTGAAAGCCCATTGGGCAAAGACAAGATAACCAAAATACAGTCACTCCCCAGGAGTGTGTTACAAGCCGTTTTTAGGATCAAAGAGGCTGAGACTGACTCATAATTTATGGGGTGTGGAGCATGCACAAGTGATCTGAATTCTCTTGCCCCCCGAGATAACTCTGCAATGCTGAGAATCAGAGAGTGGCTTCACCTGTGGGTTCAGCCTGGCTTCCATACAAGGATCTACACACAGCAGATTGTGGGGGACAGGGCTGGTCAGCAAGACCAAGTGCTGGGTCTGCACAGCTCCCTGGCCAGGCTTATGGCATCTGGGCCTTGGTAATTGCTAGGTCAAGTTCTACTGGGGTAGCAGTGATCTTTGGGCCAGATCCCAGCTGGTATAAATGGGCACAAGATCCTCTGAAGTCCGAGGCGGGAATTGAAGTCAATGGTACTGCTGAGGCATGTCCGCCTATCACCTCCATCTTCCACAACCCGCTAGTGCGGAGCAGCAGGGCCGGTTCAGCTGCTGAGCTAGGGCAATGCCAAGCCATCCCAGGGCTGCCTTGGCCAGTATCCACAGCCCACTGCAGGAGCTCATCACAGAGCCACTCAGGGTGCAGAGACCCAGCAGTCAGAGGAGGGGGGCAGAATTAATGTGGTTTTACCATCTTAAAGCTCTGGTCCTAACACTGCACTGCAAATCTCTGCTGAGGGCCTGCTTCGAAAGCAAGTCAGAGCCACCTCACCAGCCTCCCCCTGCTGCACTGACTTTGCTGGAAGCAAACTGGCTAGGAAGTAGAGGGGGGACTCCATGCATGGACAAAAGCCACCCTCTGTAAGGGTTAGACTATGTCAGCAAGAGCAGGCTGGGTCATGGCATGTCCAGAAATCCCATAACCCTAAGGCCTGTAACATGGGCATGCATTGACAGAACCAGCTTGTGCCCATTCTCGAGGTACCTGGGGCACCTTGGTACCCCCTGCCTTGCTTGTGCCTGGCTGGGTGGCAGCTCCCTGACACCACCAGCCTGTCAGCCACTCCAGCCCTCTCCTCAGGGCTGTGCTAGCCCTTCCCTTGTCTTGCAGGTTAACAAGAGGTGCACCCTGCTCCCTGAGTCCCTTTGAAGCGTTCCCCTGTGACACCTAGCCCCTGACACTGGCTACTCACAGGACTGCCAGCTCTGCTGTTTCCAAAGGCACAGAACTACCCAGCTCAGAAGATTCAAGTGTGGTTCATGTGCACTTTGCTTAATGTCACAGCACTGAGATACGTTGACAGCGACAACAAGGATACGATTCAAGAAATGGTGAGTCAGAATACTGGAAAGAAATGGTTGCATATCCAACACAACCCTAATGCACTTTCTAGAGACTAGACTTAACTATCAGATTAACCTGCTATCTAAAGAAGATTGTCTTACCCAAAGTTCTCACCAATATTTTCAAGCAAGATTGGCTGAGATCCTGTTTTTATGAATGAAAACATACTGTCTGTTTACTTCCCAGGTGCAGGGCCGCCCAGAGGATTCAGGGGGCCTGGGGCAAAGCAATTTTGGGGCCCATTCCATAAAAAAAAGTTGCAATATTATAGAATACTATATTCTCGTGGGGGCCCTGCGGGGCCCGGGGCAAACTGCCCCACTTGTCCCCTGCTCTGGGTGGCCCTGCCCAGGTGCAGAATGAGAGGGTGTCTCCTTTGCCTTCCAGATATACCCCCAAAGTTCCTTGTCTTTGCTCACAGACAGGATAACCACACGTGGCTGGTTTGCTTGCTTGTTCTTGTTCCTTTTCTGTGTGCTGCTTCCCAGGTGACTTTCCAACTCTTCATTAATGTCTGACTTTGTATGCAAAGAGGCATCCACCGTGTTAACATACAATGCTTACCTTACCTCCCACCAGAGAGAGGGGTGAATCAATCTCTCTGGTCTGACAGAAAACATCTGATGGTGGCTCAGCCTGGGTACAGATGCTAGGAATGTATTCCCAGTATAGGTACAGAACTCCTCACGAAGTGTCTGCTCGTATGTTTCACAACAATATTAATGGCTGGTGTGACACATTGGAGGCCTCACCTGACATCCTTTGGTGAACCAGAGTGTACTTACCAGAATCAGGACAGTCATGTAACACTGTCTCCCTTGCCACTTGGCATCAGGAGGTTCCTGATCACACAGTTAGAGGTGTAGCTGTGTGTCTCGTATGTATCATGGAGAGCCCTCAGATGCGCTGGGGATAGTGCTGCGGGAGGGAGGTCTGTATCAGACAGTGCCACCAGATCACCTGGGCATATAGAGGGGTGTGTCTGTATTAGCCTGTCTCCCCAGCTCACAGATAGCAACTCCTCTGTATCTCCTGTGGAGAATCCCACACACTTCGGGGTGCCATGAAATAAGGAGATCAGCAGAGCCCCATAGACTACCAAGGAGCAACCCCAGAAGGCTGCCAGTTCAGCTAAACTCGCCACATATTTAAACAAGTCCCAGTTCAGTCCAGAGGGCAAGAGCCTAGTGTCAGGGCTGGACTTCTATTGAGACTTGACTTGATATTGATGTCAGTGGAGATGAACATCAAGTTTGATTGTGTTGAGAGGTTGCTAATGACCAAGCCAGAGGTGTATATTGGCCCCTGGAGGGCTACTAGATTTTGATGTTCGCTGACATAAGAACTGGGGTCGCCCGATGAAATTAACAGGCAGCAGGTTTAACACAAACGTAAGGAAATATTTCTTCCCACAGCGCACAGTCAACCTGTGAAACTCATTGCCACGGCATGCTGTGAAGGCCAAAAGTATAACAGGGTTCAGAAAAGAATTAGCTAAGTTAATGGAGAATCGGTCCATCAATGACTATTAACCAGGATGGGCAGGGACACAACCCCATGCTCCAGGTGTCCCTAAACCTCTGAGCGCCAGAAACTGGGACTGGATGACAGGGGCTGGATCACTCAGCGAGTGCATGCTCTGCTAATTCCCTCTGAAGCACCTGGCCCCGGCCGCTGTCGGAAGACAGGATACTGGGCGAGATGGACCTTTGGTCTGCCCCACTGTGGCTGTTCTCATGAAGTCCATCGCCACATTATTACGTGCATTCTGGGGGTTTGCACTGGCTTGAGCTTAGTTTGGAGATCTCTGCCTTGTGGCTTGGGATTTCAAGGGTGGGACAGCCCTTCAATGGGCTTTTGAAAAGGGAAGTGGAGCCAGGTCTAGAAATCCCTAGTCTTCTCTTCTCCAGAGGGCTGTGTATTCCTTTATGCTTGTAATTACAGGCCTGCCAAGTGCCACAAACACACCAAAGGGACGGTGTCTGCCCCAAAGAGCTGCCAGTTTACGTTACAACGCAATTGCCAAGCTGACCCAGTCCCTCTCTGGGCTGATGCTGGTGCGGTCTGCTGGAGTCGATCCCGTGGGGACATCTTTAGCTCCCGGCAATGGCCCGGCACAAGGACCGTGTTTGAATTGGACCTGTGCTCTTCACACCTGCTCTCCCTGTGACCCCTCTCTGGCCTGGCTACACAGCTGTAGGTGCCCTTCCCTCCTGCCAGATCTTTGCACCACTTAGTGTGGAATCCTGAATTCCGTTCAGTGCCCCCCGTCCACCCTTCACCTGCCTTTTCCTGTAGAAATTACCTTTCCACCCAGAGGAGGGAAGCAGCACTTGTTGTCCCAGCCTATCCTCTCAAAGCAAGGCCCGATCCTAGCTTCAACTCCTCATATGACAGCTTCTCCATCGTGCTTGGAGTGGCTGGTGGGGCCATTGCACAAAAAAGGTGCACGGCCATCATATGCCGTATTACCGCAGGCCCAGGTGCCTTTGTAGGGCCACATGGGATTGCCAGGTGTCCAGTTTATGACCAGAACGCCCGGTCGAAAAGGGATCCTGGCGGCTCCAGTCAGCACTGCTGACCGGGCCGTTAAAAGTCCGGTTGGCGGCACTGCCGGCACAGCGGGGCTGGCAGGCTCCCTATCCAGTTTGGTGCGGCTCCCAGGAAGCAGCCATCATGACCCTCCAGCTCCTAGGCATAGGGGCGGCCACAGGGGCTCCGCACACAGCCCCTGCCTTGAGCGCCAGCTCCGCAGCTCCCATGGGAGTTGCAAGGGTGGTGCCTGCAGGCAGGGGCAGCATGCAGAGCCCCCTGGCCACCCCTACACCTAGGAGCTGGAGGGATGTGAAGCTGCTTCCCAGAGCTGCCTGAGGTAAGCGCTGCCTGGAGCCCTCACCCCCTCCCATGCCCCAACCCCCTGCCCCAGCCCTGATCCCCCTCCCGCACCCAAACTCCCTCCTAGAGCCCGCACCCCCTGCCACACCCCAACCCCCTGCTCCAGCCTTGAGCCCCCTCCCACACTCCAAACCCCTCGGCCTCCACCCAGAGCCCCCTCCTGCACCTCAAGCCCTCAACCCCACCCTGTAGCCCAGACCCCCATCCTGCACCCCAAACCCCCCTTTCCTGGCCCCACCCCAGAGCCCACACCCCCAGCTGGAGCCCTAACCCCCTCCCGCACCCCAACCCCCTGCCCCAGCCCGGTGAAAATGAGTGAGTGAGTGAGGGTTGGGGAGAGCCAGCAACGGAGGGAGGGGGAATGGAGTGAGCAGAGGCGGGGCCTCAGAGAAGGGGCAAGGGCGGAGAAGGGGGTGGATGGGGCAGGGGTGTTCATTTTTCTGCAGTTAGAAAGTTGGCAACCCTAGGGCTGCATGACCTAGTGGCCTTTTCCACCCTCTGTTTACTCCCCCAGCAGTCACCAGGCTGACATATGGGGTAACAAGGCCGTACCACTGGGTAAGGTGCCTGGCACAGAAGTGATGGCAGCTGGGCCACGGGAGCTCTCCATGCCCACTCACAGCATGCGCTCTCCACTGGGTGCCAAAGGACAGGCGAGAGCACCCTTCTGCACCATAGATACCTGGGTACAGGGGGCCTTTACGCCAGGTGCCAAGCCAGATCATCAAGGCCCCGACAAGGGCCCCTGGCACAGAGGGCATTGTGGGTTGAGCTGTGGCGGAGTGGGGCTGGGACAGAGCAGGGAGGGGTTCATACACACCCATGCCCTGGCCCATGCTCTCAGTGAGGCCGTGCAGGGCTGGCCACTTTCCCACCGAGAGGCAGGACTAACCTTTCCCCCATTTCTGACAGGCCTGTCTGCAAGTGTTTTGCTGGAGGGGCTGCTGCCAAGTTGGCGGAGCCTTGATCCTGGCTCTATTTATTTACTCCAAATGGCCTGCCCATGTGTAAAATCCCCGTCCCCTTGGCAGCCCCCAGGTGCTGGAAACCAGCAAGACCCTTTGAGTCTCTCTCTGGGGTGTCCCTGTGCATTCCCTGCACAACGGATGGTGTCCTCTCCCCCGCCAACCGGCTTCCCACTATTGTTCTCCACTGCAAACACAGATGTGAAAGCACTATGGGTCCAGATCTCCCAAAGCCCCCATTGTTCTCAGGGCAGTGGGGCCAGCCACCTTCTCCCCCCCTACCCCCCAACATTCAAACATCACAAGTCAGGGCTCAAACATCAGGAGCTTGGCTTAAAAAATTATGAGATTTTATTTCACAAATAATGCACCTCGGGGTCGTTTCCTTCGTGTTCTGCTTTTGGAGCCTTGAAGTGTCACGTTTCCAAGCGTTTATCTGAAACCACAAGGGCGGGAAGCTTTGTTTTTATTTTAAAGGCAAGCTGAGAGTCTCACATCCTCAGAGGACTCCAGGAACTTCTCAAATATTGCAAGACACATGATAAAACCCGGAGAACTGGCAGCCCTGGCAGCGGGCGTGGAGCGCATATAAAAATCTGGCCCCGAGGATCCAACTTCAAATCCTACAGTGTGTTCCCTAGCAGAGAGCAAACTTGGGGTCCCGACCTCCTTCAGGCTGTCTCTTTAAGATACACATCGCTAGCGTGTGGGTAAGAACCTTCAGACTAACGTCTTAGGTCCCAGCTCTGACTGGGAGCAGCACAGCCTGCCTCTCTGGGAGAGCTCCGAGGGCCGGGCAGCCTACAGGAATCCGGTTGGGATGGGCAGGGTCCAGTGACAGGAGGAGCTCTGGCCACCGGGCTCCTGAAGATAAGAAGGGAAGGGACATCCCTGTAGGGCAGGGCCCTGGGAAATTAAATCCTGTCCAGAAGGAAAGCTCCAGGGAACTCAGCCCGGCAAGGCACAGAGGAATACATCCTGCTTAGAGGGTCAGCTCGGCCCTGCCCAAGCTCTGTTCCTGCCCCATGATTCATGGGACCAGCCCAACTGACTCCAAGGAACGAGGGGTACGAGGCTGGCCGCCTGCTTTGTATGGCGCAGAGCAGATTGCTGCAGATGCCTCTCCTGTTAGGCAGCCAGGCACAATGCAGAGACCATTGTCTTATCTAGTTCTTTTCTGAACCCTGTTATAGTCTTGGCCTTCACAACATCCTGTGGCAAGGAGTTCCACAGGTTGACTGTGCATTGTGTGAAAAAATACTTCCTTTTGTTTGTTTTAAACCTGCTGCTTATTAATTTCATTTGGTGACCCCTAGTTCTTGTGTTATGAGAAAGGGTAAATATCACTTCCTTATTTACTTTCTTCACACCAGTCATGATTTTATAGACCTCTATCATATCCCCCTTAGTCATCTCTCTTCCAAGCTAAGAAGTCCCAGTCTTATTAATCTCACCTCATACGGCAGCCGTTCCATATCCCTAATAATTTTTGTTGCCCTTTTCTGAACCTTTTCCAATTCCAATGTATCTTTTTTGAGATGGCGCGACCACATCTGCACGCAGTATCAAGATGTGGGCATACCATGGATTTATATAGAGGCAATATGATATTTTCTGTCTCATCTATCCCTTTCTTAATGATTCCCAATATTCTATTTGCTTTTTTGACTGCTGCTGCACATTGAGTGAATGTTTTCAGAGAACTATCCACAATGACTCCAAGATCTCTTTCATGAGCATGAATAATGGGCTGGTTTCTTTGTGCCTGCAGCACGCTGGGGGTTCCAGCCGTGTGGAAAGGGCCAGCCCCTCCCTGAGGTGCTCGTGGTCTAAGGCTGGCAGACAGACAGACAGCTCTGGGAAAGGGGGCCAGCCCAGATTTCTGATGCCACTCAGCCAGGTTTGCACCTTGGAAGAGGTGCCCAGCTGTTCACATTGGATGCAATGGCAGCTGGGAGCCAGACAGTAGGGATGCCGTCCTGGGCAGGTGGGGCATCTGCATCTGCCCAAGAATGGAGCGGCGGGGAGGCCAGAAGGGAACCTTGTCCTGTCACCCCACCTCCCTTCCTGCTCCGGCCTGCCCCTCACTGCCCATCTCCATTGACCCTCCGAGCCCAAAGGGGGCCAGTTCTAGGCAAGGATGTTCCCTTCCCAGAGGCCTCCCTGTGACGGCCTGAGGGGGATCCAGCCACATCCACTGATGACACTGGCGCAGCAGGAACACTCACTAAGGTGCACTTGGCTGCACCCCTCCCTGGTCCCTGACTAATTGCACAGTGGGGTCAGGCTGCCCTTCCAGCTAGGGCGCAGGTGGAAGAAACCCTCCCTGAATGCAGGGATGGAAGCCGGCGCTGGACAAGTTCAGACTAGAAATCAGGTGCTCGCTTGGAACAACGCACCTAGGATCATGATTCCCCACTACTTTAAAGGAAGGCAGTGTTGCCTAGTTACTAGCTCACTGGCCTGGGGCTCAGGGAACTTGGGTTCTATTTGCGGCTCTGGGTTACCTTGGATGGGTCACTTCCCTCCCTAGCGCCTTAGTTTCCCTGCCTGTAATGGGAATAACGACACCGACCTCTTCTGTAAAGCACTTTGAGAGCCCCTCATGCTCTATTAGAGCCAGGTGGTGGTCTCATTCAATGCAAGATTGGCGTCTCTTTCACTGCTGTAGCGAGGCTCCAGGCACAAGGCAGAAATTACTGCACCAGCCAGGGCTGACCAGAGGATCGCACCAGTCCCTTCCGGCCTGGGGATCTCGGACTTGACCCACACAGGTCTGTTTTGATAAAGCGCTTGAACTCGTCAGCGAACACTCGGACCGGAGAGGAAGTTGTGGCTCACTCGGCCTGGCTTCTGCGGTTTACCAGCTTGACCGTGGGCCTGCACAGCAGGGGATGTGGGTTCTATTCTGGAACAGGAACTCGCCAGGTCATCTCAACCAAGGCCCTGTGCCTCCCTTTGCATGCTTATAGCGCAGGGAGCTCTGTGGAGGCCCAGCAGGGGCGTTTGGAAGCCACTGGGGTGAGGTTATTTTGGTCATCCCACCTTGGCCAGTTAACAGGGTGGGGCAGCACTTGGAGGCCATAAAGAAAAGGGTGGGAGAGCCAGTGAGAAGGAGCCCAGGTGACTGGGACCTGAAAGTGAGCCAGGGACAGGGCAGAGAGGGCAGATCTGGGGAGCAGGGAGACTGGCCAGGTGCAAGACATCCCCTGGGAGCGACTGCCAGAGGCCGGGAGCGGGAACCTGCCGGGCAAGACCAGTGAGTCGGAGCAGACTTGGTCAGTCAGGATCAGGGGAGAGCTGCCCCATGCCAGGGAGACTGGAGGAGTCCGGGGAGGGAGCAGAAGGTGGCTGCTGGGAGAACGCAGGAGAGCAGCACGAGGGGTTTGGTGGCTGGCGTTCCTGAGCCAGAGCCAGGCCTGCAGAGAGCTGAAGGCCGGAGGAGTGACAAAGGGAGATGTCAGCTGGCCCTGGGCCGGAGAGTGCTGAAGGCAGAGGAGCAGCAAAGAAGCTCCCCTGCTGATGGGAGCTGGCCAGGAGGACCCATGTGAGGGCTGGGGTAGCGAGGGGCGCGCCCCTGGGTCAAACGATCTCCCAGGAGCCAGGCTTGTGGGAGCAGGGGAAGGGCTGGGGCAGCTGTCACGGCATGAGGACAGGAGAGGACTGACAGAGTCCGGGTGTGGGCAAAGGTGATTGGTATGTGGGGCAGCAAGGGACGAGCTGTCTTGAGTTGTAATGACTGCGCAATGGACAGTGTGTCAGACTTTCGTTAGGTGCTCTCTGGACTGGGTCGTAATACAGCAGCCCCAAGGAGGGGGAGTGTGGAGACAGGAAAGCCTGAAGTGAAGTAATGGGGTCACCTGAGAGGGGAAATTGAGGCAGACGGGCTTGTCACGCTGCGGCCTGCTGTGGGAGGGCGCTCCCAGTGGAGCATTCTGACAGCTAGTGTAAGAATCCTCCAAGCCAAGGGGAAGGCGGGCAGCGGGTGTTGATGCAGCATAGGGAATCACGGCATTGCCAAGGGCTTCCTCTCAGCCCACATGCGTGGTCCCAGCAGACTTTGCGGCCAGCAAAGTCTTCCCATGGCTGCGTTGGGCTGGAGCTGTGCCACCAGGCAGCTGAGCACAGGAGGAGGGGTCAGGAGCCGGGTCAGGCCCTGCGTGAGGCAGTGATGTCAGCCTGGCTGTGGGGGGAGGGGAGGGGAAACCATGTGTTAGCAATTTTGCCTCTTGCTAGCAGCTGGCTGGCACATAGCAAAGGTAACCCCCAAGGGGGAGATTTCCAGAGAGGAAATGCCATTGCAGGGGAGTGCACGGCTGCAGGACAAGGGGGAAAGGGGCACATTCCTGAGATGCCTGCACCAGCGCTTCTGCTGTCACACACAGCACTCGCACACACGCAGCTTGCAAACACGGATCTCACAATGGCTCTTTAACACGCGCACAGTTCTCATGCATACACATCTCTCACAGAGCTCTCACATGGCTCTTACACACACATTCACACATGCAGCTCTCATGCTCACAGAACTCACACATGGATCTCACACACTTGGATCTCAGGCTCACATGCAGATCTCACACTCACTGCACTCACCACATGACTTTCACACACACACACACACACACACACATTAACCACACAACACACCAATTTCACACTCAGTACTCCCACACACACATGTGCTCACACACACACACACACGGAGCTTACACACCACAGATCCTACTCCCCCCCCACACACACACAGGTCTAGGACACTTATAGCATTCATCACACATACACACAGCTCTCACACATGTGGATCTTACACACTCAGTGCTCACTGTCCCCCCCCGCCACAACTGTCACATGTGGATCTTACACACACACACAACTCACACACCTAGTGCTAACCAATTACAGACAGCTCTCTCACATGCCCTGATCTCACTCAGCACCCCTCATGCACATGCCTGGTTCTCACACGTATACAGCACTCACCACACCCCTACCTCTCACACCCCCAGATCTTACACTGACACCCGGTGCTCGACACATGCACCCAGTACTCACAACACACATAGAGTGCGCATCCACACCCAAGTCTCTCTTGCACACAGCTCACACAGGTGGTTTGGATCCCTGGTTCATGCACAAGTTCTCACACAAACGGTTCTCGACTATGCACCCAGAGACAAAGGACTGGGTCAAGCCAATCCAGAGCCCTAGGTATGCACTCACATGTCCCTGTTCCTGTCCCTGCCCCTGCCCTTCCATGGGGTATCATTGGCAGGAGCTGCCCATCCACCCAAAAGCTGTATGCAGGGCTTGCCTGCAAGGACTCCCTGCTTACAGAGCCCTTGTCTGAGGAACTGTTGTTAGGTTTCAGAGTTAACTGCCCGATGAAACGCATGGGGCAGTGCCCCATCAGAGCTATTGCTGAGGCTCTCTGCAGACTCAGGCAGATGTCCCTGCATCAGCGACCCACCCACCTCATGTTTTCATGGCTTTGTTCACAGCCATGAGGGCTAGAGCCGTATTGTTTTTCAGTGAAAGCGAAGGTTCTGTGTGATCTGGGACTCCAGGCGCTGGGCCCGAGGCACGGCTCTGTTGTGCTTAGGAGAACGCAGAGTGAGGAAGAGGCACCTATCTTCAGCTCCCAGCCACTGGCTCCTCTTCTACCTTGGCCTGCCAGATGAAAGAGCCTTTGGAAGCATCAGACCCCTTCTCCCCTGCAGGTACCAGCATCCTCTGAGCTTAAACCTGCCGCCAGGGGCTGCTAAGGTACAGTGACCTGCCCCTGCCATTCGCATGCCAGAGCCAAGTGCTGTTTGTAAGAGAGGCAAGTCGCAATCTCCTTTCATCCCCCAACAAGCCGCATTGGCCTTCAGCTAGGGAGCAGGTTTGCTTGGCTGGTGGTGTGAAAAATACCAAGGCGGCAGATGCTAACCTAGCATCCTAAACCCCGTGGCAGGGGTTGGCTGCCCAGCACTCCCCTAGGGTGCCATGCCCTGATGTCCAAGTACTACCAAGGAACTGTAGTTTTTCTTTAAGGGGACAGCATGTGCAATTAGGGGAATGACCCGGCGCCAAGCCACAGGCGCCACTCGGCAGGGGCAGATGTGTGGTGGGTTCTGGCAGGACCAGGGCAGGCCCTGTCTAGAGAGGAGCAAGCACTGTGCTAACCTCTGGTCCAAGCCCTCCTATGCATGCAGGAAGGTGAGGGGCCAACCAGTGTACAGTGCTGCAGCCTTTAAGAGCAACTGCTGCTCCTGGGTGTGGGCTGGAGGGTTTCTATCCTGCTTTCGTCCTGTGGATCTGGCTGATGGAGTTAGGCACCAAGGAAGGGAATTTCTCTGGCATGCACCCCAGATCTCCCTGGGGCAGTGAGGGCTTTGTGATGCACACAGACCTTGTGTGTTTGCTGGGAAAGTCAAACGCCTTCACAAGACAAGTGCTGAGCTCAGTCATGCAGGCAGGGGAAGGCTGGCCTGGCCTAGTGGGTAGGACACAGCCTGGGACCCTTGCACTGTCTTCTGGGCTCTGACCTTAGGCAAGTCACTCCGCTTCCACATACCTCAGTTCTCTTGTCTGTGAAATGGGGATACCAATGCTGCTAACCAAATACAGACAGCTCTCTCACACACCGTGATCTCACACACAGCCAATGCTGATGCCTGCCTTTGCCTATTTCTCCAGGATCTGCCACTGTGCTAGTGAAATACAGTGGGCAGCTTACCCCGTTTCTCTTGAGCACAGGGATTTTCTATGCGGGTGAGAATTAACGAACTACGCTCCCAGTGGCCCCGCAGAGCCATGCTCACATGCTGCGCTTCCTCTGGGACCTAGAATCTGTGTGATCATGCAGAAAGTGCAGTGGCTGGCAGGGAGCTAGACCAGCGGAAGAGAGGGAAAGTTTTGTACTCAGAGCTCTGCAAACCTAAATTGTGCTGGCACCTGAGAAGTGCAAAGTGAAACTGACTAGACACAGAAGAGTGAAACTGACCAGCCAGGCATGACTGTCTCAGCAGAGAGCAGCCAGCAGGGAAAGGAGCTGCAGAAGCCAGGATGAGGGATGAGCCTGCTGTGTTCTATAAAACTCTGTCACGTTCCCGGGACAGAGAGAATCCGCTGCCTGGGGGAGAGCCAGCAGCTCAGGAGGAGCCCAAGTCCATTTTAACGACTTGCTGGCCCGCACTTAGCAATCCTGCCGGGATCTGTTCTGCAACAAGAAAATGAAACTTTCTTCCACTTGGGTGCCATTGTAAACACCCCTGCGCAGCACCAGCCAGTGCTGATTTACCCACTCGGCCTGCTCTGGCATGCGTTTCCTCGGCCTTTACCCCCGTGGCTAAATGCAGAAGCTGTGAGACTGGGTGGTCTGTGGTGAGGACCCAGCATGCACACTAGGTACTCTGGCTAGATCCACACTGCGAATTTCTGCTGGCGCTCTGTCGGTCAGGACTGTGATGTGGTGCCAGCTGCACCGGCAAATGCCTCTAGGGCAGAGACAACTCTATTGGCTGCACTTCTACCAACAGAGAGGCTGGTTTGACTATCCCAGCGCACAACGCACAACCTCCATCCTTAGAGGTTTTGAAGGTCAGGCTTGACAAAGCCCTGGCTGGGATGATTTAGTTGGGGATTGGTCCTGCTTTGAGCAGGGGGTTGGACTAGATACCTCCTGAGGTCTCTTCCAATCCTGATAGTCTATGATTCGAACACAGCTTTGCTGGTATAGTATACTGGTATCGCTAGCCTGGTAAAGAGCTCCCAGACATTGCCTCTGTCTCTATACAGAACCTAGCACAATAGGACCATTTTGGTTGCAGCCTCTGAGCACTGTAATAATAAAGTGGAAGGCTAGGACAGAACAGTGTGTGACCCTGTTCTCTTGGGTTGGATACGCATCTTTGAACTGCTGGACAAGTGACCTTAAAATAAAAAATGTTCCTTGTTTGTGAGATAAGTCCAGCTCTTTTAAACCCTGCGATTCCGATCTTGACAGCATCCCCTTTTGAAACCCTTTGCCAGCTGTTTCTTAACAGCGTGCAGTATTGTTAGAACACGTCTCGGCTCCAGAGATAAGAACTCTTTCTTACAGGCACCTTGTGCGTCCTCCCGACCGAGCGCCCCCTTCTCATCCGGCCCTCGCAGGATCCATTTGTTGTACAGAGCGGAGTTTAGGAGACTGTTAAAACCAGGTTTAGCGGGATTTTGCTGGGAGCCAGACCTCTCGGCAGAGGTCAGGACTGCTGTGTCTCGGGGCTGTTGGCGTGGCTTGCTGCAGCCAGCTCTGGGATTTCATTCCCACTTTCCCCAGCCTTGCAGGGGGATGGTGGCATCACTGACCAAGTCCCTGGGGATCTGATTTATAGATGGCGGAGGTTCTGCACTGGGGACGCTAGCTTCCTCCTCGGTATCCAGATATCACTCAACCTCACCTGGTCCCCTAGCAGCGCTGAGGCCTTCTTTTTAACCGTCCCACCAACACTCTCAGCCCAAAACATGACGGTAACTGTAACCCACATTTAAACAGGCTGGGCCTGAATCTCCTCTCACTGCAGCATAACCCACATCACTGGAGATACCCACTAGTGTCAGTGACAGGAGACTGCTGCTTTCCAAGGACTTTATAGGTCCAGGGCTGTGGGGAACATCCTAGTGGAGGCTACGCACACAGCTCCTCCTGATCTGAAAGCTGAGGCCTCTGCCACTTCAGCAATTGGTAGAAAAATCCCCAGTAACGGCCAGCAGTAGAGGGCCTATGACATACAGATGAGCTGTAGGGCACAGACACACCAAGTAGGTTTTTACAACAGGAAGGAAAGAATCTCAAGCAAACTGCTCTCCCAGAGTGTTAGCCAGGGACAGGCTGCCATGGGCATTTTGCCCTGGGGAGGATCAAACAAGGAGGTTGCAGAGAGGAAGAGAGAGCGAGAGAGAGAGAAATGAATGCTGGATGGAGGGGGTGGTCTGTCCTACCCCAGGCTGCAGACCTCATGATCAGTACAGCATCCCTGTGGCTGCACTCTCCCACCCCCATGGAGGAAAAGACTGGGGGAGCTTCTCCCCCACTGCTGAGGCATGTGGGGCTTTCAGAGATTTCCTCTTCGGGGGCCACAGACCTTCAAGGAGCTCCCGAGATCTCCCCCTTTCTATGCTCCAGTTCTGCTGCCATCAGGAAGTGGCATGAGCGCAGTGCTGTGTCCGTGGCTGTAGTCAGAGATCTCCTCGAGGGTGAGACCAGGAGCTTCCACCTAGCAGGGCTGTAGCAAGATACCCAAACCAGGCCTGCTCATTCACAGGGGGCTGCCGCAGGCAGGGCCGGCTCTAGGTTTTTTGCTGCCCCAAGCAAAAAAAAATGTTTGGCTGCCCCCCACCCCAGCCCTGGTCTACCCCCCACAGCCCTCTGCCACCCCAGCCTGGGCTCTCCCCCCCCCCCGCACCCCCCTGCCGCCCCAGCCCTGGGCTCTCCCCTCCCACCCGCACCCCCTGCTGCCCTAACTCTGGGCTCCCCCTTTCCCCCCCACCAGGCCCTCCCCACACAAACACACCCTGCCGCCCCAGCCCTGGGCTCTCCCCCCTCCACCCGCACTCCCTGCTGCCCCAGCCCTGGGCTCTCCCCTGCCAACTGCACCCTCCTTCCGCCCCACCCCTGGGTCACTGGTAACTCGCTCATTCAGCAGGAATTTTAGATGTGCACAGAACACAGACAGGATTGGTTCCCATAGGGTTACAGAACTGCAGTAAAGTGGAACAATTTTCAGCTTGTGTGATTGGAGGCTATCTGGATGCACATTATAAGACTGTCCTCCATAAATGAGGAAAAGTTGAGGTGCCTTTATTATTCTTTTGGTCCACTCTTTCTTTCTATGGGGAATTTGCCAATGCAATCACTGTCTTCCTTTTAAACAAATAAAATTAAAAAAAAAAAAGGCAATGGCTGTTGAAAATAGCAATTCCAGTCCTAATAACCACTGGGAAGCATTTCTTGCTCAATTTTACCCTACTTTTTCTACAGCAAGTTACAGTGGATCAGTATATTTGATTTGGGAGAAATGAAGTAACAGCTGCCCAAATTGAGCTTGAGCACTCCGGAATTTTGAGGTGTTCAAATCTGGAAGGCAGGTGCTAGATTCCCTTTCTGAATATTAGCTATATCTGGAAAGGAGAAGTCAATTTCTGCTTCCATGGCTCAGAAGTGGAAATCCTCCTACGTGCCTGGTACTGTATCTAAAGCTGCCCAGGTCCAGAGCCTCCCCTCCCTTACTTTTCATTTTAAATTCTAGTGGGATCCACGTACCTCCCTTGCTAGGCTTCAGATAGAGAGGGGCACTGCCCATTTAGTCCACCCAATTCTTTCTTTGGGGGCTGCCAGGTGAGGTCACAGCAGTATCCCTAATCCAGGCTGGGGATGTCTTCTGAAGGGGATATCTGGGGCGAAGCCTTCTACTCCTTGGGCATATTTGTTCCCCATTCTAGCAGTGAGCTCTCCATTCACAGCAAGCTGCAGCATGGCTCAGTTACCTCACTCCCTCCCCCTCCCTTTCCTGTTGACAGCAGCCAACAGAATGCTGGGAAATGTAGTTCTTTTCCTGCTCCAGGGCTGGCTCTATAGGCAGGGAGCTAACCAAGGAACTACAGCTCCCAGGGCCCCCTGTTGGTTCTCAGCTCCCATGCTGGCTCTCTGCCAGCTGCCGCCCCTACAAATGGGCTGCCCCAAGCACCTGCTTGCTTTGCTGGTGCTGAGAGCTGCCCTTGGCCGCAGGGCCAGATGAAGAAAAGCCCCTCCCAGGCACGCCCCTGGGAGACTGCAGGCAGATCACCACTAGCTGTTGCATGTGGCCTGTTGACTATGTCCTGAGGGGGGGAGTCATGGCCAAGCGCAGGGAACCTGGGCATGTTGCTGGATGTTATCATTCTTCTCTGCTGGGACTGTCTCTGTTCACAATCCAACGCCTTGCTATCTGGGCACCAGCATATACATCTTTCATCTAAGGATCTTGGTATTCTTTACAGACATGAGTTGCTGCTAAGCCTCCCACCACCCCCACAGTGTTCTTAGAGCCATAGGACAGATGGGTCGAAACTGAGCCGTGCAGAGATTTGCCCAAGGTCCCCCAGTGGCAGAGTTGTGAATAGAAGGGACCCAGAAATCCTGACTCCCAGGCGCCCTTCTCTCATCACTAGACAACGTTACAGTGTTCGCTCCTGTTCCCAGAAGCTGGATTCTCTCATGCAATTGTTTACAGCCATGCAATGTGGCTGTAGAATTACCACGGACCCAGTGGCATTTCATGCCCACATTGCATGACTGTAAATGACTGCACAAGGGGCAGGGGAGCTGTGAATGCGGCCCCCCATTCTTTAGGAAGTGGTTTGATTCAAGGAAAACCCACCAACTCTCCCCCACCCCCGCCCCAGGCTGAACACATCCTCCTGTTCGCAGAGGAATCAACTCCACGGCGTGTTTTACCCAGAGATCTCGCAGCACTGCAGGAGGGCGCAGGAGAATCGTCCCCCCCATTTTACAGATGGGGAACCTGAGACAAAGCTTTGCCCAGGGTCACACAGTAAGTCACAGAGCCATTCTGGCCTCCTTGATGCCCACAAAGCCCCATGCCAGCTGGTGCAACGTGCAGCTGCTAAGATAAGCGCCTTGCCTTTCATACAGCCTGTGCCAACCCCTCTTTGCATCTTTATGCTGGCTCCTTCTCTTGTGCTGCACCCCATTCCAGCTTCCTGTCTTTGTCTTACAGGCCCTTCATAGCTGTGTTGTCCTTCCTTATGTGTCCTCATTTCTTTCCACATCATCCCCTCCGCTCTGCCAGTGACACTTGCTCCTCTGCACCCTTTCCTCTCTGCCGCTTGGCACACCCTTCCTGCAGTGCTCACATAGCCACTGCCCTCTGTGCATTCCTCAAGTCCCATAGCCACTGGGATGCCTACAAGGAACTAGCCATCAAAGCTTGGGGAGGTGGAGGCAGTGCTGGAGGACTGCGTATAATTCTAATATAAATTAAAAACCAACGGAGCTGTCAAGCATTGAGTGGTCTCGCCCAGTATTATTCTTACAGATGGTCAAAAAAATTTCCATTAGAACATTTCTCCCCTTCTCCCCTGAAAATGTTTGTGGACAAAAAATCTGGTTTCATTAACAAAAAAAAATCAGATTTTTGTTTTAAAAAAAGCAGTATCAGCACACATTTTTTTCTTCCGGTTTCAGTTGCCATCCCTCCCTCCCCCTCCCCCCCGCCTCCAAAGTCAGCTTTGGGAGTGGCGCGGGGACAAAAACCCAAATAATTTTGACAAATGTGAAAATAGTTTCATTTACATCACAAATTTTCATGGAGAAAAAAGATTCCCAGAGGGCTGCATTATGTATATTCTGGTAGCACCTAGAATCAGGGCCCAGGAGGAACACGCAATAAGACAGTCCCTGCCCCAAAGAAATCAATCAAAACAGCCGAGACAGACAAAGCATAGGCGGGAAAAGAACTTGCCCAGGGTCACACAGCAGGAAGAGAAGCCAGGTCTCCTGATGCCAGTCCAGAGCACTATTCTGTCTGCCGGGCGACCTTCCCTTTCTTGATTGTACCCTTACCCTTTCAAGCTCTTCAGGGCATGGGCCATGCATTCCTTCATGTTTGTACAGCACCGAGCACGCTGTGGACATGACTGTAATACAATTAATAAGAGCCAGGCATACCGCCCACTTATCCCGTCTGCTGGTTCCTCTCTCCTCTGGGCCGTGCTTCCCCACGCTCATCGTCACTCATATGCATCTTTCAATATGGTCTCAGGGCCCTAACTTAGGTCTTGATCCCATCATGCTGGGCACAAAATGTGAATAGAAAGAGCCAGTCTCTGCCCCTAAGAGACGGGGTAGACACAGGCTGGGAGAAAGAATGGATTATCCCCATTTTACAGATGGGGCAAGGATGCCAGGAGTAGCTGTAAGCACACATTGAAGCCAAGGAGATTACTCCCATGTTTCAAGTGATGCCCGTGTGTAAATGGTTTGCTAAACTGAAGCCGGACATTCAGCCTCATTCAGTTCCCAGTGAGCACCACAATAAGAGGCCAATTTTTCCTAAGAGGCATCAAATCTGTCCCTAAGTGTCCCAGTAGAAACTTTGGGAAATCCAGCTCTGATTTCAGAGCTGAGCTCTGGAAAATCCAGCCGCACATGCCAATCTGGCCCAAAGGACTTACATGCACCAGAAAGTACAAATTCCAACTAATGTGGCCACAATTAGACTGGTATACAGGTGAGCGATTCCTGTATGAATCACACTGGTATAAGGCCCCTCATATGGGTAAAACTGGGTCCACCCCAGGGGCTTTTACCAGTCTTATTACTGCTGTAACAACTCACACCCACCTCTGACATTGTTATAGCAGTAAAACTTTGTGAGCCAACGAGGCCAGAATGACTTGCCCAGGGTTACACAGGCAGTGTGTGTCAGAGCCAAGAATCAAAGACAGATCTCCTGAGTCCTAGTCATAGAATCATAGAATCATAGAATATCAGGGTTGGAAGGGACCTCAAGAGGTCATCTAGTCCAACCCCCTGCTCAAAGCAGGACCAATTCCCAGCTAAATCATCCCAGCCAGGGCTTTGTCAAGCCGGGCCTTAAAAACCTCCAAGGAAGGAGACTCCACCACCTCCCTAGGTAACGCATTCCAGTGCTTCACCACCCTCCTAGTGAAATAGTGTTTCCTAATATCCAACCTGGACCTCCCCCACTGCAACTTGAGACCATTGCTCCTTGTTCTGTCATCTGCCAACAACACTGAGAACAACCGAGCTCCATCCTCTTTGGAACCCCCCTTCAGGTAGTTGAAGGCTGCTATCAAATCCCCCCTCATTCTTCTCTTCTGGAGACTAAACAATCCTAGTTCCCTCGGCCTCTCCTCATAAGTCATGTGCTCCAGACCCCTAATCATTTTTGTTGCCCTCCGCTGGACTCTTTCCAATTTTTCCACATCCTTCTTGTTGTGTGGGGCCCAAAACTGGACACAGTATTCCAGATGAGGCCTCACCAATGTCGAATAAAGGGGAACGGTCACGTTCCTCGATCTGCTGGCAATGCCCCTACTTATACAGCCCAAAATGCCGTTAGCCTTCTTGGCAACAAGAGCACACTGTTGACTCATATCCAGCTTCTTGTCCACTGTGACCCCTAGGTCCTTTTCTGCAGAACTGCTACCTAGCCACTCGGTCCCTAGTCTGTAGCAGCGCATGGGATTCTTCCGTCCTAAGTGCAGGACTCTGCACTTGTCCTTGTTGAACCTCATCAGATTTCTTTTGGCCCAATCCTCTAATTTGTCTAGGTCCCTCTGTATCCGATCCCTACCCTCTAGTGTATCTACCACGCCTCCTAGTTTAGTGTCATCTGCAAACTTGCTGAGAGTGCAGTCCACACCATCCTCCAGATCATTAATAAAGATATTAAACAATATCCCTGTCACACACACATCCTACCTATCTCACACACACAGCCCGTCTCTCTCTCTCACACACACACACACACACACACAGAGTCCATCTCTCTCTCGCACATACAACCCGTCACACACACACACACATACACACCACGCATCACTCCACACACACAGCCCGTCTTTCTCTCTCTCTCTCTCTCTCTCTCTCTCTCACACACACACACACACACACACACAGCCTGTCTCTCTCTTGCTCACGCACACACCACCCATCGCTCACGCACACACACACACACACACAGCCCATGTAAATCATATACACACAAACCCCGCCCCGTCACACACACACCCAGCCGGTCCCTTTCTCACACACACACGCTTGCTCCCCCCGCGCTCCCTCCTCGGGCCGGCTCCCTGCGCTGGGCTCGGCCCGGCTCGGCACCGCCCCCTGCTGTCCCGGCCGCTGCCGGCGGTGGGCGGTGCTGGAGGCGGGCTGTTCCCTAGCCAGCCCGGCGCTAGCGGCCAGTCGGCCGAGGGAGCGCTGGGGTGCGGAGTTGCTGAGCCGTGCCGCGCCGCCTGGGCCCGCGGGACAATGCGTTGACGGACAGCTTGCGCCGGGATCGCGGCTGTGCAGCCGGCGGGGCCCTGCTGGGGCCTCCCGAGGAAGATGAACTACCTGGTAAGTGCCTGGGCCGGCCGGAGCCCCCCGCTTTGCAGCCGGGGGGAGCAGACCGGAGCCCGGCTGGAGCTGGCTCTGGGGTCAGTGGCGGGGGGTGCCTGGAGTGGGGAGCTGGGCCCCTCTGCCCGCCCGCCGGGCCCATCCCCGCCGCCTCCCGACGCCACCAGAGCGTCCGCGGCGGCCCGAGGGGTGTCGTTCCCGGGGGCGCTCCACGGAGCCGGGCGGCTGGAGCTCGGTCCGGGAACGCCGCCCGGCGGTGGCGGATTCCCAGCCCCGCCCGCCCCAGGGAGCCGGACCCAGCTGGCAGGGACGTGCCCGGGCCTGGGAGTTGCCGGGCGCCGCCCCCTGCGCCCCCAGCGGAGACAATGCGGAGCCCTCCCGGTGCTGGGAAGCCCGAGGCCGCGGCGAGTTTCCTGCTCCCGGCTCGCCCGCTGGCCGGGGTCCCCAGGCTGCGTCTGGGGAGCCGAGCGCCCCGTGCCCGCGGGGCCGGCCGGGCTGTGCCGCCGGGGTTAGGCGCATGTCCCCAGCCCGCTGCGATCCGGGACCTTCCCGGGCTCTGCCGGCCCGGGATCATGCCCCTCTCGACGTGGCACAAATCATTCCGCGTGGCTCCTGGGGATCCTGATCTGGCCCCGGGCCGCGCCCCTGGTGAAGCCAGGGACCAGGGCGGGCGCCTGGGTGGCAGCCATCTATAGCTGGTACTAGCCCGGGCGTGCGGGTGGCTGGGTTTTTCTCGGGAGCTCTGAGGGGCAGGGCTGCGGTGTAGTTGTCACAGCTACGGACAGTGGCTGGTTTCTGTGCCCGGGTCAGGATCTGACCCAGCAGCCCCGGGGGGATGGGGGACAGTGTTTCCAAGGTGTGGAGCAGTGCCTTTGTCCTTTGAAGGAGATCTGAAACAGAAACCAGTGGCTAAATCCCCTGGGTCAGGCTGTTGAGCGCCCTGTGGCTGCTCACGGACCTCCCTGTAACGAGTTTGTTGGGTGTTAGGCCAGTTCCTGGAGGGCCGGGCATGGCCTGCTATAGAGCCCACCAGCGCTCTTGGCGCCCTTTGCTGGCAGGAGAGGCCACGGCGGTGAGCTCCTCTCCGCCCAGCGTCAGGGCAGGCGCGCTGGAGTTACTTGTTGCTCTGCGCTAGGATCCTCTGAGCTGGCTACCGTGGCAGCAGTGGGTGCAGGCTTGCCTGGCGCTGCCCCTGCCCTAGGGGTGTGCTGGGAAGGGAAGCCCCAGGGCTATCTGCACAACATTGCAGTTCCCTTCTGTGGATGAGGGTTTAGAGCCTGAGTGCCTGTCCCAGGGGAAGGTGACCTGGCTGTGACATGGGCGATTAGTTGGGCTAAGCTGGGAGGCTAGAGGGCTTATTTCCCACATAGGATCCGCTCCCCCAGCAGCAGCATGGATCATTGCCCTGCCCCAGGCTAACATCGGCATCTAGCACCTGCCAGCCCAGGATCTCAAAGCTCTTAACGAGGTGATGGCCGCCATCTTGGCTGACAGGTCACGGCTCAATCTGGTCACCTCCAGGGCTAACTGCATGAGGTAGCCCATGGCACGTGTTCGCCTGTGACACTCGGTACCTTCGTCTCCCCCATAGGAAGGGTCAGGGTTGGCATCCCTGGTTTACAGATTGGGAACTGGGGCTCTGAGAGGAAGTGATCTGCCCGGAGGTTGTGCAGCACATCCGTCTGAGTGCCTTACTTCCAGGCCCTGCTCTCACCATTGGCCTGCGCTCCCTCCCTGACTCGGCCCCATCTGGGATGGCACGAGACTCTAAGCAGGGGGCATTGCTCCCTCCTCCCACCCTGCTGGCATGGTCCTGAGTCACCCTTCAAACTCTGCCCCCACCTTTTCTCTCTGCCCCCGAGGAGCCATTGATGCCCTCCCCACCACTGTCAGCACCCTGTCATTGGGCTGTGAGTGTCCTCTGGTGCTCAGCACCACCCCATAATCAGCCAGGAGTGGGCGCCACGAGGCACTCCCAGCCCCTTCTGTTGCTGGCCAGGAGCAAGGGCCCAGGCCCAGCAGCACCCAGACCCTCACAGGGCCACCCAGGCTGGCTCCCCTCAGGGACTGAGCAGGCGGGCCTGGAACCAGGCAAGCCGAGCTGGGAGTCTGGGCTCTAGAAGCATTTTACCATCTAAAACTGGGTGTAGCGGTGGCCTGGGACTGTCAAGGAGGCGTGCTGGATTTCCCCCTCCCCAGGCGGGGTTTGCCATTGGTAACTGAAGGAGGAGGGAGGGAGCTGTTCCTGGGAGGAGGCTGCATGGTGCCATGAGGCCGGCTGGGGGTGAATAACTGGCATGGCTGGTGGTTAGTGTGCGAGCGTAAGTGCCCTGGGGCTGGCCCCAGAGCGTGTTGTTAATGATTCACCCAGCGATAATCAGCAATCTCCAGGTCTGGCTAATCCGGCTGTGTGAGTACAGTACAGGGCCGGGGGAGGGGAGCGACTCCTTTCATGTCAGATTACAGCATAGTGGCAGTGCTGGGTGGGGCAGCCAGAGCAGGGACCCCCGGCGTGAAGGCAAGCTGTAAGCACGCCCCAACCCAAGAGAGGGGATGTGCCCCTGCGTCTCCCCTGGTATTCAGGCAGCACACCCCTCGGGGCAGCGCCTGGACCTCTGGCTGGTGCTGAGCCATGCAAACCCACATGGGTCAGGGCTCCTGAGGGGGCTCTTCCCCCAGGGTGGTGGGTGATATTTATGCTCCCTGGTCAATCGCGCTCTTGTGACAGTGCACACTGGGGGATCTCACCCATTCTGCGCTCTGGGAGTTCGTGGCTAATACACTGGCTGGTCCCCTTGCTCTATTTAGCAGTTCTCTGTTTAACCCTTTCACACCCAGATTTGCCCAAGATTTGCTTGAGCAAGAAGGATCAAACGAGTAGCACCTAGTGAGTGGAAAGGTGGGGTGGGCTGGTGGAGGGGGTGGGAGCCTGGGTCTGCTCCTGGCTCTGCCAGCGGCCTTGGGTGGCTTTGTGCCCTCTCTGGGCCCGTTTCTCCTCCCATGTTTTGCCTTGTTCAGATTGCAGGCTCTGTGGGGCCGGGACTGTCTGTCACCAGGGGTACGCCCAGCGCGACCAAGCCCCGAATGCGATTGTTACTGTAATACACACCAATAATGAAGGGGGAGTTTGGGGCCTGTTGAGTTGATGGTGGCGGTCCCCCAAATGGCATCCATTCTCCTACCTTGGCAGAGGGCACGTGTTGGCTGCTTAGAACATAAGAGCTGCCAGACTGGGGAAGACCAATGGCCCACCTAGCTCCGTTTCCTGTCGTCTGACAGTGGACAGTGCCAGGTGCTTCAGAACAGGGCCATTGAGTGATCTGTTGTCCAGTCCCACCATCTGGTAGTTGGAGATTTAGGCACACCCAGAGCATGGGGTACAGTACAGGGGATGGGAGCGACTCCTTTCATGTCAGATGACCATCTTGGCTAAAAGCCATTGCTGGACGCATCCTCCATGCTGTACTAGCCCGCTCCAGCTGCCGGCAGCCGCGTGTGAAGTGGGGCTGTAAAAGCAGGTGGCGTGTGGGGTAGTTCCAGGAACAGGACATGGCGAGTGTGCGGATCTGAGCTTATCTGTCTCTTTACCTTTTGCTTTCTGGGAAAGTGTTGCTCCCAGGACCTGGCTCTCCTGGCTGCCCTAAGGGAGGGTGAGGCGATGCTGGGTGTGGGGCTGAACCACAGCGCAGGCTGGGGAGGGACCTGCAGTTTATATGCCCCCAGGGTCCAGCTGCTGCACAAGAACCTAAAATTGCTGGTGTGGGGCCCTGGGCAGGTCCTGACTGGTGGCTGAACAGCACCCGCTTGGTCGCATTGGTTCCCCTGCGCAGCTCCTGGTGGGGCTTGCTTTCAATCCCTGGGCAGGGTTCATGGCAGACCCCTCCGAGAAGGCAATCAGTGTGGCTAGTCTTCACCAGATGGCCGGAGAGAGCCAGTCTTGGTGAGGAAGAACAGCACGGTGGCTTAGGGCCCCAGACAGGGACTTGGAAGACCCGGGTTGAAATCCCTACTCTGCTACAGACTACCTGGATGACCCTGGTCAAGTCATTTAGCTGCTCTGTGCCTCAGTTTCCCCATCTGGACAATGAGAGTAATGGCATGGCCCTGCCTTCCAGGGCTTTGGGAGGTTAAATATGGGCTCGGGTGCTGTGGTAGTAGGGACCAGATAAATACCATAGATAAGTGAGCACTTGAGGGTTTATGTGCTGTGTTGGACCCTCACCCGGTCGCTTACCAGAGGTGGTGGAGCACAGCTGAGCTGAGGCCATTGTGGGGTACTTTGGGCCAGTCTCATAAGGCAGGAGGTCACCTGATGAGGGCAGGCTCTGCTGTGGTCTGGGGGGGGAGGGGCAATGGCTGAAGGGCAGGTGTGGGGAGGCGGAGCTCAGTGTCTGCCATGGTGCGGGATGGGACACCCAGGCTAGTGCGAGATGGGCCCTAGTGGACCCAGTGCTGGGGGCAGAGGGTGAAGAGACCCAGATACCAAGGCCTGAGAGCTGGAGAGGTGAATGAGGCTTGCACTGCCATGGAGCAAGGGGCAGAGCAGCTCCTGGGACTGCTCCATCCTCAGGGGCAGGGCGAGGGAGAGGAGGAGGAGGCAGCCCACTCAGCTCACAAGCCTCTTTGTGCAAGACCTCCACTGCAGCCTCCTTGTATGTGCTGCTTCTGCACTGACAAGCCCCAGCTGGATGGCAACATGCCTAGTTCTGGGGGGAGCACTGTGCCCCATGCATACAGCAGTTGGCTAGGGTGCCTGGCGGCTGCCCGCTCCCATCCCCAAGAGGAACATATGCTGATGGCGAGGAGACTCCAGGCTGGGTTGCCTCAGCCCTGGAGGGGGAAGGGGGGAGCAGCCTTTCCTAAACAAGGGTCCCACCCTAGGGCAGCGGTGTCTGAACAAAGCCCAGGGCTCCTGGAGGGTTCAGCTCCAGGCGGTGAATGTGGCTGTGGGTGTGAGCAATGGGTGATCAGGGCTGTGTGTGGCAGCTGGAACTGGGTGCTGCTGAGGTGGGGGCAAATGGTACCTGGGCAAGCCGCCCTGGCAGACCCCCCATAGCCAAACTGCAGCCACGAGGGAGGAGAGAATCTAGGGGGATCCCAGAGCAGGAGCTGCCGAGGCCCTTCCCGCCTGGCGCTGGACTACACGGTGCCCATGGTGGGCACTGGGACCTGGCTGCCCAGGCTCCATGTGCTTCTAGCCTGCAGGGGCAGGGCGGGGCATGTCTGCAGGAACGGTTCCTGCCGCAGCTGGTACGCTGAGCTCCAGGGTTGTGTCTGGGCAGGACAGGCCGCTGGAAGGGGTGGGGGGGGCAGCGCTCCCATCCGCTTGCATCAGCTGGGTGCACCTGGAGCTGGGCAAGCTCAGCCTGCAGTGCCCACTGGATGGCGCTCTCGTGCGGGAGTCCCAGCCATGCAGATGCTCTGGTGAGGGGCCTATGCAGGTAGTTCTGGTGGCAGGTGTTTGTATGGGGGGGGGTGAGGAGGTGAGTGCATTAAGGAGGCGGGTTTGATGGCAGCCAAAGGGGGAAGGACAATACATCTGCAGCAGCAGCTGCTCTGCTGGACTCCTGCCGCCAGTCAGATGTAGAAAGGACTGGGGAGGACAACGCTGTGTCTACATGGAGAGCGGGGCCCAGGCGGTTCTGGGAGCCAGGCGTCTGAACTTCGGCCTCCGCCTGGCTGCTGCACAGAGCCGAGG